>NC_041220.1:91458507-91536400 GCF_002837175.3 Physeter macrocephalus | reverse complement strand
AAAAAAAAAAAAAAAAAAAACATCTGGGAAGAGCAAGGTCTCCTATTGGTCCTCAGCAGTGTTCTCCAAGAGGATGGGTACATAACTGTGGACATTTTATTAGTTATCTGTTGTTGTATAACAAACTACCCACAAATTTAGGGACATTACGCAAGAATACATATTTATTCTCTTACTGATTTTCTGAGGGCCAGGAACCCAGGAGTGGCTTAGCTGTGTGGTCCTGACTTAGAATCCCTCAGGAGTTTGTAGTTAAGCTGTTTGGGGGTACAGTTTTCTGAAAACTTGACTGGGGCCAGAGAGTGTGTTTCCATGATGGAGCACTCAATTGGCTGTTGGCAAGAGACTTAATTTGCTCATCACATGGACCTCCCTGTCGGGGTGCTTGAGTGTTGGCTTCACTCGTAATGAGTGATCTAAGCATGAGAGCAAGGAGAAGGCATTATGCTTTTAATGACCTGGTCTCACAAGTCACACTGTCACATCTGCCGCATTCTATCGGCTAGAAACAAGTTACTAAATACAGCCCATGCTCTTAGGGGAGAGAAATGAGGCTCGACCTCTTAAAAGGAAGAGTATCAACAAATTTGAAAATTTGTTTATGAATTCGTGAACTTCTTTTAAAATCCGCACGAACATCATGTGCTGGTTAAAGTAGAGTGGGTCAACACGCAAGACAGAGTATGGAAATTTCAACAACGATCGTTTCTACAGTGACTCACTGTTTGTAAAGCATCTCCCCATGTTTTCTCATTTGTTTGTCACAACGACCTAGTGGATTGACAACATTAATATCCGCATTTAAAAATGAGGAAATGGAGGCTAGGTGACTTTTGTAAGGTTATTCAGCAAGTGAGTTATATAGCCGGGAATTAAAACCAGGTTTTCTGACACAAAACACAAAGATCTCTTCATTCCCTTTCAAATGGGAAAACTGGCAAAAAGGCCTTTGCACAGACAAGTCATTGGCAAGTTTGACTATTCCTTACTGCCTACTAATTTTTTTTACCCATCTTATTAATTTTGATATCTATTGTCAACTTACATGCTTCTAAAATTACTTGAGGTGGTTTACAAATAAAATATTTAGGAAGAAAGCAGGAGGAGTAAATACCTCTAGGCACCAGAGTTGATCAGACTACAACACTTGTCAATAAATTTGGTTCATATATTTCTGAGAGCGAAGGTGAAAAGCGAAACCTGATAGGCTACAGGGGTTTCACTTTCTGACAGGCGCAAGCATACAAGTTATCACTGCCTGAAACTAAATTCAAGAAGGAATTTATTACATGGATCTGTGTAGAGACAATGCCACTTGACACTGTGGTCAATATCTCCAACTGTGCTTGTGCAGAAGATATTCTCATTTCAACCCTGTATATATTCACAGAGAACATACCTCACCTTCAATTTGGTGAATATATTTGAGCAAGAGGCTAAGGAAAATGTGGCCCAGGCTCATTGCCCTCTAATTACTTTATTAAATTAAGAAATGTAATGTGGAGAATATACATAAATAGATGGTTAATCTGTCTGCTGGACTGTCTTAAGTACCTGGAATTCTAAGTGAGAGTGCTTGAATGACGTGCCTAATCTTATTTCTTTGTCTTGACATCCTCTACCAGGCACCTATAGTACAAATGGTCTATATTGTCAATTAACTTAAGGGCTTCAGCTACCTGCTATAAGGGAGCAAGGAATGCTAACATAATGTTATAGAAAAACGTAAAATAAGTTATAGAAAAATGTAAAATAAGTAAGTTGGACCACATGAACTCCAAAGTCACTTCTGGGGCCAAATTGCTATGATTCTGTGACTTTAAGGGTGAGATACCATTACGCATTTCTGTACCCATAGAGAGCCAGCCCACTTTGGCCTGGGTGTGAGAAGCAATGCTGCCAAAAGCCTTGGCCAATTTTTTTCCCCCAAAAGGAATTTCAAGTATATCCAAGCTCCTGTGTTAGTGACTGATTGAAACCAAAGCTTTATACCGCATGACATAGGATCCTGGAATAGATAACTTTATCCTGAAAAAAAGTTAAGGCAGGTGCAAGCAGCTGTCCAGTCCTGCCACAAAAGAACTCAAGTTTAGCTTCAGTAATGTGCCTTCTTCCAAGTACTCTGGTTCTGTCAGGAACTCTCCAGTGAGCTGAAATATACACCCTAAATATTAACCCCAAAGTAAATGACTTAGTGTACTTTTATTTAGATATTATAATACTTATAAATGTTTCTATTTATTAATGGGAATCCTCCTTCCAGAATAGAATTGTGAATGCAATACATAAAAATTAATAGCCTTTATTTCTGTTCTAAACCAGTTGGTCTTCCTTCAAGGAAGCAGATAGATAATAAAGTAAATAATCCTTCATTAAAAAAATAAAAAGCATTCTCCCTGAACACAGTTTATGTGCCCTGAGCAAATAGATATTCACTTATAAGGTTTTGCTTTCTCTTTATTAACTATATTTCTATAATACTTGTTTGAGAAGTGTTGTAAAGAGAAAAAAATTAATGTACATGGGAAGAGTAGAGAGAAATGCATGTTACTCTTTGTGTAACGATCCAGAGTCCAGAAGAGGAGGCGATCAGAGCAGAGAAGCTACCTGTCAGAATGACTAGTATATTCAGATGCTCTTCTGGTCCATTGGTTAACATCTGCATTAGCCTTAACAATGCATCAGATGCATTGCCTTTCCAATTCAATAAGCCATTGTTCAGCATAATCTTTTCTTTTCTTTTTAATCAAATAGAATTGTAAGTATTAATTTTCATGGCATGTAGAAAACTTCAAAAGTTGGAAAACTACTGGAAGATATTATTACAGAGTTGTCATTTAGAGTAAAAGAATAGGCTTAACAATTGTACAAACTTCAGAGCAAGGGGGAAAATTAAGATATTAAAATGAGGTGGGAGCTGGGCCTTCCCTGGCGGTCCGGCAGTTAAGACTCTGCGCTTCCACTGCGGAAGGTGAGGGTTCAATCCCTGGTCAGGGAACTAAGATCCTGCGTGCTGCGCGGTGTGGCCAAAACATTAAAAAAAAAAAAATTGTGGTGGGGGAAATCTATTGTTGAATTGTATGAACTGAATAAATACTTACCAGGAAGAAAAGCTAGTGAAAGTCCTTCTAAGTAGGGAAAAAGAATGGCAGGGCAAGTTTGTATTCCTGCACTGAGGAAGGAAAGACATTTGAAAATAGCTGGGGGCCTCCCTGGTGGCGCAGTGGTTGACAGTCCGCCTGCCGATGCAGGGGACATGGGTTCGTGCTCCGGTCCGGGAAGATCCCACATGCCGCGGAGTGGCTGGGCCCGTGATCCATGGCCGCTGAGCCTGCGCTCCGCAACGGGAGGGGCCACAGCAGTGAGAGGCCCACGTACCGCAAAAAAAAAAAAAAAAAAAGAAAATAGCTGGAACACAAGACTCAGGGAAGGGAGTGAGAGTGAGGGGAAAGGCTGGAGAGAGGGCAGAAGCCACACCCTATAGAGCCTCAGAGGCCAGTTAGGGGTCTGTTGCTCAGCCTAGACCCCTCCTCAGGCCCAAGTCAGCTCTCAGCAGCCTCCTTTCTTCCTTGACTGCAGGTCCCCAGGGCTCTGCTAGCTTTCCTCCCTTTGATGGTCATCACCACCCACCCTTTCTCCTGCCTCTGGAAGGTGGTGCCCTCAGTTCCCAGCTTCTTTGTTTCCTGTAAGACAGCACACAGCTTTGTTGTTCAAGGATTTTCAATACTAATGCTTGAGGAATAACAAAAATGATAGACTTGTATATGGAAAGCTTTAAATTTGAAAGTAACATGATCCATGGTTTACATTTTTAAGAGATCACTCCAGATATCTTGCAGAGAATGGATTGTAGGGGATAGAGTAGAAGTAGAGAGAAGGTGGGAAGGTAATGCAGGTACCTAGAGAGAGGTGATGGTACCCTGGACTAGGATGTAATGGGGAGACGGTAAAAATTATTAGCGTGGGGCATAGTTTGAGGATAGAACCAACAGGACTTGCCAATGGATTGGATAGAGTTGATGATGAAAAGAGAGGAATCAAGGATGAATCATTGAGTACCTAGTTGAGTGTTGCCCTGTTTGGACCAAGTAGCTTTGGGCTTGGGGATGAAGCCCTGTAAATAATTAAAAATTTTTTTTTTTTTTTTTTTTTTTCGGTACGCGGGCCTCTCACTTTTGTGGCCTCTTCCGTTGCGGAGCACAGGCTCTGGGCGCAGCCCAGCCGCTCCGCGGCATGTGGGATCTTCCCGGACCGGGGCACGAACCCGTGTCCCGTGCATCGGCAGGCGGATTCTCAACCACTGCACCACCAGGGAAGCCCATAATTGAAAATATTGAAAATATTTTTAAATATTAGGAAAATGACAAGATGGAATGCAGGACTAGAACACCGAGGAGATGGGAGTGAGAGGAAAATGCTGATAGCAGTAGGAGAGGTAAAAGAAGTATAGTGATTCCAAAGGCCCACTTTACCCTACTACACCCAATTCTCAGAATCAGTCCTGTGAAAAATGCAAGTTTGCTGGAGGTCCCTTCCATCCTTGTTGGCCATGCTGCACCAAAGAATCAATCACAGGGCTGATTTGGGGCTCAAAGGAATGGCAATGGTGGTGAATCTTCACCACCTTGGTCCCTGCTCGCCCAGTAATTATTAATTCAAGGATCTCTGAAGGGAAAGGAGCCTCCTAAGGAATTCCCTGCCTCCACAATCTGAGCCCTTCTGCTGGGTTCACATTCAGATTGTGATGCTGTCGAGTTACCCCAGGGGTAAAATTAGAGGAATTGTGTAATTGTATAACCATAGTAAATCACTTCACTCCTGATGATCTTGTGGAGACAGCAGTAGGTGGTGGCTTGAAGGGAGATCTCAGTTCCCTGTCCAGGAACTGGGTAGCCTGGATGAGAACCAGAAATCCTAGCCGCTAGACCAGCAAGGGCTAGAGCCTAGAAACAAAGTTCCCCTGGCTCTTGCCCTGTTTGAAAGCAAGAATATTTCAAGGAGGCAAAAACTGTAAAAACAGGTACAAAGTTTATTATTAGAGCCACAGCACAACATGTGGGAGAGCACACAGAGAAACAGTTTGTTTAGTTAAGACAGAAGCAAGGCAGAGATACACACCCAGAGAAAAAGGGTGTGGGCATCCTCCCTAATGAGGATGAGTGCGGTAAAGAGGCGGTTAAAGTTCCGGATCTTTGTTTACCTTTGGCCAATTAGCTCACTTCTTTTTCCACACCTGACCTGTCCTAGGTCCCTCCCCGACATGCGTGCGCATCTTTTAGCCAAGATGGATTCCAGCGCAGAGGCCAATGGGAAGGTTGACAACACCCATTATGGGGTGGCACCCTCTCCCTTTTGACCCCTAAAGAGCCCTTCTGAGCATGTGTAGTCGGGGAGGTCTCCTTCACCTCAAGAATGAGAAATATGTGGTCTCTTTATCTTTTATCTGGACAGGACTCAGCTACTCTCTGCCCCTGCCATTACTGTTACCTTAAAGTGTCCACCGGAGGCAAAGTCCAGCTTTCTACCCTGTTCCTGTTATTTCTATCTGGAAGTGTAAACAGGAGGCTGGCTGTAAATGTCTAACCTGGAGCCCATCTATTTCTTGCCTCAAGAAATATAAACAGGAGGCTAGTTGTAAATGTCTAGCCTAGAGTTCATCTATCTCCTGCCTCACTGTGATGCTTATTTGATATCAGTAATTGCGAAAACAGATTCTTCCCATTTAGAACTGCTATGATAGCTCCTGAATTAATGAGCCCAAACGAGTCCATCAGGGTGCAGTGGAGTGAAAATGTTCCTTCTGGCTCCACTGAAGAGCCTTCCTTTGAATCTGTCTTAAGTGGAATTTAGAGGAACTAATTTGACTCCCTGAAATGGCAGTTTCTGTCATCACTAGTAGTATCACTTCCTGATGTCATTGCTTCTGCAGAATAGAAAAGTTGCAAACATTTAGCACAGTGATCTCCCACTATTATTACAGGGACACAAGACTATTAGTCACATCCCTACTTACCCCACTTCTAACAATGCCTACGTAGCTGGGAGTAGAACTGGACCTAAAATTCTGCTGTTGAATGTAGGTGCTAAGTTTAACGTGGTGAATGGTGTCCCTGTGTTAGGGCAATATTCATCAGGCTCAATATCAGTCTATCAGCTTAGGGAAGAAGGGCAATACTTAGGGCATTTATTTACTCATTTATTCTTCACTCTATTTCATAAATGTTCTAAGGAAGCTGCTAAATATGAACGGTTAATTTTTTTCTTTTTTTAATAAGTTTATTTATTTATTTTTGGCTGCGTTGGGTCTTTGTTGCTGCACTCGGGCTTTCTCTAGTTACGGCGACCGGGGGCTACTCTTCGTTGTGGTGCGCGGGATTCTCATTGTGGTGGCTTCTCTTGTTGCAGAGCACGGGCTCTAGGTGCGTGGGCTTCAGTAGTTGTAGCACACAGGCTCAATAGTTGTGGCTTGCGGGCTTAGTTGCTCTGCGGCATGTGGGATCTTCCTGGACCGGGGCTCAAACTCGTGTCCCCTGCATTGGCAGGCAGATTCTTAACCACTGCGCCACCAGAGAAGCCCTGAACGGTTAATATCTTATTCTTTACCTTGATGAACGACAAATGATTTTACTTTAGCCTGTGACTTAATGTTTCTATCCTATTTTCTCTTAAGTAGAATATTTTCCTTTGTACCTAATATAAGCTTTATACTTGCAGTTGGCTACCTACCTCACCCTCTGTGAAGATAAAGGTCAACAATGAAAGAGCTTAATACAGAGGCCATTATTCATTCTGCATTCTGTTAACAAGCAACATCCATCTAAAATAGCAACAGAGCTTTCAAGGTCCTGCTGTTATTCAGGCAGGGACTCAAAGTGATCACTTCATTGGATCACTTTCTTGGCATAGGTCGGAGCCCAAATGTAAGATGTGTTCTGTGGGCAACTGTCTGCTTATTTTCTTCTCTAGACAAGTGGTTAACCCATGTTGCATATCCTGTGTTTATAGAATTCCAGAAAGGTTATGTCATAGAAATCACTGGCATATGTGTGTGTGTGTGTGTGTGTGTGTGTGTGTGTGTGTGTGTGAGAAAGAGAGAGAGAAGGAGAGAGAGATTGATTTATAGAGAGAATGTAAGCTTAAACATCTTGAGGAGAAATCCATCAGTGTATAGTGACTGAGAATGTTTAAAGAGGATGCTGGCCTAAACTTACAAGTGTTCCTTATTGTGGGCACTGTTTTCTGTTTTCTAAGCAGAGGAGTAAAGGGATATATTCAAGAGGCAACAGGCAAAAGAACCAGGGCACAAAACAACTAAAGTCAGACACACCGGTTTATTAAGTCTATCATTTGTAAAGTTAAAAAACTTCCTGAAGTCGTAATCAGATGCAAAAAGCCTTAATTTACATTAAAAAAACAATTCATTTTGTCAAAAAATCTATGAGGGTTCTTTAATGAGCATCAGCTTCTAAAATAAACAAAGAATATGAGGGGAAGAAACAGAATTTATTAGAAGGAAAAAGTCCCAGAGGAGCTTTTATATTTTTAACATTGCCTTAAACTGAAAAAAAAAAAAAAAATGCTATTATACTGTTTATCCTGATGAATTTAACTACTTTTTTGCGGGGGAGGGGTGCTATTTTAAATTCAAGATTTTGTTTCTGATTTTAAAATCACAATTAGCATAATCACTAAAGAAAATGTTTCTCCTGATGTACATAAAACAGCTTAATGTTTTAATTTACCTAAACCACCAACTGAATGGTATAGGCCACTTTGAAAACATTCCCTAATCCTTGGAAATACCGTGGTTTCTTATATTCTTTCAAACACTAATCCTTGGAAAAAACATACCTTCTCTCATTTTCTATTCAATGTTTGCTATTGTTGTAATCTAAGTAAGGCCTTTTTGAAAAAAATGCAAAAATTAAGTTTAACCCACAATTGAGTCTTACATCCTGTGGTCTTGGAATTTTTAAATTTCACTCAAAACACATATTATAAACAAAGTCTCCCAAATGACCATCCAGAGAGGAATGTGGCAAAAATCCAGAAACTATTGTAATATTTAGAACTAGGATAAGCACAAATAATCAGTGTATTTTTTCAAGAGGGGATTATGGGTTGCAGTTTTACAAACCCTACAGGGGATTTACACGAGATGGACAAAGCTGAATTCCAGACTAGTTGTGCGCCTCTAAAAGAAACCAAACACTTTAGAGTGAATGAAGAAGAAGAAGAGGCATTAAAAGGATCTTCTTAATAACTAATATTTGTTCAATATAACCATAATTTGAGGAAAGAGTCTGGCTTATAAATTCCTATAAATCTCAAGTTCAAAGCAGTATGCTTGACAGGCCTGTTCTTATTAGTTAGGTGATTATTAATAGTGGAGACTGATTCAGGGTGGGAGGGCATTGCAGGGAGAACACTGGACAACACCAAAAATGATGTCACCAAGTCAGGAAAATCCACATTTTAGAGGCAAGAAGACCAGTGAAGTTATTGAAATACAAAGTAAAAACAGAAAGCACTTTTAAGAAGTAAATCTGTCAAGTGTATTTAACTAGAATTAAGTCTAACCATTTTAGAGGCATTTAAAATCTAGACTTCTAAGGGAAAAGGTAAGACAGAGAAAGCTGTATGATTATCTGAAAATATGCAACCTGTCCTTTAGAAACATCACATTTCCCTCCAGCTCCAAAAAAATGAAAGAAAAGAACTCCAACATAGGAATGAGGCTATGAAATAAATACTTTATACCTCGAAAGAGAAACTATTTAGGGACAGGGCAGGGAAAGGAGAGTCAGTTAAGAAGCTGGAAACCAGTCACATTTCAAAATGATTCTTATCTTCTTAGCAAAGTTTAATATAGCATCTTAAGTGTGCCTAATTTTGCACCTCAGTTAACTGTAAGGGTCTACTAATTTATCAACTCTTCTATAACTGTTTAGAAGAATCCTTACCTAGAGGATTCACCCTAAATTTCATGCTATTTTCAACATCATTATTAACACATAGTGTAGATCTGCAGATACTGATGGTATCTAACTTTTTTTTGTTCATAGATAATTGAATGTGAGTAGATTTTACCACCTCCATAATATTTCAGTTTCAGTTTTAATACACCATTCTGAGAAATTTTGGTGAACTAATATAGCATTTTAGGCTGTTTTGCTTTTAATCATCATGCAAAGGCATCATTGCACTAGATGGAACAAAGGAAAAAGGTTTTCTTCATATAAACCTTGCTAATTTTATAATACACAAACAGGACTTGTATTATCCTGGCAAACAACAAGCTGCTTCTCAGAAAAGATAGTTAAGACTGCTTTTAAAATAGTGTAGTAATCACTCCCCTTACAAATGGATAATTATTTCTGAATATTAGCTCTGATAATATGCGACTTAACAGAAAAAATGAAATGGGAAATTATATATTGTGATTTTTTTTTAACGATGTTGAAACACTTATGCCAAATCTCAACATACCCCAACTCCCTTCACAATAATTTTTTAAAATGAAAACCTCTTAAAGAAGTAGCAAGGTTTTGGAGGGAATGGCAAATTATAGGTTAGACCTGGTATAAGTAAAAGGGTTCTCGACTTGGAGGCAGAAAGACGGCATCAAATCTGGTCTGTCCACTTTTGATCTGGGTGTACTTGGTCAAATCACTTGAACTATGGGAGCTTCACTTCCTGCACCTATAAAATAAACATAAAAACATCTAACTCCCAGCACTGGGTGGGAGGGTGGGATAGGTGTATGGGGAGGTGGATTGTAAACGTGAATAGCTGGTAAGAGGCTTCGTCCATTTATAATCGGCACTCAGAATTTGAATGCTAATCACTTTCCTTTTCCTATGTAAACTTTACCAAAGAAAGGTAGAAATATCCAAGTCTATACTTTTGAAAGACCTCGGTATCTACATCCTGCTAGAGTCTAAAGAGTGAACTTAAAATTGTAAAGGTTGTTGCTCTCCACTTGTATTTTTTGAAAATCTTTTTTAAAGAATTAAACAATTAAAGTACTTCCGAGCAGTTTAAGCACAATGAAAGGAATTTACCATTAAGAGGGCAGTTGATCTAAATAAAATCAGCTTCCTTCTCCTCTTAGCATTTTTCACTCCTGTTTAATTTTTTGCCTAGCTTTCACCATTATTTAAAATGGTCTTACTTATTTGTTTACCCCTTTATTATCTACGTCTCTATCTTTGAACACAAGTCCCCTGAGGGCAGTGATCTTGTCTTACTGGCTCGGACCTGTCTCCCCTGCGCTTACAAGAGCGCCGGGCTCAGAGTGGGTGTTCAGTAAATATTTCTTTTTCAATCAACGGATGACAGAGGGATAGATTCAATAAAGTGAAAGTAGGATAGGATAAATTGAGCCATCAGGGCCCTGAATGGTATTTGATGGAGTAGAGGCTATAAGGAGGCAACTGAGTTAGTTACTTGATTGCAAATTTAGAAGGTTATACTGAGACACCCTCAGTTAATCTGGCTTGTATTTCCATTCAGGGGCCTTCAAGTTGAACTTCTTAAGAAAGTTACAGATGAGTATCCCAAAACACCCAAACAGGAAGGGGGCTCTGCTGATCTGACACCTACCTTGTTATGACAGGCATTTTGCATGTAGGTTGTATGTATATTATTCACTACAAACATATGAGGTGATTATTAATATTTACCTCCTTTTGTAAAGGATCCTAGAGAAGTTAAGGAACATACCCAGTTGGTATGAACTAAAATCCCTCCTCTGTGCATTGCATGGCCTCCATTAAGTTCCTTTAGTAACTGTTATGAGTCCAAATTAAAAATACGGACATCATTATATTGTTTAGATTTTTTTAGATTGTTTTTTAGATTGTTTAGTTTTTTTTTTCAGATTCTATTTTGTGCTGAGGCTTGATAAAGTGACTCCTGTAAAAGAAAGTTGATTATGGAATATCCCTGGAAGGATTCTCAAGAAACTGGTGATAGGATTTTCTTTGGAGAGGGCAACTGGGTCCCTGGGAGACCCCAGCCAAAGGGAGTCTTACATTTCTCTGCATTTAGTGTTGCCAGCTAAGATACAGGACGCCCACTTAAATTTGAATTTCAGATAAATAACAAATAATTTTTAGATAAGTATGTCCCAAATACTACATGGGACAAACTTATACTAAAATTTTGTTGCTGTTTTTTATCTGATATTCAGCTGTAATTGGGTGTCCTGTATTTTTATTTGCTAGATCTGGCAACCCTGTGTGCATTCCTTTCTGTGAATTTAAAATTTTGTTTCATGTGTACATAAGACCCATTCTAAAAATAATAAAATAATTTTATT
The DNA here is from genome assembly GCF_002837175.3 of Physeter macrocephalus. Lineage (NCBI taxonomy): Eukaryota > Metazoa > Chordata > Mammalia > Artiodactyla > Physeteridae > Physeter > Physeter macrocephalus. The sequence continues at coordinate 91,525,077 of NC_041220.1, read as the reverse complement.
TAATAAGGCAGTTTTTGCTGTTTGTCACATATTTAAAGGCAATTTTAGCTAAGGACTGGAAGTGGACATCGTTATCGATTGAAATTAAATATGAGACTTAAGGATAATTTTTAAAAATAAGTATAAAAAGACTAAGTTTGCAAAGATGATTTTGATGGCATGCCTTTTGCCAGAATAGTGCAGCTAAGGGGGGAAAACGTCTGAAAACACACTTCCTGATGAAACTGTAAACATTGGAGCCGTAAGGGATAAGGGAAACACCTTCTCAATCATGGATCCTAGGATAAGACTAAGTCAAGAGAGGAAGAAATAGTTATCTGAATTCCAATTACCTTCAGCTCCACAAAGGTGGAATCTTAAATTGATTGAGCTTTAGAGCTGGAAGGAAACTTTGGGGTTTTCTTTTCAATTTCTTCATCACTTCCTCCACATTTGAAAATAAGGAATTTCCATTTCCAACTCCTCTACATCCCACCCCCACCCTCCAGCTCCCCATCACCAGCTCTCAGGAGCAGCCTAGAGGTGGTGTCCCAATTCTTAGGTCTTCAAGGTAATATTAGCATACCTATTATGTAATTACCCTACAAGTCCCAGGACTTTGGGTTCTTAATTCATCAAAGGTAAGGAGGGAGAAAGTGACCCAGTAGGTCCAGCATAGGGCAAACGACAGGAAATGTTCATATTCTGCTATATCTGTAACTGTGAGCTAAGGAAATTAGTTAATTTCTCTGGGCCATAGCTTCCTTAGCTATTAAAAGGGGGAGGAGTCCTACTCAGGGGTGTAAGAGCATCAAATGAGATCCTGGACATGAAGTCCCTTGGATTAAGTTGGTACTCAACAATTGCAGCTATTAATTTTATCTTAAAACAAGGTCAGTTCACTTCCGAAATGTTAAGAAATCTCATCCTTGCCAGAAATATAATCTCAAACTTACTATGATGCTAGAGGGTAAATCAATTGACATAGTGATGATGATTCTCTAATTTTCTATGGAGCTTATTATTTATTTGTCCACACATGAACATTTATATCAGCATATGGCTAAGGTAAAGGTTAAGATCATATTGACTTTCAAAGCATCTAAATGAATAAAGTTAAATTTTAATTTTTTTCTGCTTTTTTTGTTAACAGCTTTATTGGGATATATTTCACATACCATATAATTCACCCTTTAAAATGTACATTCAATGGTTTTTAGTATATTCACGAAGTTGTGCAACAATCACCACAATCAAGTTTGGAACATTTTCATCATGCCAAAAGAAGTCCTATACGCTTTAGTGGTCACTCACAACATACCCATCCCAATACTCCCTAGCCCTAGGCAACCATTAATTTACTTTCTATCTTTATAATTTTGTCTATTCTAGATATTTCATATACACAGAGGGCCTTTTGTGACTTGTTTCTTTCATATAGCATGTTTTCAAGGTTTATTCATGTTATAGTATATATCAGTACTTCATTTCTTTTTGTGGCCTAATAATATTTCATTTTATAGATATACTACATTTTATTTATCCATTCACCAGTTAATGGACATTTGGTTTGTTTCTACTTTTTAGCTGTTACAAATAATGCTTCCATGACCATTCATGTACAAGTTTTTGTTTGGACATATGTTTTCAGTTCTCTTTGGTATATACCTAGGAGAACTGCTGGGTCATATGGTAACTCTATTTTAACCTTTTGAGGAACTGTCAAACTGTCTTTCAAAATGGCTTCATCATGTTACATCCCCACCAACAGTGTACAACTGTTTTAATTTTTCTACATCCTTGACAACGTGTCGTTATCTGTATTCTTGATTGTTGTCATCATAGTGGGTATGAAATGGTATCTCATTGTGGTTTTGATTTGCATTTTCCTGATGCTTAATGATGTTGAATATTTTTCCAAGTGTTTATTGGCCAGTTGCATGTCTTATTTGGAGAAATGTCTATTTAGCGCCTTTACTCATTTTTAAATTGGATTATTTCCCTTTTTTTAATTTAGTTTTTTAAAAATTGAAGTAGAGTTGATTTATAATGTTGTGCCATCTCTGCTGTGCAGCAAAGTGACTCGGTTTTATACATATATACATTCTTTTTTTAAATATTCTTTTCCATTATGGTTTATCCTACTATTCAGTTTTAAGAATTCTTTAATATTTTAGATATTAGATCCTTATCAGATATACGATTTGCAAATATTTTCTCCCATTCTGTGGGGTGTCTTTTTCACTTTCTTCAGAGTGTGCTTTGAAGCACAAAAGTTTAATTTTAATGAAGTCCAATTTATTTATTTTTTTCTTTTGTTGCTTGGGCTTTTGGTGTCATATCTAAGAAACCATTGTTAATCCAAGTTCATAAAGATCTATGCTTTCCTCTAAGAGTTTTACGGTTTTAGTTTTTACATTTAGGTCTATGATCCGTTTTAAGGTAATTTTAATATATGTTGTGAAGTTTGGGGCCCAAGTTCATTATTTTCCATGTGGATATCCAATTGTCCCAGCACCATTTATGAAGACTATTTTTTCCCCATTGATTTGTTTTTGCACTCTTGATGGAAATCAATTGACCATAAATGTGATGGTTATGTCTGGACTCTCAATTCTACACCATTGAACTATATGTCTACCTCATGCATGCACCACACAGTCTTGATTACTGAAGGCTTGTAGTGAGTTTTGAAAAGGGGAAATGTAACTGCTCCAGCTTTGTTTTTTCTTTTTCAAGATTGTTTTGGCTATTCTGGGTTCCTTAAATCTTCATATGAATTTTAGGAACAACTTGTCCATTTCTACCAAGTGGACAGTTGAAATTTTGATAGTGATTGTGTTGATTCTGTAGGTCAATTTGAGGAGCGTTGCCATCTTATTAGTATTTTTCAATCCATGAACATGAATGTCTTTCCATTTATTTATTTAGATCTTTAAAAGTTTCTTAAAAAAAATTTATTTCAACAACGTTTCATAGTTTTCAGAGTATAAGAACTGTATTCCTTTTGCTAAATTTATTCCGAAGTATTTTATTCTTTTTGATGCTAATGGAATTGTTGTCTCAATTTTATTTTTGGATTGTCCCTTGCAAATATATAGAAATACAATTGATTTTTCAGTATTGACCCTGTATCCTGCAAACTTGCTGAACTTGTGTATTAGTTGTAATACATTTTTAGTGGAGTCCTCAGAATTTTGTATATATAAAGTCCTATCATCTGAAAATAGAGACACGTTTTGTTCTTCTTTTCCAATCTGAATGCCTTTATTTAATTTTCTTGCCAAATTGCTTGGGTAGCACCTCCAGTGCAATGTTGAATAGAAATGGTCCAAATGGAAATCTTTGTCTTCTTCCTGATGTTAGTGGGAAAGCATCAGTCTTTTATGTTTCAAAAATGACACTGATTCTGGATTTTTCATAGATGCTTTTATCAGGCTGAGGAAGTTCCCTTCCTAGTTTGTTCAGTGTTTGTTGGAATTTTGTTGAGAATTTTCGTGTTTATATTTATTGGTCTGTAGGTTTCTTTTCTTGTAATGTCTTTGGTGAATTATTTTTTAAAATAATAAACATGGGAAAAAATCCACAAGGGTATTAGGTCTTCTCCCTGCTTTGGCTACCCATCTTAGCCACTGTTACTAGGTTCATATGATTGATTTATATATATAAAATATTACCTATTTAAAAATAAATCTTTTGCTTTCTTATTTATATTTTTGTAAATAATTTTTAAAATTATAATCTGATACTTTGAGTATATGACACAAGATATTCTCTATCAGGTTGTAATAATAAAATAACTTAAATTTCTATAGCAAAAAAGTCCAAACAAACCTCACAAGCATAAATTCCACTTCCAGAACTATAACTTGTACAAGTCATGCTCTCTGAGCCTCAGCTACAACAGGAATAAAATTACCTACCTGCAGCTTTGTCCTGAGGACTGACTGAGATGATATTTGTGAGAAGGCTTGGGATGGTGTAGACTCTCTCATATTTATTGTCATTTCACAAATTGCATATCACCATATCCCTTTAAATAGAAAGGGGTTCTGTTGCATGTTAGATTGGCATACAACTTTTAAAAAACCCTGCTTCATAAAACTGAATACTTCTGTATGTAATCTGTTTTTCAGAAGTTATCTTTCAGTTCTTAAGTCCTTTTCTTTGGCTTAGATTCTGTGATTTGTTGCCTATTTTGGAAACTTGGAAAGTACCATGCAAATACAGATATAGCTTTGCTGGTTAAAAATAAAATACTTAGTGTTTGCTGGTGAAGGAAACTATGATGCTATGTAGGTAAAACTGCATGATGAAAATCACATTCACATTTCATAAGAACATTTCGGGAGAACTTTAGACTGGAAAAGTAGGAGACAGTTGTTCCCCCAAACAATAGATTATAACTCTCACTGAAGTCAGAAGTAATTCTGAGGGTAGAATTTAAGCCAAGTGTTTTGAAAGCTGGGAGAAAGAAAAAAAAAAAAAAAAAAAAAGAAGCATGCATAAATTTCCAAATCTTCCCAAAGTACCTAAGTGGGAGGAGATTTGCAGTTAAGATCTTGAGAAATGTTTTTTCCGCTAGTGGGATATTAGTAACACCTTAATACAATTTATTTTACCTTCCACAGAATGCTAATCATGATTGAACTTTGTTAAATAACCATTTAAGAGAAAAAAAGTTCATGTAGAACAATACCAGTTATAATATGTAACACGGAGTCTTCAAAGGTTCCTTTAAATAGAGAGTTTCTCTAACGCATTTTACAAATTAAGTACATCATTATGGGATTGAGATGAAACTTTTCTGTTTTTCCTGTTGCATTAAACTAAATCTGTACTCAATATTTATTGATAGCTTACTTAGAAATTAATCTATTTTTTCCTGCAGTAATTTCACAAGATTTCATTTTTAAACTCCCCTTGACATGACAATTAAAAAAATTTTAATTAATTAAAATAAAAATTATTGACATACTGACATCATGGCTGTTTTAAAAGTGACAATGTACAATTTTGATTATGATGTTCAAGGGGATTCTCCATTGTCTTTGAGAGCTGTCTTTGACAGAGTTTGGTTATTTCACAAGATAGGAATTGTTTGATATCTTTCACTATTTGTCAGTGGTTGAACAGACTGGTTCCAAAGTTGATCTTCTTAGTTCTTAGTCTATTTTGGACAAGGATGCTAGCCACAAAGGTCATATCTGCAAGTTGATGCTTATCATTACACTATCTCTGACACAAAACAACACAGATGCAAAGAGTAAAACCTTTCCGGTAGGCTTCCTTTGAAAAACTGATAAAGGTCATTTGCGCCCCAGGTTAATAGTAACATGGGCCAGAGGAGAAAATTTAGGGATCTTTGTCATGTTCTATTGAACCATACTCAAATTTTTACAAATAAATGTGCCAACCAAAAATAAATACAATAAACTTATTTAAAGATAATTCTTGCCATTTAATTATCTACGTCATTATCTGATTTGATCTGTGTAACAAATCTCTAAGGCAGGGAGTCCTAGTCCATCCAATAGAAAAGAAAACTGAGCATTGGCATGGGTGGTAGAATTTCCTAATGCAGCAGCATTTATTGAGCACTTACTATGTACCCAGTTATTTAATGTAATATCTCAAATAATTTTCAAAATGACCATAAGCCATAGGTTTTACATTCCCCATTTGCACATGAGGAAATATTAGCTTGCCCAAAGTTAGCCAGCTGGCTAGTGGTGGATGTAGGACTCAATGGGAGAACTGGTCCAATGCTTTTTCCTTTATACCCCAGCTGTTTTGCTAATTATGAGTGTTCAACATTGACCCAACACAGAACCAAAAACCACAATATATGATACATGACAAAGGGGAACATTTAGAAAATCAAAACTCAAATATATTCTTTATAAACAGATAACTGGAATTTTACAACTCATACGGTGTTTTCATTTATTTCATAGATAGCGTTAACTGGCTTTATCTTGTTTATGTCATAGAAAGAACAAGATGTATCAATCACACATGAAAACATTTTCTTTCAATTATATGAGCAACAACTTTTGACAGATTATTCACCTTGTACACATTCTCACCAAAGGTACATTTGATTCCATTCGCATTCCACATCATTAGAGTAAATGGCTTGTTCTTTTTCTTGTTTCACCTTTTTAAAAAAATAATATTTTATTGTTACCTTGCATATTTTAAAAAATTTTTATTTTATTTATTTATTTGGTTGCGCTGGGTCTTAGTTGCGGCAGGCGGGCTCCTTAGCTGTGGCTACAGGGCTCCTTAGTTGCAGCTCTCCAGCTGCTTGTTGCTGCACGCAGGCTCCTTAGTTGTGACATGCGAACTCTTAGCTGTGGCATGTGAACTCTTAGTTGTGGCATGTATGTGGGATCTAGTTCCCTGACCACTGATCAAACCTGGGCCCCCTGCATTGGGAGCTCAGAGTCTTAGCCACTGCCACCAGGGAAGTCCCTTGTTTCACCTTCTTGAACTGCTGCACGTGTTAAGCTTTGCTTTACTTGGACCTAAAAAAAAAAAAGAATGAAAAAAGAAGAAAATAAATCAAATTCCCAGGGCCAAAGAATCCTGCTTAAAATCAAACACAATTGGAAAGCAAAGGGTGAATATTTATTTTTGTTTCTCAAGTTCTCCTAAAGCCCACTCTGTGACTTACTTTCAATGTGCTCTTTCTTTCTTTTAATCCTAGAATTAGAGCTTGTTTTCCTTATAGAATCACATAGTCTTTAGGGAATCTTTCTTGACAATTTTTCAATCTTCTATACATTTTATTAACTTTAATTAACACACAGTAGAAAATGATAGGGATACTTTTATTTAAAAAGGGAGGTATTAGGATGAATGAAAACCATGAGTTAAGAGACTTTTGTGGAGTAAAAGGCTCCTAATTTCTAACGTGAGTTATCAGTAAGGTTTTCTTAGGCACATAACCACCTCACAATCTGATCACATCAAGCCCTGCTCTTGTCGGCCATCTACAGCAGGTTTCCTAACCTTTTTGGACACGTGAACCTCTTAGAAATTAAATAATAATAATGATATTGCCATTTCTGAATGGGTATGATAAAGAAATGAATCAACATCAATCTGGATAAAATCATCACTATGTTTGGCTATTTTAACATTGATTGTTGAAGCATTAAAGACATTTTGACATGCTTTGCAAGAATTTTCATGGGATGAAGGCAACTTATGGATTTATTACATAAAAATAATAATGATAAAAATGAACACTACTATAGCAGTTATGTTACAGGTATCATTCTATGTGCTTTAGACAGAATAATCACTTTGAATCCTCATGACAACCCTATGAATTAGCTGCTATTTTCTCCATTGTATACGTGAGGAAACAGGCACTGACAGGTTAAATAACTGGTCTAAGGTCTTACAACTGGAACCACGCAATGTGGTGCTGGAACCTGTGTTCTCCATCATGGGGCTGCCTAGTATTCAATAAACTTTTCAATATTTTAGTGTGTCTCATTAATATGAGTTGGTGTAACTTAACTTTAGAATGAAAGCAATGTTGAAACGTGCTGCTGTGTTTAAACCACCACAGCAAAACGTGATCCCATCACAAATGTGCTGATCTCACTGCCACTATCTGCTCCACATGTCTATTGGATATACACGTAGGGGCCTCCAAACTTATTCCTCTTAATAGTTAAATATTTCATTTATTGTTTTAACAAAGAAACTATACACCATTGGTCCCTTTAATGTGAAACTCCTGAAGAAAGAGTACACCAAACTCCTACAACAAAGATTCAAAGCTTGGTTCATGGACAATTTGCATCAGAATCCCTGACCAGCCTGATAAAAAAGCCTATTCCTGGGCTTCAGCCCAGATTTACTCATTTAAAGTCTTAGGGAGTGGGTCCACCAACTTTTGAGGACCACCTTTCTACCAGGTCCTTCTTGTGACCCTGCCTACGCTGCCTACCCCCGTTTCTACATGCACCACCTGGAGTTCCCCTGAATACAAGATGCTGTTTCACACCTCAGAGCCTGAACATGCTGTTTCCTGTGCTTCTTATGCTTCCTCCTCTTACTGTCTTCTGAACTCCCACTCCACTAAGATTTAGTTCTAAAGTCATCTCTGCAAGGTTTCCCTGGGCCCATTAGGCAAGAGTTAGGTGCTTTTTCCACTGTACCCCAATGCCATTAAACTCATGCCTCTACCCTAGAATTATCCTGCAACTGGTCTGTGTACTCTGCTGGCCGGGGGCAGGGGGGGTCCCCTGAGGTCTCTGCACTACCTATCCTTTGTAAACTACCAAAGATCATGCCTGACATAGAGTAGTAGGGACTCTGAGCTTGCTGCTTGAATGGACTGAGTTCAGTGTTACCAAATGATTGGGGTGAAGTCCTGACAGTTCTGCAGTTCTCAATTCTATTGGGATGGTACATTAAGTACATGACTTCTATTAGAAAATAATTTTTTAGCAGGTGGGAAAAAGGAAACACTTTGGTCATTTTTTTCTTCTTGCCCATTTATTCCTTTTCTTTCTTTCCCCCCTTTTAATTAAAATGTTTTATATTTTGAACAGGCAGTACATGTGCTTGGTACAAAATTCAAAGGATCCAAGATAAGCCACCTCTTCACCTACATCCTCCAACAATTGAGTCCCTTACAGTGAACCAGTCACTGTTACAGTTTCTCCTGTGTACTTCCAGAACCCTTTTAGATACATATAGGCAAATAAGTATACATTTATCTATCACTATTTTGCACCTTTTTAAAAAAAAATTTATTTATTTGGTTGCACTGGGTCTTAGTTGCAGCAGGCAGGCTCCTTAGTTGCAGCACGTGGGCTCCTTAGTTGTGGCTTTGAACTCTTAGTTGCAGCATGTGAACTCTTAGTTGCAGCATGCAGGTGGGATCTAGTTACCTGACCAGGGATCGAACACAGGCCCCCTGCATTGGGAGTGTGGAGTCTTATCCACTGCACCACCAGGGAAGTCCCTTGCACCTTGTTTTTTTAAACTTTGTGATCCTTCCACATAAGCACATAAAAAGCAGCCTCTGCTTATTAACAGATGCATACTATTAGATTCTATGAATATATCAGGGTGGTTTTCTTTTTTAAATTTAATTTATTTATTTTTGGCTGCATTGGGTCCTCATTGCCGCGCGAGGGCTTTTCTCTAGTTGTGGTGAACGAGGGCTACTCTTCGTTGTGGTGCACGGGCTTCTCACTGTGGTGGGTTCTCTTGTTGCAGAGCACAAGCTCTAGGCGCGTGGGCTTCAGGAGTTGTGACATGTGGGCTCAGTAGCTGTGGCTCATGGGCTCTAGAGCGCAGGCTCAGTAATTGTGGTGCACAGGCTTAGTTGCTCCGTGGCATGTGGGATCTTCCCGAACCAGGGCTCGAACCCGTGTCCCCTGAATTGGCAGGCGGATTCTTAACCACTGAGCCACCAGGGAAGCCTGGTGGTTTTCTTTTAATAAGAGAACTCTTCATCGACATTTAGGTTGTTACCAGTATTCTCTACTATTAATAATGCTACAATATATGTACAGGTAGTTTCACACACTATGAGTTTATTTGTAGGATAGATGTCTAGAAACGGAAATGTAGGATTAACAGGTAGTGGTAAGTTTTATCACAATGGTTTTCATAAAGATTATACACGTTTTCACTCCACTAGCAACACATGAGAATACCTGTTTCTTTATATTCTGCCAATAGTGTTTTGTTTCCTGAGGTTCTAGGATGGAGAGTAAAGGAAACCCTTCAAGTTAAGTATAGGCTCATCTACTGGTTTAACCCAGGAGTAAGAATATTTTTTGCAAAAAGTCAACACAGGTGTTTGCTTTGTAGGCTCATTTCTCCTCTCCAGGCAAGTTGGCATTGATTGGGGTATTCATTACTGGTCTAACCTCGGTATTGTTTTGAACCCTAGAAGGCTTAGTGAGTCTTCAGAATCATTTCTACTCTGTTCTATAAGTGGAAGACATCCCATTCATTCTACAAATACTTACTTAGCATCTATCCTGCACCAGGCATTGTTCTGGTGGCTGAGGCGTGAACAATGAACAAAACAGAAGTCCCTGCCCTCATTAAGATTACATTATAATGGGGGGAGGCAGAGAGTAAACACAATACACAGATATGATAGATGGTATGTTAGTTTACGATAAGTGCCATGGGAAAAATGAAGGAGGGAATGGGGGTATGAGGAGTTACTTTCGTGAAGGGTGGTCAGGGAAGGCCTTGCTGAGGTGACATTTAAGCAAAGACCTGAAAGCAGTGAAGGAAGGATCTGTAAGGCATCCGGAGGTAAGAGCAAAGGTAGGAGTTGAGGGTGTGCCTGGTATGTCCTAGGAACAGCAAGGAAGGCTGCTGGTTAGGGCTCAGTGAGCAAGGGGGAAGAGGTGAGATCAAGGAGGTCAGGGGGTTTGGGCAACAGGCCTCATAGGAAAATAGGAAAACCACTGGAGAGTTCTAGAAGGTTACTCTGAATGCTCTACTGAAAACAGACTGAGGGATGGCAATAATGGATGAAGGCAGAATGAGTTAGGAGACTTCCTGGAAACCAGGTGAGAAATGAGATGGGTTAGGCTGGGCTGGTTGCCATGGAGGTGTGGATGTGTTTGGACTGTGGGTCAGTTTTGATGGTGGACCCAGCAAGATTTTGTTAGATTGGATGTTGGATGTGAGATGGAAAGGAGGTGAGAATGATTCCAAGGTTCTTGGCTTAAATTAAGTGGAAGAATGGAGTTATTTACTGGGATGGGGAAAGAACGCAGGTAGAGCAGGTATTAGAGAGAAGGTGAGTTGTGATTTGACTTGTGGTTACCATGGCTCTCTGTGGCTGGGGCTCTCAGATGGCCATGGTTCCAGATCCGATTAATGGCCTAGACAAGGCCATGACTGAAATGCCTTCTTGGGATAAAGGTTCAAAGGAATGTGTGCCCATGGGCATCGTTCTCCTCCTTGTGCTAGCCTATTCCAAATCAGCCTTGCACTGAGATACTGCATTAAATGTTCTTGCATCTTTTTTCTTTGTGAAATACTTAATCAAAGGGATATGCAAATGCACGCACACACACACACACACACACACACACAACTAACCTTGAAAACAACTAAAAAACTTGATTTCTTGTCCACTACATAACTAGCAGAACATGAACCCTTATTAAAGGACTCACTGTTCTCCGAAAATAAAAAACGCAATTCAACTCCACATTTGTGGGTCTACGATGTCATCAAGACACCAGTTCCTACACAATGCCAGGCTAGGCTGGTTACAGAAACCACACCAAGGCAATCTGAAATGTGCCTGATTGAAGAAAGCAAACCGGAATTCACTGTACAAATAACTAAACCAAGAAGGAATGCACTTAAAACAGTTGTCACTAAAGCATCTGATGAAACAATACCTAAAATTTGGAATGAATATTTCAACACACACATAAAAAGGTGAAGGAAAGCAAAAACCAGTATTTTAAGTTAAATTAGGGGAAAGGAAAAACAAAACAAAACAGAAACTGATATATACGGATTACTTCAAAAGGCTAAAAAGAGATTAAGGGGGAGAAATTTAAAAAATGTGTCCCTGAGTGGGAGGCGGAATCTATGCAAGTCTACAACGCAAGAGCGCACAGAGCAGAATTTTTTCCCTACCCAACTCGCGAGACCAGCGGGTACCTCAGAAAGAAAACAACCATTCGCTAGAAGAGAGTAGCTAAGGGAATCCAAACTTGTTTTAAAGCAAGTAAAGTGGTGGCCAGACTGGGTGACTCAGAGGCATGACTCAAACCCGACCCTGGGGGCCGTCAGCTCCCGGAGGCCGGGGGCGCGGCGTCAAAAACATTTTAGGAAAGTACCAGGCGCGTGGAGAGCGACAGGAAACCTCCCCGGGGAGCGGCCTGGGGCTCCTCCTGCCCTAGAGTCTGACCTCTTACCATCCACACCAGGAGGAGTTTCTAATCTCCAGGTTTCCCCTTCTTTCAGAAGCTGCCTCGCCACCACCCCCATTTTCCTTCCACAAAGCGTCACGCAGCGTGTGTGTGCGAGACGTCGGGCCCCTCCCAGTCGCCCTCCGCCTCGCGCTCCCAGCCGCGCTCAGCTCCACGCTCCCAGCCACGCGCACCCCCCAGCCCGCCCCCGCGCCTCCTCCAAGAGCCGCTCCCGTCCCACCCCGCCCGCGCCCGCCGCCCGGGCACGCGCGGCACGAACAGCGCCGGGAGCTGCTGTAGACAAACACCTGTCCCTCCTGGGCTCCGCGAGATTTGGAGCGAAAGCATAGGCAACAGTAGGAGGGTTCTCGCGAGGTTTAAGAAATTTCCCACGGCCCGTGTTGTGTCTGAATCGAGTAGTGGAAGGCGGTGGGAAGGAGGTGTAGCGTGAGACTGGGCTGCCTGCATTGGGCACATGCGCAGTGCCGCTCGCTCGTGCCGCGCCAATCCTGCAGCGCCTTCAGCAGGTTTCGCGCTCTGGATTCCAGTTCTCCGGGTTTTGGGGCTCCCTGCGGGAGGCAGTGCTGGATCTGGGAATCTCTAGGAATTGAAAGGGCAAGGGTGGGGGGAAGAAAGGGGTGCTGCAGGTAGGGAGGAAGAGGTAGGGATCGGGTCCTGCAACTTTCTAGTAAGTGCCCAGACGGGCCAAGTTTGCTCGGGGGCTTCCAGGTTTAGATTGTCTGAGATGCACTTCGGGCAACGAGCAGCGTCCTCGACTGTCTGTGCCAGGCCCAAGGGAGGACCTTGTCAGTCTGTCTCCGTATACATCTGGGTTCACACAAGTCTGGGGGCTGCGATGAGATCCTAGGGAGATTTACACAACAGGCAGCTCTCTGCCCAAGCAAAACATTTGGCTTGAGTGCGGGGTGGGGGACTGGTGGCTTTCAATTACAACGCAGTTTTCACTTCTGGAGAAAGCTTCGCGGTGCTCTGGCGTGTGTACGCGAAGTGGATACAGTAGGGGTGTGTTTGCCAGAGGCCTTGGCCTGACCTCATTTCACACCCAAGGAGAAGAAAGCTAAGGCTCTAATAGAGCTCAACTGCAAAAGTTGTTCATTTACAGAGTTCTGGAGGGTCGGACCACGTTGTAATATTGTCTGTCTGTTAGCAAGGGGGTCGAATGAACTAAGATAGTTCTTGGTTTGTCACTCGTCCGAACTCCAGGCATTTTTGTAGCTCCAGCACCTAACGCTGACATTACCATAATGGAGGCGTCCAATGAACGTTTGAATGAATGAAAAGGGCTGGGAACTAGAGTGAGCGGGAAGCCACTTGGAAAACACCCATTTGAGGAGGTGTTTCATCTAGGCCTGTGAAACGCGGCAGATTTTCCCAGGACCCCTCCGCTCTTTCCCTCGGCTCCGCCTCCTGACCCCTCCATTCTCCGTCCCCGTTGTAATCCCCTCCGGTTTTCCTGAGTCTCCACATACGTCCCTCAGGGCGCGTCCCAAAACCCGGATAACCGGAGCGCTCCCCATGGACCAGATGGAGGGCTCGCCCGCGGAGGAGCCGCCTGCGCATGCTCCATCTCTTGGGTAGGTTTCCAGGGAAGGCAGTGAGCTGTATCCCTTGCTCCGCTGGCGGCGCGAGGCGTCTGGCTCTTCGCGGCTGCTGCGAGGGGAAAGGGAGCGCGGGGGCTGGGTGGAATCGAGGAGTGAGGAAAAAGGGAAGGGGCGGGGAGAGGGAGCAGGGAAGGCGTCAGGGGGAATCTCGCGAGTGTTGGAGTTTTGGCGAGAGTTTGTGGAAGATGGCGCCTGTTGTGACAGGGTAAGTCTGGGGGAATCGGAGCGCTGGGAACCGGGAAAGTTGCGGGCGTCTCGCAGCCCGCGGCGGGCGGCGGGTTCGAGGGCCGCGGCACGCTTGGCGTCCGGGGGCCGCGGGGGCGGTGTAGCGTGCGCCGAGCGCGGCGGCGGCGTGTGGCCGTGCGCTGTCCGCTCTGCGCTGCTGTGTCTCGGGCTCCGGCGCGTGAGGGCGGGCGGCGACGGCGGCGAGGCCGGCGGGTGCGGGCGTGAGTGCAGCCCGGCGCGCGGGGCCCGCGGGCTCCGTGCCCGCAGCGCGCCTTCCGCGCCGCCGCTCGCGGGCCCTGCTTCCCGGCCCCGCGCAGCTTTGTTCCTTGAGGCCGTCGTCGCCTTCTCGCCGGGCGGGTGCCCCCGGCCCCGGGCGCTTTGTCTCTCCCCGCTGCCCCCCGCGACTCTCTACCCCCGGCCCTTTGTCTCGCCGCCTTGGGCGCTTTGTCCGACCCGTCGCGCCCCGCATCCCTTCTCCATCTCCTCCCCTCAGTTGTCCTTCCTCCTGTGCCCCTTTGTTGTGCCCCTCTCTGTTCGGTAGCTCAGTGACCTGCCACAGCCCAGGTACCAGATTTCTGTTTTTCTTCTAATTTTTCTCCCATTATTTCTCTCTGGCGTTTCCTTCTCACCTTTCTGCTTGGTCCTTGATCACCCCCGGAGGCTTTGTCTCCCCCGTCCAGTGGTTTATTCGCTTGGTACCCCCTTCACCTCCCATCATCGGTTGATTTATCCACTACCCACGGTGTTTGTCGGCTGAACTGTCTCAGCCCCGGGGACTCCATCTGGTGCTCCTAAGTACAGACAGACCCTAGGGTTTGTTGTTGTTTTTGTGCGTCTGAAAGATGCGTGGGGATACTTGGTTTCCTCCTCAGCGCTCCTCCTCTCCGAACCCTTTTCTCTCGGGATTGCGTGCACACCTCCCCACCACCCCTTTCTCTCGGGATTACAGTGTCTCCAGTTTTCTTCGCGGTCTCTTTGGGCCCCTGGTTGTTTTGCTTGGCAACAGTAGCCCTGGAAAAAGGTCTTTTGGTTATTCCCCCACCCCCACCCCCAGTACCCGCCCTCCCGCCCCTTGGTTTCTGATGGCCTAGGCCAAGGGCAGCTGTCGTAGCTTTGCATCTGGGTTACCTGAAGGTGTTGTAGAGACGAAAGGTGTTTTTTTTCTGTTGGTGTGCGAGAATAGTTTCAGTTGTTACGTTGGATATTCATTTGGTACGTGCATAGCAGTTGAGTATTTGGTGTTAAAAAACTTGTGAATGTTGGTTTGGGGTAGAGAATTTCAGGATTTTCAAGAGTTCAGCTATTTTACCAGTAACTGCTGCTTCGCAAGGAAAAAGGGAGGGCATCCTGCTTGGAAATTTGATATAAATATTTTACTTTTTCTTAATTTTTAGATAAGTTTACAGTTACGTGCTTTTGCTCTGTAGATTTATGACAGCTCTTCTGCCCCATCTTCGAAGCTGAAACAAGGAAAGCGCTTAAGAGTGCAGTTTGGGTTGATGAATACTGCTTCTGGAATCTTTGTGGAATGCATTAATCAAATGCAATTAAAAGACATTTAAGTAATAGTCTTTAAGGTAACGGCACTTCTAGTGTTAAAGGAGCTTTAATTTGTTCAGAGTGCTTATTGTTATGGAAATGTTAAAAGCTTGGAGTTTGGTGTGGGAGTTGGGGGAGGGTGGTATGTGTGTTTAAATGGCCTGGATATTCTGGTGCTGGAATAAGAGATATTACACTTACCAGTATTACTAGGCTGAGTAGACTGTTCAGGAGGTACACACACCTCCCACACCCCCCCTGCCCCGCCCCCGCCCCAACTAGCTGATCACTACTTTTAGAAGATACGTTATCCATAAAATCACTTGGAGTGTCATTTCATTTGTAAACCACATGAAGTGCTACTAGTAGAGGATATACAAGTGTGAGGAATGTTGGTGGAGAGGAAAGCATTTTTTTTTTAAGGCTGTGATTAGAATTAGTATGAATTAGTTTGAATTTTAATTAATGGAAAATCATGTTTCATGATTGATATGTGAGGCTTCTGTGAAAATTTGCAGTCTGGGTTCCATGAGTGGATTCCACCGATAATCATTTGTCTTCCTTACTTGTTCCTAGGGCATAATCATTCTTTTAAAAAAAAAATAAATTTATTTATTTATGGCTGTGTTGGGTCTTTGTTGCTGTGCACAAGCTTTCTTTAGTTGTGGTGAGTGGGGGCTACTCTTCGTTGCAGTGCGCAGGCTTCTCATTGTCATGGCTTCTCGTTGTGGAGCACGGGCTCTAGGCGCACAGGCTTCAGTAGCTGTGGCACGTGGGCTCAGTAGTTGTGGCTTGCGGGCTCTAGAGCTCAGGCTCAGTAGTTGTAGCGCACGGGCTTTGTTGCTCGGCAGCATGTGGGATCTTCCCAGGCCAGGGCTTGAACCCATGTCCCTTGCATTGGCAGGCAGATTCTTAACCACTGCGCCACCAGGGAAGCCCATCATTCTTTTTGAAGGTGAAATCTTGAGCACACACTGTTGTTTCTGACTGTAAGCAAATACCTTGTAATAATGGAAGGTATTTTGCTCTGACGTGTGCAGATAAGAATGATCACACAAACCTCATAAAAGCAACTTTTAAAAATCAAGTTGTGTTTTTTTGTTTCTAAATCGTGTAAGACCTTTACTTCATGACCAAATAAAACTACCTTTATTAAATTATATTAAATAGCATCATATTTAGAAGCATACAGCATTAGTTGTAATTGGGAAACTTTCATTTTGAGTATCGACTATTAAAGCTTTAAATTTATTGTCCATGCGTATTCCAGATGGGTCTGCAGAGGGTATATTTTCAGGAAAAAAATATAAGAGGCTCACTTGGGGTATTTTCACTCCTATTCTAATATATGCTTCTTAAATAGGTTTGTTTAAAACTTACCTATTCTATACCCACAGATTTCTATCAGTGTCTTAAGTGGCTAAGATAAAAAACGTTTTGGGGGTGGGAGGGAAGCTACTCTTGCCAGATGTAATTCATTAAATAATCTTTGGCGCTCTGGATGGATAAAGTATTAGGGAAAAAAATAGTGTGTTTGAAAATTCTTACAAACTTAATTCTAGTATTTGATCATTTTTAAAAATATATTAAAAATCCCCAGGACTTGGCTTTAAAACATTATTCGCATTTTGTTTCCTCCTAATACTAAATTTCATGTTATTTCAACTAGGGGCAGTATTTTCTCATGGATTGGCTAAAAGTTGTTATTTTTGGCATCTGGCTTTGTGATTATTTCCAAGTTACTCTACTTCCCCTGGGCCAGTTTCCTAACTATGTAGTAAAATGGGAATTGTAGTAACTTGCCACATCTGCACAGGATTGCTGTGCCTTAGGATTTGCAGAGAGCATCCTTGGATGAAAGGTGTGGTTAAAAAATCTAGGAATTGTTACTGAATTAAGCCAATGTGAAGTAGGTCATATTTTATAGGAAATCACGTAGGAGGTTATGAACTAAGTTCTTGGCAAATCACAGTGGTGATAGTGGGATGAAAAATCCCCAAATACATATTATAGTTAGGGTAATAAAATTGATACTGTTTTTAGGAGGGAGAGGGATAAGTAAAACACATTACAGGGTGGTGTGTGTGTGTTTGTGTTGTGTAAGAGAGTGAAGATCTGTTAAACTCAAATGTAATAACACATTTTAAAATTGTGGGATGCCTTTCCTCTGTTGATTTGTTTTCTGCATGTGGTACTCTTTTGTTTTAAATGGTAGCACAAAATGTTTTCACTAGACTCTAGGCCAAGTCTGTTAATAGTAGTGACTAATTTTCAATATACCTTATATTTTTTAATGTTTTGTCATTTACTCTCGATATTTTCTAACAACCAGGACCATAATTTCAGACTTGACCTTTGGCTTAGAAAAGTGTTTTGCATTTGGGAGACACTCTGTAGATATTTATTGAAAAAACAAAACCAGTTGTTTCTCTATTCCTGGTAGATTATGTCATGTCCCAATAGTTCCCCAAGCCAGGTTTTCTCTCTCACACTAACTCTTTATGTTTAATCACTAAGAACTAATAATTTTCCCTCCTGAAAAACTCTTGAATCTGTCTCCTTCATCCTCACTGCCACAATTCATGCTCTCATCGTTTCTCACCTGGATTACTACAGACATTGGCAGCTTCCTCTTTCTGCTTCTAGACTCACCCCCTTTATCCAACTTCCACATAGTCTTTCTAAAGAGCAAATCTGATCACTTCACTCCTTATTTTAAAAACCTTTCAATGGCTCCCCCTAGCAGCCTTCATTAAGAGAGGCAGCGGAGTGGAGAGTTTATGAGCTCACTTTTAGGATTTAATCTGAACTGGGTTCCAGTTCTGTCTCTGCCACTTAAAACATCTATAAGATTGACAAACGATCTAACCTCTCCTTGCCTCCTCCATCAGTTGCAAGGTAATTATTCTTAGCTCAGTGGTTCTCTGTGAGGATTAAATGCAAGAAAACATTTTTGGATGCCTGGCATATAGCAAGTGCTCAAAAAATGTTAGCTAGCACGGCATATAGGGTCCTCTGTAACTATTTCATTTACCTTTTCTCCAGCTGAACTGTTTTGCCTTTCTCTCCCTTCATATTCAGTTCTCCAGCCATATTCAAGAACTTGGAGTTCCTTGTATGGGCTCCACAGTTTAATGTATCCCTGTGCTTGAAAAGTGCTGGTGTTAGGTAGGTTATTATTGAAGATTTTGGTCTGAGGATATTCTACCCTGATCCACCAGGCTGGGTTCAGTACCCCTCCCGTGTGTTCTTAAAGGACTGGGTATAATTCACTTGGAAGTGTCATAGTGAATTGTAATTGTCTGTCATACCCAAAGGCTGTTGGTCACTTGATGACAGAAAACGTTAAAAAAAATTTATATATTCTTAGAAGAGTGTCTAGAACATGATGGGGACTCAGTAAAAAGTTTTTTGAACAAAGGACTCAGAACTTTGAAACCATGATGCAACATGGTTCGTGTAAGCAGAATTTGATGTGTACAGGGAATATATTGATTCTGTAGGGTATTTAATTGCTGAAGTACCCAAAGGAATTGATATTTTCAGTCAAAGACAGTCTTATAGCCCTTGACAGCACTGTAGTAAAATTCTTAGGCAAAAGTTCCTTTGGATTTTTAGAAAATAGCATGTTGTTTGTACAAACTGACAAGCTTAAATATCATATTTTGTTTTTTGTATGGTTGACTATTCAGTGTTTTTCAAAAGGTTTCATTATTTTTAAGTGTTTTAAATACTTCTTAGATGCATAGGGACATGCATTAAACCTTAAGACACTGTAGGCTGCTTTTTTGGGGGATCCACACGATTGAACCAAATAAGAAGTTTATAATCTTCAGGAAGGCTCAGGTTTTGTGGATAGATTACTTACAGATAATTTCTTTAAGCTTCAGGTTCTACCTCTATAAAATAAGGAATGATAATTTTGTTGTGTTTATCTGCTGGACACATTGTGACTATCAAATAAGGTAAAATGGGTGTCAAAACAATGGATGTGTAAGTGATTTGTAAATAGTAAAGCACTGTATACAAATACTTTAATTTTTTTTTTTTTTTTTTGGTGGTACGCGGGCCTCTCACTACCGCGGCCTCTCCCGTTGCGGAGCACAGGCTCCGGACGCACAGGCTCAGCGGCCATGGCCCACGGGCCCAGCCGCTCCGCGGCATGTGGGATCCTTCCGGACCGGGGCACAAACCTGTGTTCCCTGCATCGGCAGGCAGACCCTCAACCACTGCGCCACCAGGGAAGCCCCACAAATACTTTAATTTTAATAATCAGTTTCTTTTGGTAACCTTTCACAGGCAGGATTCAAGATGAACTTTCTTATATTGCAACCTGTGGTTTGTGGATCATGTCTTAGGAAGGCAGCAGTGTATTTAGTGCAAAGGACTGCGGCCCTTTGAATCTATGCCTTGGCATTTTGAGCAGACATATTTGATACATTACTGCTTGACTACGCATGTTGTCATTGAGTCACCCCCAACTTTTGGGGGTCTGCTTCTTGCTTTTTTCTTCTCTGCTTGGACAGCCATAATGATGTAGGAATGTTGAATGCCCAGCTGCTACCATCTCTCAGGACACCTTGCCCATAGTGTTCTGGATGCCTGTTAGGCCTGGTACAACATCATGATGTCACTTATGTCTCATCAGGCCTGATTCTGCTTCAGGGAGTGAAATGATATTCTAATGGTGTGAAAAGGGTAATGCATTTCCTGAACACAACTTATTACTGGGGAAAAAGCAAGCATTGGACACACTCTGGCTTGGTTTGTATAATTGGTAGTAATTACTTATCTGTATAAATATTTGTGTAGGTTTGTTGTGTTGAGACAATGAAGAGTGATAAGCATGGCAGCTTTTCAGTCACATTGGTAAGTTCATGGCAGTTTTGGGAATATTTAAATTATTTAAATTTACAAAAACGAAAAGATAGAAACCACTGCATCTTGGGTATCCTAAGTTGCAAAAGGCTTGCAATGAAAATGCTGTGCTGATTGGATGTGAGATGGAATACACTAGAAAATCAAGTTGACCCTTTTAAATTCCCCTCCCGTGCTTTCTTTTCTATATTCAGTATTTTAATTAATTAATGAATTGTGGCTGTGCCAGGTCTTAGTTGTGGCAGGCTGGATCTGTAGTTGCAGCGTGTGGACTCTTAGTTGCGGCATGCGTGCGGGATCTAGTTCCTTGATCGGGGATCGAACCCTGGCCCCCTGCATTGGGAGCGCGGAGTCCTATCCACTGGACCACCAGGGAAGTCCCATCTATATTCCATATTTTTAATTTGGCCTTAGAACTAATGTTTTTTGTGCACTTGTTTAATTAGATGGTAGAGTTGTAAATGAATAAGAATAGTTTCTCATAAAAAGTTTATATAACTAGGAAAAATGTTTATCACTTTATGAAACCCTGTTATTTTTTACTAGTGTTGTAAAGATTGTGTTGTATAACTGCAATATCAGTTGCCTTATAAAATAGAGAATCAGTGTTATATATTTTTTCTTTAAACTTCTTTTGGAACAGTGGTATTCCGTTTTTGGAAAACTGCAGATCCACTAAGATCTTGCTTTTTTATCCAGAATACTTTTTTTTTTGGCCGTTCCACACAGCTTGAAGGATCTTAGTTCCTCTGCCAGGGATCAAACCTGGGCCCCAGCAGTGAAAGCGCCTAGTCCTAGCAACTGGACCGCCAGGGAATTCCTTTTTTTTTTTAAATTGGAACTTATATTTTAGAGCATTTTTAGCTTCACAGCAAAATTGAGGGGAAGGTACAGATATTTCCTGTGTACTCCTTGCCCCCCCCCCCCGCCCCACAAATAGCCTCCTGTATTACCAACATCCCCCAACAGAGTGGTACATTTGTTATAACTGATGAACTTACACTGACGCGTTATTATCTCCCCAAGTCCATCGTTTACGTTAGGGTTCACTCTTGGTGTACATTCTGTGGGTTTGGACAAATGTATAACGTATCTACAAATGTATGTGCCGTTGTAGTATCAAACAGAGTAGTTTCATTGCCCTAGAAAGTCTTCTGTGCTCTGCCTGTCCATTGCTCTCTCCTCCTTTATCCCATCCTGCAACCACTGAACTTTTTATTGCCTCCATTGTTCCCAGCATACTTTTTCAAATCATTTAACTTTTGGTTTGAGTATGAGGAACTTTTTCATGGAAAAAATTTATGTAGTTCTGTACAGAACTCCTGATCCATACACCAAGTGGAAGAGGTAGAAACATTGAGATCCCCAGACATGAAGGAATGGTTAAGGGAAATGAAGAGTATAACCATGCTTTAGTGGTTCATTATAATTGTTTTAATAATGTATTTATTAAAGTTATTGAGCACTTAATAGGTATAAGACCACTGTATAAAACCTTTTAAAGATGGCTAAAAAATGGTCCAGTGAAGCTCATGATTTAGTGGAAAGTACACAGATAATAAGGGAGATTATATGTGTATAGCAGAGGTATAATGTTGGTGGGAACATGGGTGTAAATGATTATCTTTTAATTCGAGAGGAGAGATCATAGGGAGTGGTAGAAAATAAAGCTAGAAAAGTGGTTGGGGCCTCTTAGAGGACCTTGAGTGCTAAGCCAAGGATTTGAATATCAAACAGGGATGGTGGGGGCACTGACCGAGTTTTGAAGAGGTGAGACTGGGTGTAGATACAGTTGACACTTGAATAACACAGGTGGGGGGTGGGTGGGTTGGGGTGAATAGCTTGTAGTAGGACCTTCAGGTACCTGAGGTTCCTCTGTACCCATGGTTCCCCATCCTCAGATTCAACGAGCCTGAGTCATATGGTACTTAGTATTCATTACTGAAAAAAATCTTCATATAAGTGGACCAGTGCTGCTCGAGGGTCAGTTGTAGTGTAAAATAGATTGGAGTTGATGGAGAACATAAGAGAAATATGTATGAGCAAAGTCTGATCTTGGAAGGCCTAGGAATGGAAGGAACAAAGCAGCACTTTTGGGGGCAGGGTGGTATAGGGAGCTTTGGAATTGATGCAGTAGATAAAATCTGTGGCTGTGAGCATGTCACTTAATCTAAGTCTTGCCCTGTCTGAAAAGTGGGAGAAAATAATACTTCATGGTATTGATATGAGGATTAAATGAGATACAGGATATAAAATGCCTAACTCAGTTCTGGGAGTAGTAGGTGCTCAAAAAATAGGTTCTCCTCTTCCCCCTTTCTGGAATAGAATTGAAAGGATATTAGATGGGGATGGGGAGAAGCATGGACGAGAAGGTGGGACGGGGTGGGGGGAAACTGAACGATTGAAACCTGGGTGATGAAGTATTTACAGGTGGGAAAGTGAGTGAGGTGAACAGGTGTAAGAGAACCTACATAACTGTTTCTTTTAGCTTTTAAATAAATACTGAATATTTTTGCATGCTTCTGCTATAACATTTAACATTTTTCTGCAATTGTGTAAATTGCAGAAATTGTGCAAATATTGTAAAAATTGTGTAAATTGTGTAAATATTCCTGTATTATCTTTTTTTTCCTTCTGTCTATATCCATTTATCTAATCTATCAGCGAGCTTCGTAAAGACTTACTTTTGTTGTATAATTGTGGAGCAACTGCTATTGGCCAGTTTGTACTTGCTGGATGAACCTGACTTGAATGGACTTAATAAAATACAATACTTGCCACTAGGTGGCACTTAGTCTAAGTGATAAAGCTGAAATTCAAGCATAGATTGGCTTTTGTGTGTAGAGCCCACTGATAAACTGACCCCCTGGATTATTGTTTAGCTTTCTGCCAGTTCTGGACTATACTTTTTGAAGTGGGATATTAAACATATAGCAAATAGAAACCTCAGCGTGTTGAAAAACAGAAAAGTGTAATGGCATTAGAATATGTCGTGTAAAAAGGAGCTGAAGTGAAGCTCAGTTAAAATTCACAGTGACTAAATTACCCATCTCAGTGTTTTGGTTTTTTTTTTTTTTTTTTTGGCGGTAAGCGGGCCTCTCACTGTTGTCGCCTCTCCCGTTGCGGAGCAGAGGCTCCGGACGTGCAGGCTCAGCGGCCATGGCTCACGGGCCCAGCCGCTCCGCGGCATGTGGCATCTTCCCAGACCGGGGCATGAACCTGTGTTCCCTGCATCGGCAGGCAGGCTCTCAACCACTACACCACCAGGGAAGCCCCATCTCAGTGTATTTAAAGTGAAGCCTGGTGCTTAGATTTTAGGCCTTGTTTTTTCTTAAGACTTTGTGGATTGCTTTAAAGGAGAAGATTGGGAATTTGTTTGTTCCTGGATTTAATGAAAGATGATGATGAAGTGTGGTCTTGTAGGGATACTGGACACGATTCTGTATTCCCTTATTTATATCGTGGTGTATTGTGCTCTCCCTGTTGTGGAGTAACAAACATACCATAGAAAGTAACTACATCCTGTGTGACAAATGTTACAGGTTGTTAAATCCGTTAGATTCAGGAAACTTCAGACCTGGAAAAGACCTTGTTAATCATATGTTCTAAAGTAACCACTCATTTAAACGTAGGCAGAGACAGCGTAAATAATTTACAATTAGCTAATGGCTGAGACACATTCAGTACCTGAGCTGAGACTTGTTCTGGTTTGTTTTTTAAGGGGAGAGATTTATGCCGGTCTTTCACTCTTTTGTATTTATACCACGCAGCTCCCTTTTAATGTTACATGCACTTTGTTTTTTAAAATACTTTCTTCCCCCTATTTTTGTGGGCTTAGACCAAGAATACAAATTTCTCAGCCCCAAGCGCAGGAGTGCTGCTGCCAGTGTTGCTTAATAAGCGGTCAGCTCTCAGCCTGCCTGTTCTTTCCTCCTTTGCTGTTTTTCTGTTCTTGTTGCTGCTTGCGTTCTTTATCTTGTACTGTACTTGTGACTGACCAGGGTGGCCACACACTTGTTCTCACTGCACACCTCCTCACCCAGTCTGCTTTAGTTGCCCCTATGCAAGAACTGCCTGGGTTCACTTACCCCTGGTTCACTCCAGTCTCTGCTTCTTGCCTCCTTAGCTTCTTAGTTTTGCCACCTGCACTAAATAGCAGCTGGCTATTTCCAAAGCTTCTGGAAGAGAAAATGGACAGGAGGGGAGATTGAGAAAAAAAGAAGACTGTCATATAGGGAAGGAGGCCACAACTTGAAATCATATACTGAAAGATGGGCTTGTTTATGAACCTGATGATTTTCATACAGTGATTTTTTTCGTGTATTTATGTCAAAACAATATGACACTCTTGACTATGGAATTCATTAAATCTGTTGTGTCTGTCATCTGTGCTTATCCAAATGTCAAGGAAGTGAATTAAATCCATTTCCGCATTCCAAAGATAGTAGTGGTAGTTTTGGTTTGGTACTTTACTTACAGCTTATAGTAATGAGTGTCATTATTTGATTAAATGGATTGTACTGAATTAGTGGGGGTTGTTGCTTCACTGTTGTAATGTTAAAAAACAAACCTGGAGAGCCATAGCTTTCAAAGATGATTTCCAGATTATTGGTAACAAGTATTTTTCATCCTGGCCTTCCCCTATGCTATAGTGTGATGGGTACGTTTTAATACAGAATTTAGTGGCATGTTATTCATTTAATCCTAGTTTCTTAGCTGTAAGTCCTGGAAGTTGTCAGTTGGTACATTAAATACCGTTTAAATTACATTACAATTTAAGTTCACATGGTAGCTTAGGTGTGCAGTTGATTTATTTTTTCATTGTATTTTACCTTGTTTCTAAAATTATTTCAGGGAAGTGACTATCTTGAGTGGGAGTTTTCCTTAAGGGCCAGTTAGTGTCATCTGTAAACACTCATCTTGATTGTTTTTCTTGTTGGAAAAATAATGTTTGTTATAAGAAACTCAAAAGTTATTTAAATATGTCATGTAAAGTGAGCCACTGTAGTCTTCCACCAGGAAATTAACTACTGTTATCAATTTGGGAGTATATTCTGCAACTTTTTTTGTTTTAAATGGAAATGCTAACATTCTATTTTGTTGATATATTAAAGATGTCAGTAGTTTAGGAAACAGCATATTTAAGGGGCTTAGGGAACTGACATTTTGTTGAATATCTACTGGGTCCTCAACTACATTGTGAAGGGAGATAGTATCTCCATTTTATAGATGTCCAAGGGTCAGGGATTTAGTGATTTAACCCAAGTTCACACAGCTTCCCTTCTGCCGTTGTCATTGCACTACCATGTACTCAGAGAGCTTTTGTTTATCTCTCCACCTAAATGTTAATCATTTGAAATCTTCCAAGCTCTTTACTAGGTGGCAAGACAGTCCCAGACATAGGTAAGCCTAACACAGGGCTTTAAGGAAAAGTAGATTATTATATTCTTCTCTATTACATTACTTTAAAAATAAATATATATTCTTGACTAGTGTTTGAACTCAGAAGGTTCTCTGAAGTAGCATCGTTAATCTTTAAGTAAAATTTTGTATCATTTAAAAAATAATCTTGTCAGGGCTTCCCTGGTGGCGCGGTGGTTGCGCGTCCACCTGCCGATGCAGGGGAACCGGGTTCGCGCCCCGGTCTGGGAGGATCCCACATGCCGCGGAGCGGCTGGGCCTGTGAGCCATGGCCGCTGAGCCTGCGCGTCCGGAGCCTGTGCTCCGCAACGGGAGAGGCCACAACAGAGGGAGGCCCGCATACCACAAAAAAAAAAAAAAAAAAAAAAAAAAAATCTTGTCAGGTACTCCTGGGATGATTTTAAATCAGTTAATCCTCTTTCTCCTATTTGTGTTTTTAGTTTTTATCTATTGTCTTATTCCTTTTCTGCCTAAAGACCAATTTTCAGGTCATTTAATTATTTTGTATACACATTGTTTGGCTTTGGACAAGTTACCTAATTGTGTTGTAACTTAAGTTTCTCCATTTGTAAAGTGAGGAGCATATCTCAGAATTCTTGTGAGGATCAAATGTGTGTATGCAAGGGGCTGCCAGACTAGGCTGTTGTAAGAATTGCTTACTGTTGATTTCCTTTCTTATTTCTCATTCAAGCCAGGGCCAGATCTTTTCTTTACCACTTATCTTTTTTGTTAAATGTTAAAATCTGGTTTTTCATCCCAGGCCATCAATAAATAACCGTTCAACTGGATCCCAAAACCTTGTTTAATTTTTCTGCCTCCTTTGTTTTTGTTGACCATGGTGTCTTTATTCATGACTAATAAGACACTATCTTTATCTCTTGGACACTCCATCTTTTCTACCTATTCCTCCTCTAGTCTTAAATATTGTGGTCTGCAATCTTTGTCTTTCTCTTTGTCTTATCTATTCTTTGACTTGATACGTGTATCATCACCTCAGATGTTTAGATCCATATTTCTAAAACTACTACTGGTTGTTCTGTAGGCCCACCAAACTTGTTTTTTCCAAAATAACATGTTTTTTTCCAAAATAACATGTTTTTTCTACCAACTATACCTGTTATACCATCTTATAAAATAGGCTTGATATCTGTTATTAATGCCATTGTTCATCCAGTGGGTAAAAATGAACTTCCATATTTTCCTCCTTTCCTCCTCCTCTTGTATATTCTTATTTTGTTGATGACCAAATCATTCCCTTTCTGCTTCCAGATTACTTGTCTCATATTCTGGGCTCTCCTCTCCTTGCTCACTGCCATTGCTTTATTCTCTAGGTCAGCTTCATCTCCTGGTTGGACCACTATCATAACCTTGTCCGTTCCTTCTTTAGTCTATGGCTGTTGGTGGTTTGCTAGTGTACAGTTGTTAGTATTTAGAGGTTTGGGGTTACTTGGCAACCTAATTTTATTGTAAATGGTGTCCATAGATTTTGATTTTGTTGCCTAGGTGCTCTTTTATTTGGAGAGATTGAAAAACTGCTGCTGCCACCACCATCCTAAAATCCTGTCTTGAGTTTTTTAAAAAGTAATTTAGACTAATACATGTTACTTGTAAACTGAAATCAGTATAGAGTGAATAAGATAGTTCCTCTTCACACTTAAATCCCAACCCCCAGAGATAATGCACTGCTTACAGTGGGGTGAGTATACTTCCAAACTTTAGGGCAAACTCTCTACTTGTGCCCTGGATCCCTTCCCTTCTCAGCTACTTTAGGACATTGGTTAGCCCACTAGCCTTTCCTCTGGTCTCAATTTTTACCTTTCTAGTGAAGCATTCTTTTTTTAAAAAATAAATTTATTGATTTATTATTTTTATTTTTGGATGCGTTGGGTCTTCACTGCTGCGTGCAGACTTTCTCTAGTTGTGGTGAGCGGGGGCTACTCTTCGTTGTGGTGCGCGGGCTTTTCGTTGCGGTGGCTTCTCGTTGCAGAGCATGGGCTCTAGGTGCACGGGCTTCAGTAGTTGTGGCTCGCGGGCTCTAGAGCGCAGGCTCAGTAGTTGTGGTGCACGGGCTTAGTTGCTTGGAGGCATGTGGGATCTTCCTGGACCAGGGCTCGAACCCGTGTCCCCTGCATTGGCAGGCGGATTCTTAACCACTGCTGCCGCCAGGGAAGCCCTAGTGAAACATTCTTGACAATATACAAACATGCTGTTATTTCTTCTCTGGATTCTGCACTCCCCTCTAGTTCCTATTTCTCTATGCCTCTTTGCAACAAACTTCGTATGAAGAGTTCTTTCTATCTCCAGTTACTGTTACTCCATTCCCCCTAAACCTTTTCCAACCAGGCTTTTTGTCTGGACCACTTCAGCAAAACTGCTTTTCTCATGGTTACCAATTCCCTCCACACAGGTGAATGTAGTAGGTTTTTTTTTTTCAACTGTTATTTGACTTGACTTGATCAGTGGCATTTGATGTCTTGTTCAAACATTGTTTTGCCTTCTAGGATACCACACTTCTAGTTTCCCACCTCACTGGCACCTTTTTCTTGGTCTCCTTTCTAGTGCTTTCTGATTTTACTACATTTATCCTACTTTTAATCCCACATTATATGCTCCTTCCCTGTTTTATTTTTCTCACTGGCATGTGTCAGCTTCTAACAATATATGTTATTTGCCTTTTATTTATTTCTCTTCCCCACCAGAATATAGTGCTTGGCATGTAGTGGGTACTCAGTATGTATTTGTTCAATGAATGAAGTGTTCTAACAGCATCACTTTTTGAATGGTCTGTTGTTTTCTCCTTGATTTGAAGTCCTACTTTTACTACTATGTGTTATACTTATAAAATTTTATAAGCCCCCTGGTATAAATACAGATTCATCTAATGTGTTTTAAATATAATCTATTACCTGAATATGGTGTTCAGTAGCCTTGAGGTCTGTTGTTGCATTTAGCCCTTGCCATCCTCTAGTGAGGAAGATAGTGTTCCTCTGTTTTACAGAAACTTAAGCAAGCTCACCTGTTGGTTGGTGGGAGAGTTGAAATTCAAACTCATGTCTCTGGATTCTAATTCCATTGCCATGAACGTCTTCTAGTGATTGTGCAGTCTAATATGTGATAATGCTTCCCCATATGTAGTTAATGCTTAGTCATCCATCAATACATGATTGGCTGTGCTCACTAACCACAGGAGCCCCTTCCCTCAGTCCAGGCAGAGAATAGATCTGAGGCAGGAGGGTAAAGTTGACTAGGGAATTGGTTTATGCAGGATTTTTTTTTTAGTAGACTTTTCAATAGATATTTTTTTAGAACAGTTTTGTGTGGGATTTTTGCCTCTGAATTTTAGAATATGATTTTGGAAGGAAGGTTGTGGAAAGAACACAGGCTGGTGGTCATGAAATAGATTCTCTTCACCACTAACTAATTTTGTAATATCCCTGCTTTGCTTCTTTTCTGCATAAATGATATCTTTGATCTAGGCTTTAAGTTAGAAATGATACTATATGTGCCAGAGAGCTTAGAGAGTAATTCTCACAACATGTAAATGAAAGGTATCACTATGAAAAATGACTCGAGTCTCATATTTTTGGTACTCTAGATACATTAATTCTTTTTATTATACTGGAGTACTTTTAATTTTGTTTTCTGTAAATCTGTTTTATTTTAAAGTTTCTGCTGTCAAATTTTGTTGTTTTTCTTACTAAGACAGCAGCTGTGGATGTGGCTTAAAAACTGATGAACTTCTACAACGATGAGCCTTTATGGAGCAATGAAAGGCTGCTTACAAATTGTAGCCACAGTTGCAATGAATTCTGTGTTTGTTCCCTAAGGGTGAATGTGTTTTGAGGGGAGTGAGTTAGGATAGTACAAATTGAGAGAGTGTTTCTATTCTGGGAATCTTTGGAGCAGTCATTTCTGCTACTGCTCTTTATTTCTTATGACTTTGAAGGAATTTGGAATGTTGTGCTTGACTTTTTGATGATCTTTAAGTGTATTACTTGGATATGTGTAAAGGTAAATTGTAATTTTAGTTGTTTTATGGACATGGTTTCTGTCATCAAATATTTTTGCCCTCAGCAGTTACTGTGTGTAATAGCACTTATGGATGATGCTTTACCTATGTCTGCTGTTTAAATGTTGGATTTTTTGGAACTAAATATTTTCCTTTTGGTATGATTAGCTCATACATATAGTTTTAGGCACAGTGTGTATACTTGTTTTCATTTCAAAAGTATATGGTTTTAATACGTTATTGAGCAGATCCAAATAGTTAACTATAAATTATTAAAAGTAGTTTTACTCTGAGATACTAAAGCTCACACCTGGAGCTGAGTTATGAGAAAGAAGGTGAGCCTTGGTATTTTCTATCAAAATATCTAGAAGATAAATTTCTCCAATGAAAAGAATTCTAGAAAATATTTATTTCAAAAAAAGGAAAAAAAAAAGAGTGGTAGAGTGATAGTTGAAACAAGTGAGGCTCCCTGACCAAAAAAAACAAAAACAAAAAACCCCATAACTGTATATGTGAGATTATAGTCAGTATTTAGGAAGTTATTAGAGTATATATTTGCAAACCTATAAACTATTTATGTATTTATTTACTTTTATAAATTTATTTATATTTGGATGCATTGGGTCTTCCTTGCCACTTGCAGGCTTTCTCTAGTTGCAGCGAGCAGGGGCTCCTCTTCATTGTGGTGCACGGGTTTCTCATTGCAGTGGCTTCTCTTGTTGCAGAGCATGGGCGCCCGCTCTAGGCATGCGGGCTCAGTAGTTGTGGCACGCAGGCTCTAGAGCACAGGCTCAGTAGTTGTGGCGTACGGGCTTAGTTGCTCCGTGGCATGTGGGATCCTCCCGGATCAGGGTTCGAACCCATGTCCCCTGCATTGGCAGGCGGGTTCTTAACCACTGTGCCACCAGGGAAGCCCAAATTGCTTAGTATTGAAGATATTCAAAAAGTACAGGTTGAATATGCTGTTACAATGAACTTTTTTGTTGTTAAATTGCCTCATTTTTCCTCGTAGTTAAGAGAGTTTAGACCTTGACAGTAACTTCTTTTATTGGGTGGGACAGGATTTTATGCACATTAAAAATAACAGTTTTTGTGAATTGTAGTTATTATCCACAATTACTTTTAGACATAAAAGCATTCCCAGCGCTTGAGGTGCATGTGGCTCCGGTGGGAGCAGAGGAGCGTGTCTTTCCGAGACGGAGGTCGCGGCGGCGGCAGCGGTGGCGGCGGCGGCGGCAGAGGAGGATTTGGACGAGGGGCGGCCGCGGAGGTTTTAACAAAGGCCAGGACCAAGGACCTCCAGAGCAAGTAGTTTTATTAGGAGAGTTCCTGCACCCCTGTGAAGATGACATAGTTTGTAAATGTTCCACAGATGAGAATAAGGTGCCTTATTTCAGTGCTCCAGTTTATTTAGAAAACAAAGAACAAATTGGAAAAGTGGATGAAATATTTGGACAGCTTAGAGGTTTTTTTTTCAGTTAAATTGTCAGAGAACATGAAGGCATCTTCCTTTAAAAAACTACAGAAGTTTTATATAGATCCATGTAAGCCGCTGCCGTTGCAGAGGTTTCTACCTCAACCTCAGGTGAGAAGGGATCTCCAGGAGGCAGTGGCCAGGGAGGTCGAGGAGGAGGAAGAAGAGGAGGTGGCAGAGGTGTGAGAGGCAAGAGGTGGTGGTTTCAGAAGTGGAAGAGGACGTGAAGTATTAACAGTTGACAGAAACTTCGCCAGTTGATTTCTGCATTAACCTCATGATCTACTCCTGTGGATCAGAAACTTGTTTCTTGATCAAATCTTAAAGAACTGGTCATTTTATGACAGTGGAGCTAAAACGTCAATGTCAAGAAAAAATAAGTGTGGCAGAACAGGCAATTTTGCTCTAAAAGAGTATGAACAAGTGTTCTAATGTTTTGTACAAAGCTTGAAACTTGTGGGTGTTTAATGAAGGGGCAGCTTTCATTTGAAGCATATTCGAATTTTTAAAATAAAGTTTTATTCCTTTAAGTTAAAAAAAAAGCATTCCCAGTGAGTTACTTCTGATTCATAATCAGATTTTAGCAGAGCAGATGTGGGCTACCAAAGGAATAATTAGCCAAAAAATATTAGGGGGTTAGAGAGCCCTTTGTGTAACATTTAACTTTAGTTTCTTGGCTAGTTTATATGAATAATTAAAGTTTTGGGCAGTTAAATTTTCTTTTCTTCTCTTGGGATCTTACAGTTGTCACTGGTAGCTATAATCACTAGGGAAATGGAAGTATTATTTCCATAAACAGATGGCTTTTCCAGCACTGGTCCCTAACAGTGCTACTGAGGTTCCTGTTTATGTTGGATGATTTCCTAATCACACCAACTTGGTATACTTTTGAAAGATGACACCTGACAATAGAATATGATGTAGATATTAAAATGACTTAGTGAACTTGAGAATTTACAAAAGTTGAGAGTATATATAATTCCCACGTTCCTGGAGGAAGATAGTCTGTTCCTGGGAGAGGAATCACCTAGTAATGGATACTGATGCCTCAGCTATCCTCTCAGGGATTCCTTAGCTACCTCTTCCACTTTTTGACTTTCATTAGCTCTGACATCAGTGCTGTTTTCATTTCTGCTTGGTCAGGTGACTAGCCCATCCAGTGCTTTGAGGCATTGGTAGGTTTTTGTTAGGATTAAGGATAGGTTTCTGTTGTGTACAAGGAAGATTTTCAGAGAATACAGTGATACAGTTACTTAAAATGACAAAATCACATATTTTTTCTGCTCTAATGTGAGCTTTTATTTGCTATTAATAGGATTATATTCTCCCTTTTAATGTGTCTGTTTTCCTTTTCCTGTTGGACATTTTGTTTTGTTTTGTTTTTGGCCCTGCCGCGCTGCGTGGCTCGCGGGATCTTAGTTCCCTGACCAGTGATTGAACCTGTGCCCTTGACAGTGAAAGTGCAGGGTCCTAACTACTGGACCGCCAGGGAATTCCCCTGTTGGACATTTTAAAACAAACGCATATTGGGGATCCACATGTATACTTATGCTCCTAAAATTTCAGAAACACGAGTCAACTATTAGGATTCTAAAAACTTTGTATTTGTAAGCTATATTTACTCTGTAGCAAGAATTATCTGTATTTTTGAAGTCATTTTTAAATATATGAAAGGAATCTAGTGACAAAATTTGTGAAGACAGGTTGCCTTTTGAAAAGACAGGGAAGGGCTTTATTTCTTTAGTATAACTGGTTAGGGTAAGTTGTAAGAGTGAATAGAGTCTTGGCAGATATATCTAGATTTTGGAGCTATTAAAAATTTGTCAAGGGACTTCCCTGGTGGTCCAGTGGGTAAGACTCTGTTCCCAATGCAGGGCGCCCGGGTTCAATCCCTGGTCGGAGAACTAGATACCGCATGCATGCCACAACTAAGAAGTCCGCATGCTGCCACTAAGACCTGGTGCAGCCAAAATAAATAAATACTAAATAAATAAATAAATATTTTAAAAAATTGTTAAGAAGGAAAAAAACTGTGGTGCTTTACACATTTTGTTGGGGTGGGGGATGGTGGTGCCATTTGTTAAGATTAGATGGCACTGTGATAAATGGCATAGTAGAAGAGTAGAGTTAGTGTTGGTGGGGAGTTTTTGGTGTTTTTTGTTATTGTTGGTTTTTTTTGCGGTACACAGGCCTCTCACTGCTGTGGCCTCTCCCGTTGCGGAGCACAGGCTCGGGACGCACAGGCTCAGCGGCCATGGCTCATGGGCCCAGCCGATCCGCGGCATGTGGGATCTTCCCTGACCAGGGTACGAACCCGTGTCCTCTGCATTGGCAGGCGGACTCTCAACCACTGAGCCACCAGGGAAGCCCAGGTTTTTGGTTTTGAACATGTTTTGTTTGAGGCCATTGTGAGAGAGTTAGATGAAGATATCCAGTGGCCAGTTACATATATAAATTATGTGTGTGGTTCCTGGAGCTCAGGAGAGAGAGGTCAAGGTTGTACACACATACTTGAAGACTGTTAGATGTTAATTAAAACCTTGGGAGTGGGCAGAATCTCCTCAGGGAGAGGTGGAGTTAAGCAGAGACAAACCACTGGTGAGCATCAATACTTCAGGAGTGGGTAGAAGTGTAAAAACTAGTAAAGGAAAACTAATAATAGAAGAGGTGGGACAAAAACCTAGACAGTAGTATCACAGAAATGAAGAGAGTACTTCTAGCAGGAGGGAAACTTGTCAGTTGTGTCACATGCTACAAAGAGGGCAAATGGGATAAACACAAACGCTCACTAGTTTAGCACTTTAGGACTTCAAGTTGGTAAGACTTTAGGACTTCAAATTGGTAAGAACTGGTGGGAGCTAAAATGTGGTTTGACACAGGTTCAGGAAGTGGAGACAGCTCTTTCAAGAGCAGTGGTTCAGAACTTGGTGGGAATGGAACCTAGGTGTTGTGATGGAGGAATAGGCTTGACTTGTTTAGATGCTTATTGGAAGGAACACAAAGAGGGAAGGGGATGAAATTTAAATTGAAACTCCTGTTGGTGCCTTTTCTGTTACATTGTGCAGCTTCTCATGTATTAATGGAAAGTCAACATTAAAGGGGGTTTTGTTGGGGACGGGCACACATTGAGTAACGTTGTGACAATGAAGACATTCATGAACTTGGTTCTCTTAACTTTTCAGAGTCTTTCCACATTGACTATCTCATTAAACATTTTTTTTTTTATTTGGTCACACTGTGGCATGTAGAACTTCCCTGACCAGGGATTGAACCCGTGCCCCCTGCAGTGGAAGCGTGGAGTCTTAACCACTGGACCACCATGGAAGTCCTGACTATCTCATTTTAATGAGGGAAAATATTCTGTATTGTTTTTCTCCTCAAGGGTTGATGTTTATTCGTTGATTCTTTCATATTTTTTTGCTTGGTGTCCCTAGTGGCTGAGGTGGTGGATTTAATTAATTCATATGAAGCCAAAGAAGATTGCCTGTCTTCAGGGTCTTGATCCATATACTATAAGAGCTATGTGGCCTGTGCAGCACTTTGTTTTGCTTTGTACTATACTATAGTCTCTAGACTTCTGGTTGTTTACCTATATCAGTAGAAAGTTAACGTGTACCCCAGTATATGTGATTGTGTATTAATAAATTATAATGAAGTGTTGTACTTTACTAATATACACATTGAAGTATCTATAGAAATTTCAAATGATAAAAAATTTTGTGATAAAAATGAGGTAAACAAAATTTTGAAGATACTTTTAATAGAGTGGTAGAACCCCTTTTTATCTTAACAAGTATTTTTTGAGAGCAATGTATTTAAGTTTACTTTGTTATTTTTTAAATTGTGGTATATGTAATATGCATCATTATTTTTAAAAAATTTTGGTTAATACTTTGTGAGAGTCATTCAAAGGGCTAGTTTTAAGTTATTTCTATACAAATCAGGTGATTTTCATAGTTGAAAAGCCATTGTTTAAAATGCCATGCTTGGGCTTCCCTGGTGGTGCAGTGGTTAAGAATCCACCTGCCAATGCAGGGGACACGGGTTCAAGCCCTGGTCCAGGAAGATCCCACATGCCACGGAGCAACTAAGCCCGTGTGCTACAACTACTGAGCCTGCGCTCTAGAGCCCGCGAGCCACAACTACTGAAGCCCCTGTGCCACGACTACTGAAGCCTGCGTGCCTAGAGCCTGTGCTCTGCAACAAGAGAAGCCACCACAATGAGAAGCCTGTGCCCCGCAACAAAGAGTAGCCCCAGCTCACTGCAACTAGAGAAAGCCCGCATGCAGCAGCAAAGACCCAATGCAGCCAAAAATTAAATAAATGAATTTTAAAAAAAAATGCCATGCTTACCTTAAGTGTTTTTAATTTTACAGAAGTAACTGCTAGATCACATACTACAAGAAGCTGCATGTCATCACAGGAAAAGTAATCAATTTGGGGACCTTTTTGTGTAAGAAAAATGAGTAACTTGTCAAGTTTCAAAACCTTTTAAGTGCTTTGCCACAAGATGAAGAGCAAACCTCTATGTGGTACAAAAGGTTTTCATGGTTACTCCCTGTTTCATGAAGATATAGTGTAACTAGCCATATCCATGACATCTGGTAGTACTTTGTGTCATTCTGTTGTCATTTTCTTTGCTTCCTAATTGAGAGATGAAATGAATGAGTTTCTTGTGTGATGGGATCTCAGTAAGCTTTTTATAGAAATCTTGTTTTATTTGCTTAAAGCAGCCACTCTCATAGCAGATAATACTGATTTTCCATAAAAAGCTTTAATTAATAGAGGTCAAAGAAGCTCGCTCCTGAAGACATCGTGTCTTTTTGTTCAGTTTTCTATCCCTTGTACCTATAAGAGTTCCTGTCATGTAAAAGGCACTCAGTAAATATTTAACTGTAGAATGAATTTGCAGTGGAGAATATGTTTTCCTATAGATATTTTCTTAGAAAACTTTGCATTTCATTAAGAAGCCAGCAAAGACTAAATAAACTGAGGCATATCAGAAAAAACATAACTACCTACTGTATGACAAATTTCCCACACTATGTAGTTTTTTCTAATACCAATCCCCCCCCCATAATCTTCAACAGTCTTTTCTGTGCATATTTATATAGTAATTTATTGACAGAAAAATACATTTTGGTTTATGTTCATGTTGTTCCGCAAGTCATACTTCACCTTTTCTACCATGACAGGAAGAATAAGTCTTTCCCATGATATGTGGCTTCTTTTTTTTTTGACTGCGGCACGTGGAATTTTAGTTCCCCAACCAGGGATCGAACCCGTGCCTTCTGAAGTGGAAGCGCGAAGTCTTAATCACTGGACCGCCAGGGAAGTCCCTGTGGCTTTTTATCTTACACTGTTTTATAAGAAGTCACAAAAGAGGCATGTAAACTCAATGACATTTTCCAAAGTACTGAATTGAAAATCATGACTTTAAACCTTGCCAGAGAGAAAAAACTCACAACCTATAGAGACCTGTTATGTTTTAAGTACTTAAAATTTTAAGTATTTTACTAATTGTGATTGCTTTGCACTGTCATTTGCTAATATTTTGGGGCAAAATTTATATATACGGTGAAGTTACTATTGATAATAGATGTAAATCTATATTTTAAAAAGTTATCTTGGTTATTTCTATCTTCTTTTTGACTGTCTTGTTATATCTGATTAATCATTATTTTTACTTGGTAAAGAGGGAATTCTAGGAGGAAGAGGTACCCTTCTGCCATTTATTTATTTAGTGTGTTTAAATTATTAGTACTATCTCCAATACCTCTTTTGTTGCAGAAATTATCTTAAGTCCCTCACCTGTTTTTTGAGGGCTCAGGTCATTAAACTAGGTAATTTGTGATGTGCTGAAACAGATCAGTCAGTGAGGGCACCATTATCAACCCTTCTCATTGTGGAACACCTTTTATTCCCTCAGGTTGGGATCATCTGACATAGACTGAGCCCTAGTGGTGTATTCAGAGGATTCTGAGTGCCAGCTATGTCCCAGGCACTAGGATATACCAGTGGACAAAACAGACCAAAAAATATATATATAAATACGTATAATCTGCCAGTGTATAGAGGTTGCATTTTAATGAGAGAGACAAAAACCAAATAAGTTAAATATTTATTGAGATAAGGGCTTCAGAAGAGAAAGAGTGTTGGAAATAGGATAGGGAGTATCAGAAAGCGGTTGCAACAAGATAAAGTGGGTCTCTGAGGTGGTGACGCTTGAGCAAAGGACCTTAAGGATAAGGTGAGAATGTGAGGCATGTTGTATGTGGGGACAGAACATTCCAGCAAGCAGGAACAGCAAATGTAAAGACCCTGAGGCAAAGCGTGCCTAGATTAGATATGGTATGTGAAGTAAAGACAAGAATCAAAGCTAACCTCATGTTCTGGTCTGAGCAGTGGTAATTACAGGGTCGCCATCATTTGATATGGGAAACAGGTTTTGGGTGTGAGATTGGGAGGTGAGGATGTATGTACAGGAATAATTTGCTGGCATGGCTTCTGGATTTTGCATGGTGATGGATCAGAAAATGTCACTCAGGCAAGAAATGTGATTTTGAATAACTTTCACTCTAAATTGATGACACTTATGGAAGATAAACTAATTTATTTGCTCAAGCCAAAGGTAATTAATAAAGGAAGGGAACTTTCCTGGAGTAAATGAGTGTTTTACACACTAATTTTGGATTTCTTAAATGATTACTTGAAATTTTCTTGCTTTATTCTATTAAAATGCGAAACGTCTCTCCCAACCCTGTTTTTTTAAAATTAATTAATTGATTTAATTTATTTTTGGTTGCATTGGGTCTTCGTTGCTGCATGTGGGCTTTTCTCTAGTTGCGGCGAGCGGGGGCTACTCTTGATTGTGGAGTGTGGGCTTATTGCTGTGGCTTCTCTTGTTGCGGAGCATGGGCTCCAGGCGCGTGGGCTTCAGTAGTTGTGGCACGTGGGCTCAGTAGTTGTGGCTCAAAGGCTCTAGAGTGCAGGCTTAGTAGTTGTGGCGCATGGGCTTAGTTGCTCCGTGGCATGTGGGATCTTCCCGGACCAGGGCTCGAATCCCTGTCTCCTGCATTGGCAGGCGGGTTCTTAACCACTGCACCACCAGGGAAGCCCCCAACATTGTTGATTTAAACAATAAATGTGGTAATATTGTATAGATTATATGTAATCTCTGACATACGAGGATCATAATTCTGAGACTGTTTAGACAGAAACAGGGAAATAGGAAGGTATAATATTAAGACTAATGGGAAGGAGAAACAAATTTTTTTACCACTGTGATGTTGTGGTTTATAAATCTGGTCATCAGATGACCAGAATATATTTTTCATACGTATTTGGTTTTGTCCACAGTTCCTGGCTCACAGCTCCTAAAACCCATGGAATTTCCTGAGTGATAAAGGTGTCTTTTGTTATGTTAATGAGGCAACATGTGGCCCTTTCCCCATACCTAGCCCTTTGCATCTCTTCCAGTTGGCTATTCCTGAGTTATATCCTTTTATAAGAAACAGGTAATGTAGTAAGTGTGAGCCAGCCACTCTGGCAAATTAATCGAACCGAAGGAGGGCGTCATGGGAATCTCTGATCTATATAGCTGGCTGGTCAGAAACACACATAATAAGTTGGGCTTGAGACTGGCTTCTGAAACCCAAGTTGGAGGTCACTGGAACCTCGTAGATCTATTTCCGGGTAGATAGTGTCAGAATTGAGTTGAATTGTAGGATACCTTTCTGCTGTCCAGGGAACTGCTTGTTGGTATGAGAAGTCCCCTTTCCATGTTGGAATTAGTACCAGAACCTGAACCTACATTTAACCACATACTTCGGTCTCCAGGCATCACTTGAATGATTTTTTTCTGAGAATGCTTTATGTTATAAACAGTTAATTGTGGGCAACTGTGTATCAAAATATCTGCATTATATGGCCTGTTTTCTATACAAACTATGTTTATCTTTCTATATGAGCTTTCTGTTTTGATGCTATATTTATAAATTTGGAAATACATGCATGCTGGGTAGGCTCCATTGCCTTAGTTTATATAATAGATTATTCAATAGATTCACTCCCCATAGGATCATCTTCTCTAGTTGTTATGTTAAGAAATGAAGTACATTAAGGGCTGCTTTGGGGTGTGTGTGTGTGGGGGGGTGGGCGGGCATGTGCGCGTGCCACATGCCTACTTTGGGATCACGATTAGTTGACGTTGATCTTTGTTTAAAGATCAACAACAGGGACTTCCCTGGTGGTGCAGTGGTTAAGACTCCGTGCTCCCAATGTAGGGGGCCCGGATTCGATCCCTGGTCAGGGAACTAGATCCCACCTGCATGCCGCAACTAAGAGTTTGAGTGCTGCAACTAAGAGTTTGAGTGCTACAACTAAGGAACCCTCGAGCTGCAACTAAGGAGCCCACCTGCTGCAACTAAGACCCAGCACAACCAAATAAATAAGTAAATAAATATTAAAAAAAGATCAACAACACATCATCAAGATATCATTAATCGCTACTACTGCATTTTTGTCCTAATGGTAGCAGTTTTAACACACTTTTATTATTTTCTCTGTAGCATTGGCGTTTATGTCACCCTTTTAAAAGCCAGAAGCAAAACCAAACAAAAAACTATCCATGGCATTTTGATAATTCCATGTACTAAAGATTCATAGGGGTTGTTTTGTCTAATGCACATGGGAGTTTCTGCCATAATGCCATATACAGTTGGTCCTTTGTATCCGTAGATTCTGCATCTGAGAAGTCAACCAACTGTGGTTTGAAAATATTTGGGGAGAAAAAAAAATCCAGAAAGTTCCAAAAAGCAAAATTTGAATTTGCCACTTGCTGGCAACTATTTACATAGCATTTATGGAACATTTACATTGTATTAAGTATTATAAGTAATCTAGAGATGATTTAAAGTATATGGGAAGGGGGGACTTCCCTGGTGGTCCAGTGGTAAAGAATCCGCCTTCCAATGCAGGGGATGCGGGTTTGATCCCTGGTCAGGGAACTAAGATCCCACATGCCGTGGGGCAACTAAACCCACGTGCCACAACTACTGAGCCCATGTGCCTCAACTAGAGAGACTGCGTGCCACGAACTACAGAGCTCACGTACCACAACTAAAGAGAGAAAACCTGCACACCACAACTAGAGAGAAGCCTGTGCGCTGCAGTGAAAGATCCTGAGTGCCACAACTAAGACCCAACGCAGCCGAAAAAGAAAAAAAAAAGAATAACAATAATAAAACTATATATATATGGGAGGATGTGCATAGGTTATATGCAAATAATATGTGATTTTATATAAGGGACTTGGGCATCTGCAGATTTTGGTATCCAAGGGGGTCCTGGAACCAATCACCTGCAAATACTGAGGGGTGAATATGTAGCTTGACAGAACTTGAGATTTGCAAAATTGTGCAGTGAAAGTAATAATGGGGAAAAAAGGTTTGGGACAGACTAGTGAAATTCCATGAAACTGATCTTGGATACTAACTAAAAACAATAGCAATCCTAAAAAAACAGAGGACTAGCATTTGTACCTTGTATTACCATCAGTCTTTGGAATCTTGAACCTTGGATTCAGCCTCTGCTAGTTGTAGGTCCTGGAAGGACATTGCTTCTAAGAGACTATTTTCATTAAAATTAAAAATCTAATCCTATGTGTAGCGTTCTTCATTAAATCCATTTTTTAAAAAAATATTTATTTATTTATTTGGTTG
Source organism: Physeter macrocephalus (assembly GCF_002837175.3). Taxonomy (NCBI): domain Eukaryota; kingdom Metazoa; phylum Chordata; class Mammalia; order Artiodactyla; family Physeteridae; genus Physeter; species Physeter macrocephalus. Next base: position 91,484,275 of record NC_041220.1, on the reverse strand, counting down.
TTCTGGGTCTTAGTTGTGGCTCGCCGGCTTCTTAGTTGCGGTACGCAGCCTCCTTAGTTGTGGCATGTGAATTCTTAATTGCGGCCTGCAAGTGGGATCTAGTTCCCTGACCAGGGATTGAACCCAGGCCCTCAGCAGTGAAAGCACCGAGTCCTAACCACTGGACCACCAGGGAATTCCCCTTAAACTTTTAAATTATGCTAGAGGAAGGTGAGTTCTGGAAATCTGGAGACGAGATTTTGTTCGGGAATACCTGGGTATATGGAATCTTAAAAAAAAAAAGTGGTTCTGAAGAACCTAGGGGCAGGACAACACACATAATAAGTTGGGCTTGAGACTGGCTTCTGAAACCCAAGTTGGAGGTCACTGGAACCTCGTAGATCTATTTCCGGGTAGATAGTGTCAGAATTGAGTTGAATTGTAGGATACCTTTCTGCTGTCCAGGGAACTGCTTGTTGGTATGAGAAGTCCCCTTTCCATGTTGGAATTAGTACCAGAACCTGAACCTACATTTAACCACATACTTCGGTCTCCAGGCATCACTTGAATGATTTTTTTCTGAGAATGCTTTATGTTATAAACAGTTAATTGTGGGCAACTGTGTATCAAAATATCTGCATTATATGGCCTGTTTTCTATACAAACTATGTTTATCTTTCTATATGAGCTTTCTGTTTTGATGCTATATTTATAAATTTGGAAATACATGCATGCTGGGTAGGCTCCATTGCCTTAGTTTATATAATAGATTATTCAATAGATTCACTCCCCATAGGATCATCTTCTCTAGTTGTTATGTTAAGAAATGAAGTACATTAAGGGCTGCTTTGGGGTGTGTGTGTGTGGGGGGGTGGGCGGGCATGTGCGCGTGCCACATGCCTACTTTGGGATCACGATTAGTTGACGTTGATCTTTGTTTAAAGATCAACAACAGGGACTTCCCTGGTGGTGCAGTGGTTAAGACTCCGTGCTCCCAATGTAGGGGGCCCGGATTCGATCCCTGGTCAGGGAACTAGATCCCACCTGCATGCCGCAACTAAGAGTTTGAGTGCTGCAACTAAGAGTTTGAGTGCTACAACTAAGGAACCCTCGAGCTGCAACTAAGGAGCCCACCTGCTGCAACTAAGACCCAGCACAACCAAATAAATAAGTAAATAAATATTAAAAAAAGATCAACAACACATCATCAAGATATCATTAATCGCTACTACTGCATTTTTGTCCTAATGGTAGCAGTTTTAACACACTTTTATTCTCTGTAGCATTGGCGTTTATGTCACCCTTTTAAAAGCCAGAAGCAAAACCAAACAAAAAACTATCCATGGCATTTTGATAATTCCATGTACTAAAGATTCATAGGGGTTGTTTTGTCTAATGCACATGGGAGTTTCTGCCATAATGCCATATACAGTTGGTCCTTTGTATCCGTAGATTCTGCATCTGAGAAGTCAACCAACTGTGGTTTGAAAATATTTGGGGAGAAAAAAAAATCCAGAAAGTTCCAAAAAGCAAAATTTGAATTTGCCACTTGCTGGCAACTATTTACATAGCATTTATGGAACATTTACATTGTATTAAGTATTATAAGTAATCTAGAGATGATTTAAAGTATATGGGAAGGGGGGACTTCCCTGGTGGTCCAGTGGTAAAGAATCCGCCTTCCAATGCAGGGGATGCGGGTTTGATCCCTGGTCAGGGAACTAAGATCCCACATGCCGTGGGGCAACTAAACCCACGTGCCACAACTACTGAGCCCATGTGCCTCAACTAGAGAGACTGCGTGCCACGAACTACAGAGCTCACGTACCACAACTAAAGAGAGAAAACCTGCACACCACAACTAGAGAGAAGCCTGTGCGCTGCAGTGAAAGATCCTGAGTGCCACAACTAAGACCCAACGCAGCCGAAAAAGAAAAAAAAAAGAATAACAATAATAAAACTATATATATATGGGAGGATGTGCATAGGTTATATGCAAATAATATGTGATTTTATATAAGGGACTTGGGCATCTGCAGATTTTGGTATCCAAGGGGGTCCTGGAACCAATCACCTGCAAATACTGAGGGGTGAATATGTAGCTTGACAGAACTTGAGATTTGCAAAATTGTGCAGTGAAAGTAATAATGGGGAAAAAAGGTTTGGGACAGACTAGTGAAATTCCATGAAACTGATCTTGGATACTAACTAAAAACAATAGCAATCCTAAAAAAACAGAGGACTAGCATTTGTACCTTGTATTACCATCAGTCTTTGGAATCTTGAACCTTGGATTCAGCCTCTGCTAGTTGTAGGTCCTGGAAGGACATTGCTTCTAAGAGACTATTTTCATTAAAATTAAAAATCTAATCCTATGTGTAGCGTTCTTCATTAAATCCATTTTTTAAAAAAATATTTATTTATTTATTTGGTTGTTCTGGGTCTTAGTTGTGGCTCGCCGGCTTCTTAGTTGCGGTACGCAGCCTCCTTAGTTGTGGCATGTGAATTCTTAATTGCGGCCTGCAAGTGGGATCTAGTTCCCTGACCAGGGATTGAACCCAGGCCCTCAGCAGTGAAAGCACCGAGTCCTAACCACTGGACCACCAGGGAATTCCCCTTAAACTTTTAAATTATGCTAGAGGAAGGTGAGTTCTGGAAATCTGGAGACGAGATTTTGTTCGGGAATACCTGGGTATATGGAATCTTAAAAAAAAAAAGTGGTTCTGAAGAACCTAGGGGCAGGACAGGAATAAAGATGCAGACATACAGAATGGACTTGAGGACACAGGGAGGGGAAGGGTAAGCTGGGACAAAGAGAGTGGCATGGACATATATACACTACCAAATGTAAAATAGATAGCTAGCAGGAAGCAGCCACCTAGCACAGGGAGATCAGCTTGGTGCTTTGTGACCACCTAGAGGGGTGGGATAGGGAGGGTGGGAGGGAGACTCAAGAGGAAGGAGATATGGGGATGTATGTATATGTATAGCTGATTCACTTTGTTATAAAGCGGAAACTAGCACACCGTTGTAAAGCAATTATACTCCAATAAAGATGTTAAAAAAAAAAAAGGAATACCTGGGTACTCTCTGTCCTCTGTCCTTCCCAGTCAGGGTGTGGTTCTTGTAGGAGACAGATGAATTAATTAAAAAACCATGAGTGCTCAGTTTGTAAACATTCCTTCAAATGGACGAACAAAGTCAGTCGAAGGGTAAGCCTGAGTAGTGGCCGAGTGAGAGAATGTGGCTGTTTTCTCCCTGGACCTGAGGCGTGTGTCACTGGCAGCTGTGAATGTCATTAGGGAGCCTGAGCCAAGATAAATCTGTGCCAAGATAGGCTGCTTTGTGCTTCTGCTCTGTGTAGCCAGTGCCATTCAGTTAAGTTCTGTATCACTGGATAAATAGAGTAGGAGCCAGATCAGGCCAGATAGATCAGGAGTGAGAGAGATTGTCTGTATAAGCTCTCCTGCCTGTTTGAAATGTTACGCAGTTAATACAGGAATATATTCTTGTATCATTATTATGATAGTTTAGAAGCCTCCAGTTCTACTTCTTTCCCCAGAGGTAACCAGTTTTAAAATTTTGAGATATATTCTTCCAGACAATTTTCCATATACTTTGGGTTTTCTAGAGGGCAGATGGGCTCATATTATTGTATTTGTATATTATATATTATGTATGTTTACTTTAAAAAGTTAATCATTCTTGAGTTCTTAGCATACATTTAGAATTATTTTTCTTGGGAATTCCCTGGTGGTCCAGTGGTTAGGACTTGGTGCTTTCCCTGCCATGGGCCTGGGTTCCATCCCTGGTCGAGGAACTAAGATGCTGCAAGTTGCTTGGCGTGGTCGTGTCCCGTCCCCCACCTCCGCCCCTGCCGCCCTCACACAAAAAAATAATTTTCTTTAAAAAAATCTGTGTAGTATTCCATATCCATAATATAGATATAACAGAATTTATTAGCCAGTTTGCATTTGGCATACAACTACCTGTGTTTCTCTTTTAGGAACAACTCTGTATAGTAGCCACATATCCGTGAGTATTTTTGTAGGACATATACTTAGAAGTGGAATTGCTGGTTGCAGGGATATGTACATTTTTAGTTTAGATAGATACTGCCAGCTCCAGAACCTTATATTAACTCACACCCATATGTATAGCAGTGTGTGAAAGTAGATGACTGGATTTCAATAGGAATTGAGAAGGGACTTCTGTACAGATGGAGAGGTGTGAGAAAAAGCATGGAGGCAGGACAGCCTAGTAAATACGGTGAGACAAAAGGGAGTAAAGAATCTGATGTGTAGAGTATAGGAAGCAAGAGGGGCTTGTGGACAAGTCTAGAAAGGTAGGTTGGATCAAATAGCAAAGTATTTTTACTGTGTTGCTCAGAACTTTAAACTTGAATGGACAATGGGAGCCTTTGGAAAGGTTTTACACATGAGCTTTATTTCAGAAGCAGTAACTGTGAAGGGTAGGTTTTTGAGATGGGAAATTGGCTATGAGACTGTTATAGTAATCAAATGCTGTAATGAAGGCCGTGACATTAGAAATTAAAGAATCAGATTCAAGCGGTGGTATAGAGTTAAAACCAGTTTGTAAGATTGGTGGCTTAGGATGAGAACAGAGAAACTGAATGTTGTGGCTATCTGAGTGGGTAGGCGGCACCATTTACAAAAGCAAAACTAGAATGAAAAATAGGTTTGGGGTAAAATAAGGGAAACTTTATTAAAATATAAGGAAGAAGGTAATTCACTATCTGCTGTTGATGTATTTCCATGATGTGTGTTCAGTTTTTTTATTGTAGCAAAATACATGTAATGTAAGATTTATTATTTTAACTTTTTTTTTTTTTTTTGTGGTACGCGGGCCTGTCACTGCTGTGGCCTCTCCCGTTGCGGAACACAGGCTCAGCGGCCATGACTCACGGGCCCAGCCGCTCCGCGGCATGTGGGATCCTCCTGGACCGGGGCACGAACCCGTGTCCCCTGCATTGGCAGGCGGACTCAACCATTGCGCCACCAGGGAAGCCCTTATTTTAACCATTTTTAACTGTACTGTTCAGTGGTATTAGGTGCATTCATGTTGTTGTACAGCTATCACCACCATCCATCTCCAGAACTTTTTCCATCTTCCTAACCTGAAACTCTGAACTCATTAAACAATAACTATTCCCCCTTACCCTGAGCCCTTGGTAACCACCATTCTACTTTCTATCTCTATGAATTTGACTCTGCTAGGTACCTCATGAGGGGAGTCATACAGTATTGTCGTTTTGTGACTGGCTTATTTCACTTAGCATAATGTCTTCAAGGTTCATCCATGTTGTAGCATGTCAGAATTTCCTACCTTTTTAAGGTAGAATAGTATTCCATTGTATGCATGTACCACATTTTAAAAATCTGTCCATCTCCTGGTGGTCATTTGAGTTGCATTTGTTTGAGTTTTTTGTTTGTTTGTTTTTGTGTTTTTGTTTTTTTGGTGGGGGGAATCTTGGATTTTTTGTTTGTTATTGGAGATTGCATATAATAAAATTGAGTTTGATAAAACTGTGCAAACCACTACAATCTTGTAGAGACCCACTGTTCAAAAATAGTGTTTGCTGCCACAAGGATGATTACAGGAGATCATATAAATACTTTGTACAACTCAAATATATTAATGGCTTTTGGAAAAATGACCTAAAATGCTTATACTACTAGTGGTAGACACCAGAATGGAGGTATAGTATAAAGTTAACTGGACTTAGAAGACTTGAGGTTTTTAATATAATCATTGGATTATTGTGAGGATTAAGTAAAATGTACAAAATTATGTACACTTTGAAGTGCCCAAAACAGAGATGGTGCTGTAATACATGTTCTAGTCTGGTTGACTGAAGAACTGCTTGAAGAACTTGAACTATTAGATAGGTGAAATAAAACAGCCCCTGCATCTGATGAAAAAAGTTAAGTGATAAGGTTATCCTAAAATAGGGATGAGTTGTCAAGTAAGTGTTACCTGTTAATTTTGAAAGTGTCTCTAAAATCTTGACACTTTGTGGCAGTAATTTTCTAATTGAAGTTAAGATAAGAGCAGTGAGGTGAGAATAAGTATATCAGAGAGGTTCCTTTCTCTTTTTATTCATTACTCCCTAGAAAACACGTATTCACTTTCCAAGTTCTCTGCAGTTCATTTCCATTTAGCAGAGTTGTAATTCTAGGCCCACAGCCTGAAATTGTGACTTCTGTTAATACATTTCAACACAGTTCCATCTCAGGAACATGTGTTATGTTTTGGAACTCTTTAATATATCATTTTCCTTCATGTTCCTTTCCTGTCATTTGGCATTGGAAAATTGAAAAGCCTGAAGAGAACACAAAATCTAGATGAAGCATGGTGATGGCAAATTAAAGCAACAGATCAAAAGAAGTCCTTAGAGACTTTTAAACTAGTTATTTCCAGTATGGCTAAAGTTATAGGACAGTTCTTTAACTTTATCAATTTCCTTCAGCCTCATTGTAATAGGTAAGCTAATAGAAGGTAGTTGGTAATTTAAATGAGATGCTTAGCATGTGGAAAGCACTTCATATGTGTTGTCTGTTAAATTTACTGTTTCTAATCTATGAGATTGAGACTGAGAAGCATTTTGGTGACTAGAGAGCATCAGATAATAGGTTCCTGTTCTTATCTGAGATTGCCTTTATTATGTTACCTGTACAGTGTTTGAATATGGACTGTCTTCCTTAAATTAGTCTCTGTAATTAGAGATTTTCTTAAATATTTTTACCACATTATCATTTATTTAACACTGACAGATATAGATGGCAGAGGATGCATAATTAAAATGTTAAGATTATTAGAACACTTGTTTAGTAAATAATACATGTACCTCATTTTTTAAAAATTCCAACTACAAGCAAGAACTAAATAGACTAACTTGACTTGTCATATCTCCCTACTCTTTGCAGAAAGTCCTGATAAACTGTAATTCTGTTAGAATATCTGAGCATATCCAATTTATTATATCCAAACTGAGCTACTGAAACCCCCTCTTTTTTCCCTAATGTATTTTTTCTTCCAGTTGTATTGAGATATAATTGACATACAGCATTGTATGTTTATGGTGTATAGCATAATGATAGCTTACATACATCACAATAAGTTTGGTGAACAACCACGATCCCATATAAATACAAAATTAAAGAAATGAACTCTCCCTGCCCCAGCTCTTCTTAAGTTTTCCCCATCTCATTAAGTAACTTTATCCTTTGGGTTGCTTAGGCTAGAAACCTTGGAGTCACCATTGCTCTCTTCCTCTTTTTTCTTCAACTCCATGATCCAGAGTGTCATCAGATGTTGTTAGTTTTGTCTTTAAAATATGCCCATAGTTTCATCACCTGTGACACTTCCCACTGCTTCCACCCTGTGTGAGGCTTTGTCATCTTTAACCTACATAGTCACCATAGCCTCTAACTGGTCTCTACTGCTTTTTTCCTTAATGCCTTTTCTCTTTCTCTGCTCAGCAGCCAAATTCATGCTGATCTTCCTCTGCTTAGATCTTGATCTTCCTTGACTCAAAATTTGGAGTAAAAAGCTCAAGACCTTCGTGATCTGTGGTGTCCCTTGAACATGTACATGCACACCGCCACCTGTACTCACACAAACTCACATAACCTCTCGTCTCCTGAGACGCCTCTCCTGTAGTGTCTGTTCCTCGCTGAAACACTCCTGCTTTAGGGCTCTTGGACCTGCTGTTTGTTCACTTTGCATGAAATCTTCCTCCTTTCATCACCTCCTTCAGACCTTTGCTCGAATATTACCTCACTGAGGGCTTATTTAAAATCGCACCGCACCTCCTGTCTTCCTTATCCTTTCCTTCTCTGTTTCTCTCCGTAGCGTTTACCACTATCTGACATTCTATTTACACTGTAAACTGTGCTGCCAAGGGTTTTGGTCTTATCTGTACAGTGAGGTATCCTTAGTACTTAGAAAAGGGCTGCTACATTGTAGATGTTCAAATATTTGTTGAACTAATGAATTTGTCAAGAGAAAGGAGAATGCTTGAAGGCATGAATTAAGAGCTACAGATTGGATCATCATCCACATAATTGAAATAAACGTAAGTGTGAAAAATTTAAAACTTAAACATAAGTATTTCTTGAACATTAAATTAAAAAAATTTTAGGAAAATGTTTTATTTTGGCTTTAGAATTGTGACATTAGCAGTAACTGATTATCAGATTGTGCCTTCAGAGTCAATAAATGTTTATGCTTGCTCTGGTGGGCAGTGTTCTAGGTACTTTCACATTTAAGCAGTATTTAAGCATTAATATTGTAGTTTATTATTCTCTTATTATCTACAGAGAAGTTGTGACTGGTCAGAAGTTACATATCCAGTGCGTTTTTAACCTATGATGCCTGACTCCCAAGCCCAGAACTTGATCAGCACATTCTTTATACTCATGACCACACTATTTTTCAAGCCACCAAAATTTACATTTTATTTTAAACAAAAAGAGACCTAAGCAGTGAAACCAAAGGAGAAAGAAAATGATATGGAGAAACTGAATTCACTCATAGCCATTTTTATAAATATATACATAAAAAAGAAAGTAGAGGTAAATTTGATTCAGACTCTTTAGCATTTCTTCCTTAGTTTCCTCTCAGATCCTAGAAAGGAAAGAAGCTTCTGTTGATTTGCTTGTTTTGAATAAATGTTTAATAGTTTTTATGAGCTGATTTACTGTATTACTTACGACTTTTCCTTCCTTAACATCCTTTACTCAGCACTTTTTTTTTTTTTTTTTTTGCGGTACGCGGGCCTCTCACTGTTGTGGCCTCTCCCGTGGCGGAGGCTCACGGGCCCAGCCGCTCCGCGGCATGTGGGATCTTCCCGGACCGGGGCACGAACCCGCGTCCCCTGCATCAGCAGGCAGACTCTCAACTACTGTGCCACCAGGGAAGCCCTATACTTTATATATATATATGTATATACATATATATATATATATATGTATATATATATATATGTATATATATATATATATACACACACACACACACACACACACACACACGAAACATGTAATGTGAGAAAACACCATTTATCTATCTATCTTATCTATCTATCTGGCTGTGCCAGGTTTTAGTCTCAGCACGTGGGATCTTCATTGCCACGTGTGAGATCTTTTAGTTGCGTCATGCGGGATCTAGTTCCCTGATCTGGGGTCGGACCTGGGCCACTTGCATTGGGAGCATGGAGTCTTAACCACTGGACCACCAGGGAAGTCCCAACACTATATATAGTTAACTAACCATGTTTATAATTAGAATATTACCATGTTATAAATTTCAACATTACTGACTTATTACCATCATATGGATGTGCCATGATTTAATTATTCCTGTGTTGTTGGAAATTACCAGTCCTTGCTTGGTAATATTGCAGTGAGCCTTGGAATGCATTCATTATTGTCATTTCAGCTTACTATGTGAGGCTGTTTATAAAAGCATAGAAGTTTGAAGTTATTGGCATTTGTTTCTAATTACATTCCTGAAGCTTATGTTTTAGCAGTAGTGCTGATCTTATACCTTAATAATCATTGTGTATTATAAATTCAGTAGTCAAAAACAAAACAAACAAAATTCAGTAGTCAAAAAATGGTGTCCATGTTAAATCATCTTCTTTCAAAGTCTCTGTTGTCCTTGATATTGTTGCAGCATGTATAAGCCATTTCTAAATAATTTCTTCAAATCACTCGAATATTTGTGTGCCTAACACATTTTAGAGCACATGAGACAAGCACTCCCACGAACGTTCTGTATTTAGCTGTCAATTGTGTGTCCCAAATGGGGTTTATAACATTTTCACATGCTTAAGTCATTAGTGCCAATTGTGTTCCAGGCTTTGGTGGTTAGGTAATAGTTTTACAGAGATGAAAGACAAAAGCTACCCCCTTTGGATACAGCATAGTGAAGGAGGCCGTAACAACTGTCATGAAAATGTATTTCTGTCTCTTCCAAAAGAAGTGAAATGTTTTGTAGACAATTGCATAGGGTTTTAATACACATTAGTTTTGCAATTAAAGTTATGTAGTTGGGGGACTTCCCTGGTGGCACAGTGGTTAAGACTCCTCCTGCCAGCGCAGGGGACACAGGTTCCAGACCTGATCCAGGAAGATCCCGCATGCTGCGGAGCAACTAAGCCCTTGCACCACAACTGCTGAGCCTGTGCTCTAAAGCCCGCGAGCCACAACTACTGAACCCAGGCACCACAACTCCTACCGAAGCCCGCACACCTGGAGCCCATGCACCGCAATAAGAGAAACCACTGCAGTGAGAATCCTGCAAACCGCAACGAAGAGTAGCCCCTGCTCGCCGCAACTAGAGAAAGCCCGTGCGCAGCAATGAAGACCCAACGCAGCCAAAAATAAGTAAATAAAAAATAAATTTATTTAAAAAAAAATGTATGTAGTTGGGCATCAGAATTTCTGGGGTTTTTTTTTCAGCTGCATTGGGTCTTTGTTGCTACGCGTGGGCTTTCTCTAGTTGCAGCAAGCAGGGGCTACTCTTCGTTTCGGCACTCGGGCTTCTCATCGCGGTGGCTTCTCTTGTGGCAGAGCACGGGCTCTAGGCACGGGGCTTCAGTAGTTGCAGCGCGTGGGCTTCAGTAGTTGCAGCGCGTGGGCTTCATTAGTTGCAGTGCGTGGGCTTCAGTAGTTGCGGTGCGTGGGCTTCAGTAGTTGTGGTGCGTGAGCTCAGTAGTTGTGGCTCGTGGGCTCTGGCGCTCAGGCTCAGTAGTTGTGCACGGGCTTAGTTGCTCCGCAGCATGTGGGATCTTCCCAGACCAGGGATCAAAACCATGTCCCCTGCATTGTCAGGCGGATTCTTAACCACTGCACCACCGAGGAAGTCCCTGATGAAGATTTGTTAAATGACTATTTAATTTCTTCCTGTAACAGTTTTGAAGCCTTAAATATGGTAATTCTGCAAAATTTTGTTTCAGCAATTTAAAAAATGGTGTCTTTGAGTCATCTAACTTGTTACCAAAAACACTGGTGTAGTAGTTCTGTTGATCACTTCTGCAGGCAGTTTTGGAATGCAACGTGAGTGCTGGTTTCTATTAAAATTTGAAGTTACTTAGGAGTTTCCTGTCCTTAATTTGGGGAATTTTTCCAGTGCTTTTTGTTACTCTTAGTTTAATCATGGTTTGAAGCACTGTAGAGAGCTGACCATCTGCGCGCTCGCTCTCTCTCTCTCTTGTTTAATTACTGGTAATCTGACTGAATGACCTCACCTCCCTCACCTAATAAATGGTTTGCTTCCCAAGAGGCTAAGACTGCTGGTAGCAGTCCATGGGGAAACATGGTAGTGCACCCTCTTAAGGAAAATAACTTTTATGCTTATTTTTGTTTTGTCAACTAAAATTTATATTGATAACTACCATGATTTACAAGTCAGCTTTAAAAGATCTTCAGGTGCATAACTTCGTGAAAAAACTGGATCTCATTTGTAGGAATCAAATGAACTTTCTGATTTGAGTTATTAAATACGATTCTAAACCTTAGTGGCTTTAGTGAATGTGCATATATAGTCTCTTGTTAAACCATAGCTAAAAAATCTGTTTATATACACTGACTACATTTTGAGTCAGCAGCATTTATAAAATTAGATTATTGCTAGATCAGCCAGGTTGAAAAATAAAACTTAAGTTTGGACTTGATTTCTTCTGGGAGATAGATTGGCATAGCAACGTGAGTGTGAGTTTTAGAGTTGGACATATGAGAGGGAATATCTGACCAACCTCTTTCAGTCTCAGATGCATTATGTTGAACAGATTAATGCTTAAATGTCCATGAGCCTCAATCTCCTCACCTGTAAAAGGAGGCAACTAGTCTGTCTTATGAGTGGTAAATCAGGATGAAATCAAATACCATTAAGTCCCTAGCATGATTCTTGGCATATTGTCAACAAATGTTAGCCCCAGTACCACCTCCTTCCTCCAGCAATATTTTACAACAATGTTGCATAGAACAAGTGTTGAAATTCCAGCTAGAGGATCTAGATGAAGTCCTAGTTCTGTTCTCATATTGCGTGTTTTCTTTGGTCAGTCACTTGACCACAGAGTGTCAGGTTTCTCCTCTGTAAAATGGCGTTATGAAAAATTAAGTGAGATAATGAGTAAGTGTTACAGACCTAGGCTTTTATTCTTTCCTTTATTATCTAATGTATTTATATCCTGCCTTGTTTCCCAGTGATTAACATCATTCTTTATGTGCAAGGGAGGAACTGTACTTCAGGAACATTAACCTGATAGTCGAGAGTTTATTTGGAGGAACAGAGTGTAGGAAACAAATGTGGGTTTCCTTACAGGAGGTTGTAACATATATAGAGCCTTTGAAAGGTTTTAAGCTGGAGGGGGAAGGGTGGGGGTTGCACTAAAGCGGTAAAATGATCAGTTTTAAAGATGGTTGTGGCTACAGTGATTTCATTGGACCAGGGCCCTTGTTTCTGCTCTTCATTAGTATTTTCCCAATTATGCCACCATTACCAGCTTTCTGAAGAGTGACCTACATTTTGTAATCTGTATTCCCTACAACCTGCAATAAATCTAAATCTCAGGAATATGTAATTTTTCTGACAGTGGTCCTGAAAAGTCTTCATCAGTTGAATCTACCCGTTCAAACAGGAAATAATTTCTCTTTCTCTTTAGCACGTACTTTTTAGCTCTAGCTGGGAAACTTTGTTGTCTGCCATTCTTTGTCTACTAACCTTTGCATGAGCTGTCCCACAAACCCAGAGTATAACAAACCTCTCCCAGCTACTTTCTTTCCTTGGAAGCCCCTTTTATGGCTTGCTTTTATTAAAAGTTTCCTATCAGTCATCCTAAAGTAATGTTATCTGCTTATGACATAAATGTATGTGTATTACTGATAATTTATCAGTTTTACTTCCTTTGTGTAGGTTGAGTATTCATTCTTTCTTGTAGCTATAGAGTGCCAAACTTGAAACAGAAGTAGAGTGAATTCTTAGATTTAAAATGTGATACATAGACTTCTTACTGTATCATTTAAATAATGAAGTGTTTTTAATGTTTTTATGTAAGAAAGGTGGAGTGGGGTGAGGAGGAAGGAGGAATCAGGTAACCTGTCAAGGCAATCACAGAGAAGCACTAAAACCTGATAGTTAGCCATGGATCTGTTCATTTATCTGCATGCTCTTCATAGAAGTAAACTGTAGAAACTGTAACTTTTTACAGTTTAATGACTTCCATGGAATTAAAATGATTCAGTAATATTAACACCAGAAGGGGCATTGTTTGAAGGAATCCCTGTTGTGTCTATTAATGAGTTCCCTTTTATGCAGGTGTGTGGGTGATTTCCAGCTCTCATTCAACACAGAATAGAATAGTTGGTCAGAGGTGAACCTGGCACCTACCAAGTATTCAGACCTGTCTTTTAGGTTATTTTCATTCCTTGAGAAGAAAACTGAAGAATCAGTTGGGGTAAAGAGATTTGTGGGCTTTGGATAGATCTCTATAAAGCAAGGGCTGTCACTCTGACCAGTAAGCATGTACTCCTCCTCATTCACATGAGGGTCATGTTAAAAATGTTACGTGGTAGTAGCAGTAGCTTTGTTTTTCTTAGCTGTGGCAGCAGTTAACACAGTGCACTCACTAGTGGCTTAACATACCAACACTTAAGTCCTTATTTTTTGTTTTTGTTTTTAAGTCATTGAAATTATGAAACTGTCATTCAAATGGAAGCATTATAGTTCTTCGGAACCATTATGATCTCAAAAGGAAAGGAGAATGATACAGATACACTGGCTGAGGTGTTTTGAGGTGCATCGAAGTGTTCCATCCTGTGGCTTACCTTAACATGTTCTTGAAGTACCATGGCGTGGATTAAAAGGTATGCTTTAGAAATCTTCCAGCGGCCCCAAGGTCATGCGTAGAGTGAACACTCATGGGTCTATATTTAATTATTGCATATTTTAAGATATTTTAATATTTAGATTGCAGATGTGGTTATGGATTTATGGCAAAAGTATATTTTGTTGTAAAAAAAACCATGTATCACGAGCTTGTTGAGTGATTTTTTTCCCCCCTTTTTGAGATATGGTTATAGGAGACACTAGGGTAGATATTTTTGCTAGATTTTAATAGTAATGGGCTATAGTTTCTTTCACGAAATAGTTTAGGGATTATTCATATGTTAGTCTGTAATTATCTTTCTGGTTTACATCATAGACTAGTTTCTCTGTAGTGCTGTCATTTCATGGTAGCCTGAACAGGAAATAATTGGATATAGTTCTTCAGCTGGAGTATTAATTTGACCAAACGAAATAATTTTTACTTGGACCATTTATAGTTTGTGCTTGTTTTTGTCTTTTACAAAGAATTTTTACTGAGAGGAAAATGAGTGATTCTTTACTAATACTGTGATTGTTGTCTCTTCACCACCATATGTATACAGTTAATCTTTCATGTGTTTGTGGTATGTAGTCCCACTGTTACTTGTGGTTGCTAGTAGTGGTAATTCTAGGCTTCATATTACCCACTTAACCATCAAAAGTCTTTAAGGTTTTTATGTTCATAACATTTTATTTGAGTGATGTAGTCAAAACCATTTCTTAATTATTGGAAACCTTGGAAACCTAATTTTGTACTGTTTGCTTGCTACTGAATGTTTTCTTGGGGTAGTGGAAGTGAATCAACCCAGGGAGAATGCTGAGTTCATAATGTTACATCAGGTTCAAAATTCTTTATCTTTTAGGTAATGAAGGAAAATATGTTGGGAAGATAGATGTTTAAATCATGGATATATAAATGTAATAGAAATACGTTGGTGCAGCCTGTAATTTTTATCATTTAGTCTACCTTATGTTAAGATCCTTTTGACATGTCAGCAGTTAAATTATTAATGGAATTTAGTTATTAAACCTAAGACAAAACTGCTTTATATTAAATTCTGGTCTATAATGACAGTGAATCAAGTTTCAAGGTGAAGTCAGCTGCCTGTTAACCAAGTTCAACCAGGTATTTTATGTCCAATACAACAGTGTCTAGTCTCCAAAAAGATCTTTTCTTTGGTTGGAGATGGTATTTGATACATTTTTTACAAAATATATTTCTCCATAATATTTGCCACTTCAACTTAAAAAAAAAATCTCTTTTTAGGGTAGTACTCGGGCATCTGTTTGTTTTGTTTTAATGCCACAGAGGATTCTTGATGCACAGTCAGATTTGGGAACTCCTTTCTCTTTGGAAGAGTTTATAGCTTAGTGGTTAAGAGCTTAGATTCTGCGGCCAGCTGATCTGTGTTTCAAATCTGGCACTACTTTTTTTGTTTTGACAGGTTGAAAGAATGATCTGGAAAAAAATAAACTTGTGTATTAAAAATATAATACCATAATTATATAATTATATATTGCATTATATATGTGTGTGTGTATATATACAGACACATATATATAAATAAATTCCATACACATTTAGTGTAGGATTGAGCATGCAAGAAGCCAGTGTTAGATTAACAGTGATGAGGATTATTTTTATTTATTTATTTTAAAATTTATTTTATTTAATTTATTTTTGGCTGCGTTAGGTCTTTGTTGCTAACCGCGGGCTTTCTCTGGTTGCGGCGAGCGACTCTTTGTTGTGGTGCGTGGGCTTCTCATTGCGGTGGCTTGTCTCGTTGCAGAGCATGGGCTCTAGGTGCCTGGGCTTCAGTAGTTGTGGCTCGCGGGCTCTAGAGCACAGGCTCAGTAGTTGTGGTGCACGGGCTTAGTTGCTCCGCGGCATGTGGGATCTTCCCGGACCAGGGCTCGAACCCATGTCCCTTGCATTGGCGGGTGGATTCCCAACCACCGCGCCACCAGGGAAGCCCGATGATGATTATTAAATGCCAGATCAGGAACCTCTTTTCTGCGGGGTGAGATGCTATTACATTATTTCTTTTCCTGAATCTTATACTTTCTTCTCTGATCTTCCTAGAGTTAAATAAACAATCGCTCTTTGACTGATGTTTTCAATTCTTTGAGCTTTTTCTCATCAGTGAAAGAAGGTGGCCACTAGAGACTGGTAATTTATCTCTGGTCCTCTTATCCTGCTAGGTCGATTTGTGTGTCCTCTAAAGCTGTGTTTTTCAAATTGCAGGTTTCAACCCATTCATTAGTGGGTCAAGAACTCAGTTTAGTTGGTTAAGAACTCGATTTAGTGGGGGTTATGATCAGCATTAAGACATGTATTGTAATAGAAAATAAAATCAGTGCAGTGAATGTAGAAAAGAGCATTTTTTAAAAAACCTTGTTTCATTTTTTTTAAAAAGCTGAAATAAACAAGATATATGCACATTTATGTGTATGTTGCTTGGATCGTTTTGGTTCCACTAAGTGTATGCCTCCCATAGTCACAGATGTCCCTGAGATGTGGTATTAGGTTTATATTGTTTTTCCTTGCTGAGAAAAAGTGACCAGGATAGGTTCCAGTCTGTGACTTCTAATGGTATGCCATACTCTCTGTATCATCTTCAGGGATCTCCCTACCATGCTTTGCGTTTGAAGTGAAGTTTGTTACAGGAGAATATCTAAGGAGCAGGGAGAAAAGGGGAACATAATAGCAGCAGCTGTTGAGTGGCATTAATTAAGGATATTTTATCAAGTAGAGTAATCTAGTAAACTGCCCCTTGGCATGCATTCTGTTAATGTGTTAATCAACTCAGATCAGTGGTTTTCAAACTGCCAGTGGTAGCCCATTCTGGAGTCATTTCAATAAGTTGCTGCCCTCCCCTACTCCCCCCCACCCTGCAAATTATATGAAGCAGAAAAGAACAGAATAGGAAATGTCATGAATGGATCATATGATATAGTTCTGTAAAACTCTTGTTTTGAGGGTATGTATGTGTACTGTATTGCGGACCTAAGTTCTGGTAATGATCAACTGGGAAACTATGGCACTCAGTCTTATAAATCTATATTGCCAAACTGACCTCAGCCAGAGAAGACTTCAGATATCTAAAACAGGATTGTTAGCTCAGTAGTTTTCTCTCTGACAGTAGGAAACAGTTAGCTATGAAACCTTGTTTTTGTTGTGTTATTTGGGGGGTGTGTGTGTGTGTGTGTGTTTTCTTGCTTGCTTGCCCTCGTAAATATTTAAAGGCTCATAGGTAAGAAATTTATAATATTTCCTAGTTGTGAAGGAATTTACTCTTTCTTTGCATTGATGAAAATGACCCATGCAATTAAAAAGTACAAAAAAACTGATGATACATTCTAAAATCCACCCACTTCATTTTCCCATTCCTTATATCTTAGGGCTTTTTCATATACCAGGTACTTCTTTACTTCAGAAGGTAAATATAAAAGTTTAATGTTGAAAAAAAAAATTAACCTTAAATTAGATATGTCACCAATATTTAAGGTAGTCAAATGTTAGAACTTCTGTTTTTGTGAGGATTTTGATAATATTTAAAATTTTATTTTTCTTGGATTAGTGCCTCTGCCTATTCCAGTATCCTCATAACAGCAGATATTTGCTTTACAGATATATTGAAAATGATCACAGAGTTTCTGGTGAATATTTTTTAAAAAATAAAGCTTCAGAGTAGGACAGTATCAGCATATTCATGTTTTAAGATTGTGTTTGAAATACAGTTTCCTCCTTCCTAGAAAACAATACGAGAATGAAGATTTCTGGTAAATTGTTTCACAACAATGGAATTTGTACATTAGTTTTCTACACTTGGGAGTTGAACAATGGATAAAATCTTTGCCAAAATAAGAGGCCAAAAGATAATAAGTACAATTCATATTTCTCTGCAAGTTCTTGGAAATTGAGTCAAAAACATATATAGCTCCTGCTCCGAATTGGATACGATGTATTAAACCTAGAAATTATCGTTTGGAATTACAGAAGGTAGGTAAAGAAATCCCACCTCCCTCCCGCCCCGTGGGTTAACTGCCTTCATGATGGTGGCTTGTCTTTGCGTCAGTGCGTAAAGACATACTGTTGCTAGTGATGCGGGCAGGTAACAAGAGCCTGTGGATTCAGAGAATTGGGAGAGTTGAATCCCTTTTTTCTATTACTGTTTCCCCAAGTGCCCCCCGCCACCCCAACCTGGTCTTCTCCCAGACTGTCCAACCTTTTCTCCTCTTATCAGTAGCATTGCTTAGCTTTTCATCATTATTTCAGTCATATTTACTTCCAACGTCATCACTTTCTGCCTCATGCTGCTTATCCTGTTGAGTGCAAGGTTTCATGTTGTCACCTTGTGGCATTTGTTTGTGCACAACTGTGTTCCTTTTACTTTGGTTATCATAACGCACAAGAGCAGCTTGTCATCTTTTTCTTTCAAAGATTTTTCCTCCTAAAGCTTAGTTTATTTTTTTATTTTAAAAAATATTTATTGATTTATTTGGCTGTGCCGGGTGTTAGTTGTGGCAGGCGGGATCTTAGTTGTTGCGAGTGGGATCTTTTGTTAGTTGCAGCATGCGGGATCTTTAGTTGCGGCACATGGGATCTAGTTCCCTGACCAGGGATTGAACCTGGGCCCCCTGCACTGGGAGCACGGAGTCTTAGCCACTGGACCACCAGGGAAGTCCCTGAAGTGTAGTTTAGGAAGAAACTAAACTACCTTCTAATTTAGTTGGCCAAGAACTGAGAGAACTGACCGGAGGACTGACCGGAGGCAGCACCCCAACCGCACGTCTAGGATTAGAAGAAAGAGCATGTTATAAATTACTGGGTCAGCTGTTAGATATGGCTCCAGTATACTTTTGGTTACAGAAAACAAGTCAAAAACACCCTCTAAGAATGAAGCTTAGATTCTTTGAGAGTATTTAAAAAGATGTTTTAGATTCTGAATATAACAAAGTTTAAAAAATCTTTTACGTAAATGGTAGTATTGTTAGAATTAGGCACTTTCTCTAACTAATTTATATTTCATTACTTTGAAAAATAATACTGTTTTGCATTTTTATGGGATTTGGGATATCTATTAAAAGAGTACTTTAGAACCCATCTCCAGTATGAACCTAATTGAAAAGTGGTATATGCTGTGTCAGTAACTGTCATGAAAATCAGGGAATCTCTTTCTTTTGAAAAATACAGTGAAGTCAGTTGATCTTGTTCTGTTGAATTGTTAGGGGCTTATGAGGAGTGTAGGTAGTTGAGCAGGAAAATGTGCATGCATTCTTTCTTTGAAATGCCAAACTTGTCACTTGAATGAGAAGTACCGCATTTATTATGGAGACCATATCTTCTGTAGCCAGGTTCCTACACCTCAGAATGAGTGAGCTCTGTGAGGCTCGGATAGCTGATGAAGAGGGAACGGCAATTAAAATCATGCAGCTTTAACAGACCTCCACAAGTTTTTGGGTGTTGCTTTAACAATTATCAGATCAACATACAATCTTGAAAGATAAAGACTGAAAATGTGCTAGTTTAGCAGATAGTGGTCAGGAAGGGCAACTGCCTCCTTCCCCCTGCACCTTAATTATTTGTTATAAGGAATCCTGCGGCTTCCTGGGGTGGGGAGATAGGACAGAAAACACTTTCAAAGCATTTACTTTGATTGAGTGCTTTTGTGTTTTATCACAGCAATGAGTGGGTGAAGGTGATTAATAATGTAAGTACAAGTGCTGGTGATAGCAGCTAGATTAATTAAGTGTGCATGAAATTTAACTTTATTAGAATTCCTTTATTGTTGAAATTCCTGTGGAAAAAGTACTCTGAGAAATTCTAGCCTAGGGCCAGGGATAGGGCAGAGGCAGGTAACATAAATATATAAAACAGGTGTGACTTGGAACAGGTAGAATCCACTGAAAGCATTCACTTTTGAAATAAAAGCTGTAGCTTCCTCTGCAGGGAGCCAGTTTCCAATCCTACCCCTCCCCAACCCCCCACCCCTCTACATTATACAGATTTTTATTTTGTTGACTGCTGTATCCCCAGCCCCAGGACAGTGACTAGTCATAGCAGGTACTCAGTAAATATCTGTTGAATGAATGAACTTTTTGATAATACTAGATTTTTAAGACATGCATCTGTCCTGTCATGGCAGAACATGCCATTCTTTTTATTAACCTCTTAATTTACAAATAGAATGAGGATATATAAAGAGGTAGTCTTTAAAATTTTTATTTATTATTTTATTAAAAAAATTATTTATATATTTTTGGCTGCGTTGGATCTTCTTTGCTATGCGGGCTTTCTCTAGCTGCGGCGACGGGGTCTTCTTTTGTTGCGGAGCACGGGCTCTAGGCACGTGGGCTTCCGTAGTTGTGGCTCGCGGGCTCTAGAGCACAGGCTCCGTAGTTGTGGTGCATGGACTTAGTTGCTCCGTGGCATGTGGGATCTTTCTGGACCAGGGATCGAACCCGTGTCCCCTGCATTGGCAGGCGGACTCTTAACCACTGTGCCACCAGGGAAGTCCCTAGTTTTATCTTAATTGTACAGTTTTGTCATCAGTTAGCTCTTTTGTGAGTTGGGGTTTGTAAGTCTAAAGGCCGAGAAAATCTGAGTGCATAATAGCTAACATTTAGTGGGTACTGCACTTACAAAATGCCCGTTTTCAACTGTTTTACAGGTATTAACTCGATCTTCACACAGCTCTCCAAGTTGTTACAATTAACTTTCCTATTTTACAGATGTGGAGACTGAAGAAACTCTAGAATAACTATGAAAGGGCTGGAGTGTTTTCTTTGTTAGAAAGTCCTGAACTTTGGGGGAGTAAAACTTGGAAATAGTTTACACAATAATTCAGCATATTTTTCTCACAATGGTAGATATCCAAGTGTGAGATTTTTTTTATAGGGAAAGACGTTTGTGATCTGTGCTCATATCCCACAGAAGAAAAGCTTTGTATTTGAATGAATACATTTCCATATTTGGTATTGACCAGATTTGGTTTGTTAGGAGGTGGACAGTTGCCCTTTTACGGCCCCTAGACACTCCATTGCTCTCTTTTTTGTCTCTTCAACTTGGTGGCCTCTGACACTTCCTCAAGCAATCTTTTTTTTCTCTTCCATCTTTTTTACTGCTCTCTTACACTGCAGTGTTCTCTCTTCTTTCTTCCTTCCTATCTCTCAGCCCTCTCCCTCATTTACATGCAACCTAAATGAATCAGAATATTAGCTCTACATTCTTACTGTTTAGAGTAATATGTGAATGTGCTTTTTAAAAAACATCTTTATTGGAGTACAGTTGCTTTACAATGGTGTGTTAGTTTCTGCTGTATAACAAAATGAATCAGCTGTACATATGCATATGTCCCCATATCTCCTCCCTCTTGCATCTCCCTCCCACACTCCTTATCTCACCCCTCTAGGTGGACACAAAGCACCGAGCTGATCTGCCTGTGCTATGTGGCTGCTTCCCACTAGCTATCTGTTTTACATTTGGTAGTGTATATATGTCCATGCTACTCTCTCACTTCGTCTTAGCTTACCCTTCCCCCTCCCCGTGTCCTCAAGTCCAGTGAATGTGCTTTTGAGTCCAAGAACCTGGCAAACCAAGTGAGAAATTAGGATGCTATGAAAATAGCATAGAATGTAGGTCCTAGGAAGTTGTCCAAAAGTGAGGAGGCTGACTCAGGACAAAGTAATATTCCTCTTTCAGAATAAACAGTCGTTGAGTATAATGGCCAGACAAGTAGGATTAATTTCTTGAGAGGAATACTGGAAACAAACCAAGGCATTGATGGATATCCAGGAAAACAGCCAGCAGTTAGAATGACCCCCCTTTGACTTTGATTTTAATTCCAG
Source organism: Physeter macrocephalus (assembly GCF_002837175.3). Classification (NCBI taxonomy): domain Eukaryota; kingdom Metazoa; phylum Chordata; class Mammalia; order Artiodactyla; family Physeteridae; genus Physeter; species Physeter macrocephalus. The sequence goes on along the minus strand of NC_041220.1, from coordinate 91,462,552 downwards.
AGTTCAAATTTATACTTAGAATTAAGGATTTAACTTCAGTCTTAAACTATCCTTCATACCTAAGAGCTACTACCATTTTAAAAGCCCAGGAAGTTAATTTGTTAATGGCGTCATTATTATTGTCTAACACATAATGGATCTTGTATTAGTATTTGCTTATTGTTATTGTAGTAAAAAATTGCCTGCGTGAAATTGCTGAAGGACTTACACCTGGTGTATGCAAGTTTTCCTAGCAATTAGTTTTAGGCTCAACTAAATTACATGAAAGAACATAAACTTCTAAGGACCTCTTTTCAGCTCTATTGTTTGTAGCCCCATTTAGATCCTGATACCACTTCCTAATAGAATCTGTCAACAACATGGATTATCACTTTTTTGAAGTGTCAGCATGCCACATTAAACTACATTGCTGTTGTAGAGCGAGTAACGGTAATTACCTATAGCATGGTATCTTTGCAGGGCATTCTCTATGGGAAAAGTAGACAGTTTCATTAGGGTGAGGAAATTAATCATCATTTTAGCTCTTTGGACTTGGTAAAATAGTTAATTCCTTTTTCTTCTCTTATAAAATTTGTGAAGTTAGTATGAACTCGTTTGGTGGACCATTTATAATTTTTTCCTCCACTGTAGAAAATAACTTATTAGACATTTCAGATCAGTTTGTTCATAATCATTCGTTAATTCAAAATAGTTGGTCTAAATAATATTATAGTTTAAGAGCTACGATTTCATGACAGTTTTTTGTTTTGTTATCCTTTTTTTTAACAGGTGACTTGCTATTGTTATGGTTCATTCGTTTAGTGAGCGCACACTGTGTACAGAATTGCATTTTTTTTTTCTTTTTTTTGAGGTACGCGGGCCTCTCACTGTTGTGGCCTCTTCCGTTGCGGAGGACAGGCTCCGGACGCACAGGCTTAGCGGCCATGGCTCACGGGCCTAGCCGTTCCACGTCATGTGGGATCTTCCCGGACCGGGGCATGAACCCGCGTCCCCTGCATCAGCAGGCAGACTCTCAACCACTGCGCCACCAGAGAAGCCCCAGAATTGCATTTGAAAACTTAATATTTTATGCAGTTGAGTCAACTTTAATTATGAACAATACGTGCTTACAGCGTTGGGCATATTTCTGTAATGTACACTTCGGCCATTAAAAAAAATTTGTCCAGCATAAAAGTTACGGCATCAGAAATCCCCTGTGCATCTTCAGTTTATTATGAAAACAAGTTGGCATTTTCTTCATTACTGGGATACTTATAATTCTTTAAAGGCTCTAGATTTGACTAATTCCCAGAGCTGTTAACACAGTCAGATTTTCCTGGTTTATTTAAATGTGGCATCCTTCCGTATTCTCTGGTTGGATTACTACAGCGTTTCATCCTTGAGAATCAGCAGTTTTGGTTTGCTGAGAAATAGTTTACAGGTTAAGAAGTGATTTTTCTGAAACATTTAAATAAATTTTCATGATAGGTGGTTTGTTTAATGGAAAAAAGCAAATAGAAATTAATTTATAAGTGAATTGGGAAAAAAGTTATTTTGCGAAGGCAAAGTAAAGTGGTTTAAAGACTAGACTATGGCTTCCTTATATATTTATATGTAATCTTCAACCTTAGTATGATCAGTGTGTAATCAGAAACAGGAAAGTCCTGCCTTGTGACTTTTAGAGCTTCAGTTTTCCCTTCTAAGTTTGAAATAATGCCTATCAGAATTGTTAATGAGAGTTAAATGAGAGCATATATAAGCAGATGTATTGTTTGTTTTTATGTGCTTGTCTGTTTCACTGCATGAGGCCAGTTTAGGATGCTATGGATATAAAAGTTGTAATAAGAGCTTCATCTAACCTTATGGAATTAGGGAGTGGAGATGTAGAAGATAATTTGGGAATGCAGCTGATAGCATTTGTCAATGAATTGCTTGTGATGGAAGGCAAGAATGAGGGGAAGAGGTCAATAATACTATTACTGTAGAGAAGAGAGACCACCATGTCTTTACGGAACATGCATGTGTAGAAGTTGGTGAGAAAGGAATGTTAAGAATTAGCTGCTGCAGTGGAGCAGCTCATCTTTAAAGAAAAACTGTGTCCTCCTATTTTCTAGTTAGACAGCTGATGTTAGGGCAGCTGACTAGCCAGTTAACTAGTAAATTTGTAACAACAGCTTTGCAGTTTACATAATTTGAATTCATAGCACAGCAAAATACCAAGTAAATATATAGCATGAATGGCCCAAACTGTGACAGTTAAGTCTACACCTGCTAAGAGTATAGACTTGTTTTCCTCATTGCTGCTCTCAAATCCCAAGGCATTTGCCTCCTGTTCTAGTGTTTTACTACTATAATTTACTCATGGTCTATACTTTTAATCACTTTATGGTGATTCTCAATTCAGAATCTTTCTTTTGCCTGTGCCAAGCCAAGGTTCCTCAGATGGTTGTTGAAGTATAATGCTGCCTGTTGTACCACCCAAGGCAAAGCAGTTTGCTGCCAGATTTTGTACCATCAACCTCCGTGCCCGTGTTGTGTATTCCCCTTGCAGAGCCCCATGGCCTCCTTGTGAGGCTTGCGTGAGCAGATGCTAGCTGCTGGGCCTGCCTTTTTGGTCCTAGCAGTGTATGAAAGAAAGCATGACAGGTTAATGGCTCAGATAAGGTTTGGCAGAAAAGCCATTCTTTAAGCTTTGAATTGTGGTTAAGACCACTTCTTCAGAGTGGTTTTTGGCTTTACCACAAATGTAGGTTTGATCATTAAAACATGACGTGATAACAGAAAGTTAAGTTACGGTTCAAAAGAAATGTATTGTTTTGGGTATAAACACTCAAGCAGAAAGGCATTTCCTTATTCATGCAGTGGTGTTATAAAAAACGTTCTGGAAATCTTTTCTTCCCTAATATGAATATATGAATTTTAACCATCTTATTATTTTTGTTTATTGAATAGTCTCCCTTCACTGTCCTATTTTGCATGTTTTAAAATGATAATTGCCGTCTTTTATTTTTTTCCCTTAGGGACAGGCTTCTTTGAAAAGGTTTAACTCCTTGTAAACCCGAATCGTAGCCTTTCCTTTATGAATTAGACCTTATTTTGGCTACACATCCATAAATGTTCTGGTCTGTGTTATTTAAAAAGGGAAATAAAAGGCAGATGCACTGCAGAATTCAAATACTTTAGAATACCAAACTGTATCCTAGAGGTTTGGCTGTTTAAGAAATTGGCCAAAAAATGGTTTGATAGAGGTTGGGCTGGTACTGTCTTTATAATTTTTAGAAAATTGAATTTGTCTATGTATTCTTGGTCCTTTTCAACTCAGAGAAAAATGTACTTTGCGAAATTATGATTGATAGGGTAGACACTATCACATGAACAATATAATATATTGTCTTTGTGCAGGGAATGTGAAAGAGTAATCATCAAAAATTTGACATACAGATATGCGTGAACATGCGTGTCTGTTTATGCAATAGCTAAGGTATGGCTCCCATGGCAGATGTCTTTAGACTTCCTGAATTTTATGCATTTATAGCTTTGGAAAAGATTTTTTCACTTTCTAGTAGTCAAAGAAAAAATTATCTTTTACACTTATAAAATTTAGTCAGTAGCAGAAGTATTGGGAGCGTAATGAAAGAAGGTTTCCTTTCAGGTTTGTTGTTGACCCCTCACTGAAGCAAAACGCATCTGTACTACAGCATAGAAACTTTTAGGTTCAGTTAGTACATTTTACAATCTTTTCATAATTTTTATATTCATATCTCTTCATATGTTAGTATCCAGAATTGAACTGTAATTAAATTCTCTCTTACTGCAGACTATATGGAAAATCATGGACATTATACTCTAGTTACATTTTTTTTGAATTTTATTTTATTTTATTATGCAGTAGGTTCTTATTAGTCATCCATTTTATACACATCAGTGTATACATGTCAATCCCAGTCTCCCAATTCATCACACCCCCACCTCCACCCCCCCCGCTGCTTTCCCCCCTTGGTGTCCATATGTTTGTTCTCTACATCTGTGTCTCTGTTTCTGCCCTGCAAACCGGTTCATCTGTACC
>NC_041220.1:91457563-91458210 GCF_002837175.3 Physeter macrocephalus | reverse complement strand
TGGCTGTATCAATTTACATTCCCACCAACAGTTCAAGAGGGTTCCCTTTTCTCCACACTCTCTCCAACATTTGTTGTTTGTAGATTTTCTGATGATGCCCATTCTAACTGGTGTGAGGTGATACCTCATTGTAGTTTTGATTTGTTTTGCATTTCTCTAATAATTAGTGATGTTGAGCAGCTTTTCATATGCTTCTTGGCCATCTGTATGTCCTTTTTGCAGAAATGTCTATTTAGGTCTTCTGCCCGTTTTTTGATTGGGTTGTTTGTTTTTTTAATATTGAGCTGCATGTGCTGTTTGTATATTTTGGAGATTAACCCTTTGTTGATTCATTTGCAAATATTTTCTACTATTCTGAGGGTTGTCTTTTCGTCTTGTTTGTAGTTTCCTTTGCTTTGCAAAAGCTTTTAAGTTTCATTAGGTCCCATTTGTTTATTTTTTATTTTTATTTTTATTTCTTTTGCAGTACGCAGGCCTCTCCCTGTTGTGGCCTCTCCCATTGCGGAGCACAGGCTCCGGACGCGCAGGCTCAGCGGCCATGGCTCACGTGCCCAGCCGCTCCGCGGCATGTGGGATCTTCCCGGACCGGGGCACGAACCCGCGTCCCCTGCGTTGGCAGGCGGACTCTCAACCACTGCGCCACCAGG
>NC_041220.1:91435031-91455031 GCF_002837175.3 Physeter macrocephalus | reverse complement strand
GTTTTATTTATTTCTGCTCTGATCTTTATGATTTCTTTCCTTCTGCTAACTTTGGGTTTTGTTTGTTCTTCTTTCTCTAGTTCCTTTAAGTGTAACATTAGATTGTTCATTTGAGATTTTTCTTGTTTCTTGAGGTAGGCTTGTATAGCTGTAAGCTTCCCTCTTAGAACTGCTTTTGCTGCATCCCATAGGTTTTGGATCGTCGTGTTTTCATTGTCATTTGTCTCTAGGTATTTTTTGATTTCCTCAGTTATTTAGTAACGTATTGTTTAGCTTCCTTGTGTTTGTGTTTTTTACATTTTTTTCTCTGTAATTGATTTCTGATCTCATAGCATTCTGGTCAAAAAAGATGCTTGATATGATTTCAGTTTTCTTAAATTTACTGAGGTTTGATTTGTGATCCAAGACGTGATCTGTCCTGGAGAATTCTCTGTGCGCGCTTGAGACGAAAGTGTAATCTGCGGTTTTTGGATGGAATGTCGTATAAATATTAATTAAATCTATCTGGTCTATTGTTGCATTTAAAGCTTGTGTTTCCTTGTTAATTTTCTGTTTGGATGATCTGTCCGTTGGTGTAAGTGAGGTGTTACAGTCCCCCACTATGGTGTTACTGTCCATTTCCTCTTTTAGAGCTGTTAGCAGTTGCCTTATGTGTTGAGGTGCTCCTATGTTGGGTGTGTATATATTTATAATTGTTATATCTTCTTCTTGGATTGATCCCTTGATCGTTGTGTCGTGTCCTTCCTTGACTCTTGTAACATTCTTTATTTTAAAGTCTATTTTATCTCATATGAGTATTGCTACTCCACCTTTCTTTTGATTTCTCTTTGCATGGAATGTATTTTTCCATCCCCTCACTTTCAGTCTGAATGTGTCCCTAGGTCTGAAGTGGGTCTCTTGTAGACAGAATAGACAGCATATATATGGGTCTTGTTTTTGTATCCATTCAGCAAGCCTGTGTCTTTTGGTTGGAGCATTTAATCCATTCACGTTTAAGGTAGTTATCGATATGTATGTTCCTACTACCATTTTCTTAATTGTTTTGGTTTGTTTTTGTAGGTCCTTTTCTTCTCTTATGTTTCCTACTTAGAGAAGTTCCCTTTAGCTTTTGTTGTACAGCTAGTTTGATGGTGCTGAATTCTCTTAGCTTTTGCTTGTCTGTAAAGCTTTTGATTTCTCCATCGAATGTGAATGAAATTCTTGCCAGGTAGAGTAATCTTGGTTGTAGGTTCTTCCCTTTCATCACTTTAAGTATATCATGCCACTCTCTTCTGGCTTGTAGAGTTTCTGCTGAGAAATCAGCTGTTAACCTTATGGGAGTTCCCTTGTATGTTGTCATTTTTCCTTTGCTGCTTTCAGTAATTTTTCTTTGTCTTTAATTTTTGCCAATTTGATTACTGTGTGTCTCGGCGTGTCTTCTTGGGTTTATCCTGTATGGGACTCTCTGCACTTCCTGAACTTGGGTGGCTGTTTCCTTTCCCATGTTAGGGAAGTTTTCGACTATAATCTCTTGAAATATTTTCTTGGGTCCTTTCTCTCTCTTTTCTCCTTGTGGGACCCCTATAATGCGAATGTTGTTGCGTTGAATGTTGTCCGAGGTCTCTTAGGCTGTCTTCATTTCTTTTCATTCTTTTTTCTTTTGTCTGTTCCATGGCAGTGAATTCCACCATTCTGTCTTCCAGGTCACTTATCCATTCTTCTGCCTCAGTTATTCTGCTATTGATTCCTTCTAGTGTAGTATTCATTTCAGTTATTGTATTGTTCAACTTTGTTTGTTTGTTCTTTAATTCTTCTAGGTCTTTGTTAAACATTGATTGCATCTTCTTGATCTTTGCCTCCATTCTTTTTCTGAGGTTGTTTGTTGTGGTATGCGGGCCTCCCTCTGTTGTGGCCTCTCCCGTTGCGGAGCACAGGCTCCGGACGCGCAGGCTCAGCGGCCATGGCTCACGGGCACAGCCGCTCCGCGGCATGTGGGATCCTCCCAGACCGGGGCGCGAACCCGGTTCCCCTGCATCGGCAGGCGGACGCGCAACCACTGCGCCACCAGGGAAGCCCCATCTTCTCGATCTTTGCCTCCATTCTTTTTCCGACGTCCTGGATCATCTTCACTATCATTATTCTGAATTCTTATTCTGGAAAGTTGCCTATCTCCACTTCATTTAGTTGTTTTTCTGGCGTTTTATCTTGTGTCTTCATCTGGTACATAGCCCTTTGCCTTTTCATCTTGTCTATCTTTCTGTGAATGTGGTTTTTGTTCCACAGGCTGCAGGATTGTAGTTCTTCTTGCTTCTGCTGTCTGCCCTGTGGTGGATGAGGCTATCTCTCTAGTTACATTTTAAACCAAATGTATCATTGTGTCAGTTTGGGCAAGGTAGTTTCTCAGCTGATCTGTGTAATGAGGGTAATAGCACCTACCTTAATAAGATTGACATGTGTGTGTGAAGTGAGATATGCATTCACTGTCATAGCCTGATGCTGCGGTTGTAGTGTATTCTGTATGCGTAGGTACCATGTTTCTTATGTGCTGTTGTACGTTCCAAGTGTCTCCTACAGTGCCTAACATACAATAGGCACTTTAATATGTGTTAAATGTTAATGAAAGAATAAAGGAATGAGACTGTAGGAAAACAATTAATTATGCCACTCTCTTTATCCTTCTCATCTTGGTTTTAGTTGAGGGAGGCATAGGAAGCCAATTAAAAAATTAACAATAGGAAGATTCTAATTCTAGTACACATTCAGCCTTTTTCTGTGACACTGCATAATTAGTGATTTAAAAAAAAAAAACAATGCATAGTCTGGATTAGATTTGCCCCAACAGAGGACCATAGTTGATCCTGATTTTTTGCCTACTAATTAGGAGAGGAGATTGTAAATTCTGATCTGCAATTTGGATGGAGAGAAGAAGACCAATTTTGTCAGGACTTATACCCTTATACTAACCTTTCTCCGGTTGCAGTACAAATTTGGCCCAGCTAGATGCTCATTCTTTCTTTTTTTTTTTTTTTTTTTTTTTTGCGTTACACGGGCCTCTCACTGTTGTGGCCTCTCCCGTTGCGGGGCGCAGGCTCCGGACGCGCAGGCTCAGCGGCCATGGCTCACGGGCCCAGCCGCTCCGCGGCATGTGGGATCTTCCTGGACCGGGGCACAAACCCGCGTCCCCTGCATCGGCAGGCGGACTCTCAACCACTGCGCCACCAGGGAAGCCCCTAACCTTTCTTGATATGAAATACATACATTCGGGAATGGTATAGCTGAGGACTAGAAATCACCAGCTTCTATATTTTGATGTTAAAATAAAATTTGAAAACAATAGGAATAAAGTCTAGGAAAGAACATTTTTTCAAAACCATCCATTCATTCAAGAAACTTAGATATTTATATATAGAGAAATATATTTATCAATTAAAGTAATATACCTACAGAAAAGCAAAGCACACAAATCATAAATGTACAATAAAGTAAATTTTCACAAAGTGAATATACATGGGTGACCATCGCATAGATGACGTTACAGAATATTACTAGCTCTTCAGGGACCCTTCTTATAGCTCCTCCTAGTGTCTGTACCTCCCTCTCAAAGGTAACCTGTATTCTTGTGAACACAGTAGATTAGTTTTGCTTTTTTTTTTTTTTTTTTTTTTTTTGTGGTATGCGGGCCTCCCTCTGTTGTGGCCTCTCCTGTTGCGGAGCACAGGCTCCGGACGCGCAGGCTCAGCAGCCATGGCTCACGGGCCCAGCCGCTCCGCGGCATGTGGGATCCTCCCAGACCAGGGCGCGAACCCGGTTCCCCTGCATCGGCAGGCGGACGCGCAACCCCTGCGCCACCAGGGAAGCCCCAATTCTTGTACCTTTTTGAGCCTGACTTCTTTTGCTAGTAATCAACATTATTGCATATTTAATGATAATTTGTTTACTTTCATTACTGAATAGCACTCTATTGTATGATTATTCTATAATTTATCTTATCCTTTGACAGTGGTCATTTGAGTTTCTGATTGGGGTTATTATGTCTGATGATGCTGTGGACATTGTTGTAGATGTCTTTTGGTACCCATGTACACATTTGTAGGGGTATAGCATTCTTACGACTTTTGAACATGTGCAGTAATAATCTCAAGTCAACAAGCATGTATTTTAAACTGTTATCAATGGTTTATCAGTATCACTATATTCTCAGGTGTACTTTCATTAAGGAAAAGTCTTGGGCCTTCACATACCACCTAATTGCATGATGTTGCTTCTGAGGCTATTCCATTCCACAGGCTGAATCAGAATTAATTGAGAGAGAGGTCCACTGGACCTAACTTTTACAGGGAAATATTATTTTTTTCTACTCATACTTTCCGTGTGATGGGAGCTAAGTATAAGTAGTACAATGCATGGTTTCTCTCTACCAAGTTTAATCCTTTGATTCCTGAACAGTTACTTGGAAATTTTTATTTCTAGGGTGTTAGGAATCAATATAGAGTCCAGCTTTAAAATTGCAAAGTCTTTTGGCTTAGTAGCTTTCTTTTTTAACTGAAAATTGCCTATTTTTCCATAGGTTGTTTATTCCATGGAGGCAAGAACTTAACTTTGAGAGGCCTCCTGAAATGTAACTTATTCATCTTCCTCATATCCTTCCCCACTAAAAATCTCTTTGGCCCTTTCTTCTATAGTCAGTCTTCCCTACCAGAAACCATTGATGGTCACTTCTTGGGGATCTGAGCTCTCAGTGCCAAACACCTGTCCTGAACAGTGGTTAGCATGTAGGTAACTGGACCCCTTCCTAGATAAATGAACTACACACTAAATGTTGCATACCTTTTCAAGAATAGGACCCAAGGAGAACAGGTGAAGAAATCCTATTATGGATAGTTATAATCTATGGCTTTCTAAATTTCATTTTAGATAAGGGGATAAGGGGGGAAAGGTCCCATTTACTTTTATTGGCTTTTTTTTTTCCTTTTTTTTTTTTAAGTCTCACTAGGATTGGAAAAAGCATTTCAAAAGATGAGAGAAAATTAATAACTTCTGATTAATATCAGATTTCTTTCTTCCTGCAAAGAATTTTCAAATGACCTCAGAGAACTGACAGACAACCTTAACATCTTTGGCAGAAGTTTTGTGGAGAAAAAAGATCTTCACTGCTTATAATTTGAGGTGGGGGTGAGAAGTAATGGGGGGGTGCAATGGCAAAAACTATGTGATTTCATCTCATGTACAAGCTGCTTTCCATGATCACTTGGCATTTTCCATGGGAGATGTTCAGCCCCAAACAGTCTTTGATGGATTGTTTGCATGCTTTCTGGGCTGCCCTACCTTGGGAGGTGTAGATTCTAGGACAGATTTCTCTCTTTCCTTTTGTATCTTTGCCTTGATGGTAGTAGGAACCATTTATATATATATACATATACTCCTCATGTTTTTCTTTTGTTTGTTGTGGCACCCACTTGTTTGTTTTTTTCTAAGTTACTGGGCAGCTGCCGCCACCTAACCCGGCAGTAACATAGGATACCCCTCAAAGCTGAGGTATTATCCCTCACTAAGCCATAGTTTAAGCAAAACTAAATGTACCACATGAGGGGTAGAATATATATATAAAACATAAAATTTACCATTTTAAACATTTTTAAGTGTACAGTTCAGTTGCATTAAGTACATTGATATTATTGCACAACCACCATCACCATCCATCTCCAAAACTTTTTCATCTTCCCAAACTGTACCCATTAGACAATAACTCTCCATGCTCCCTTACCCTCACCCCTGGCATCAGTCCATGGCAACCACCATTCTACTGAATTTGAATACTCTAGGTCCCTCGTGTAAGTGGAATCATAGGATATTTGTCCTTTTGTGTCTGTCTTATTTTATTTAGCACATTGTATTCAAGGTTCATCCATGTTGTACATAGGACATGTCATAATTTTTTTTTAAGGTGGAATAATATTTAATTGTATGTGTATACCACATCTTTCCATCCATCGGTGGGCGTTTGGGTTATTTCCACCTTTTGCCTATTGTGAATAATGCTGCTCTGAACATTGGTGTACAAGTATCTATTTGAAATTCTGCTTTTAATTCTTTTGGGTATATACCCAGAAGTGGAATTGGTAGATCATGTAGTAATTGTACATTTAATTTTGGAGATATTGCCATACTGTTTTCCACAGTGGCTGCACCATTTTATAGTTCCACCTGCAACATACAAGGGTTCAAATTTTCCCACATCCTCTCCAACACTTGTTATTTTTTGTTTTTTTTTTTTGATAATAGGCATCCTGATGGGTGTGAAGTGGTATCATTACGGTTTTGATTTGCATTTCCCTAATGATTAGTAACATCGAGCTTCTTTTATGTGCTTGTTGGCTATTTGTATATCTTCTTGGAGATACATATCTTCTTATCTCTTCAAGTCCTTTGTCTATTTGTAAATTAGATGTTTTGTTGTTGAGTTATAGTTCTTTATGTATTCTGGATATTAATCTCTTTGTGAGATGTATGATTAATTATATATATTTTAAAGCAATATAAATATGTGTTTGTTTTGAAGGGCCTATTTCAGTTTTACCATACTTGTTAGGGTAAATATTCAGTAATCCACTCTTGAAGGAGTAGTGGTGTTTTGTCCATATTTGTTAGGGCAAATATTCAGCAATCCACTTTTGAAGCAGTAGTGGTGTTTTGTCTAGTGCTTACTCAGTGCCTGGAACTTTTTTGGTCCTGTAAACTTATGAACTTTTAAAATTCTTGCAAGAATCCTATGTGGACATACTTTCATCTGTGTTTTCAGTTGAGAAAAATGAGACACAGAGAGTTTAAGTAACTTCCACTAGTTTGCCTTAAAGGTGGAATGTGAGCTTAAGCAATCTAGCTCCCGAGTCCATGCCCTTACCACAATATGTGGCTACCTCTCCCATGACTTGCATTGGTGACAAACTGTGTGTGTGCTCTCATCAGATGACACTTTTCACCTCTTAAACATTGTCTTAAAAGGCAGTGCATAAGATCAAGTGATGTGTCTGAAGAAGTTCTTAGCAAAAATTAAACAGTTAAGATTGGAACCTCTTTAAAATTCTTTTTTTTTTTTTTTTTTTTTTTGTGGTACACGGCTCCGGACGCGCAGGCTCAGCGGCTATGGCTCACGGGCCTAGCCGCTCCGCGGCATGTGGGATCTTCCCGGCCCGGGGCATGAACCTGTGTCCCCTGCATTGGCGGACTCTCAACCACTGCGCCACCAGGGAAGCCCTAAAATTCTTTAAGTTGCATTATGTTTTCCTTTTTTTGAAGTATGTTTTCCATAAAGGTGTGTTCTTTATTTGGGTCTGGCATACTTTTTTCTAAAATGTTTCCCCTAGTGAAATTTGCTTATTACTGAGACCATTTTGGGGGTAAATTTTTTTTTTTAACATCTTTATTGGAGTATAATAGCTTTACAATGGTGTGTTAGTTTCTGCTTTATAACAAAGTGAATCAGTTATACATATACATATGTCCCCATGGGGGTAAATTTTTAACTTACATGTTTTTCTCTGTTTTTATTTTAAGCCACCTGTATTCTAGACTTGGTGTATGAGTGGCTTTAACTGATGTCTAGATACTGAAAATTTATTTTGCTGTTTACCTAAGCCAAACTTAATTAGTAATGAATAAAACATCTGTCAAATTGTATAATACTTTCTAGAGCAAAATGAAATTTTTGCTGCTGCCCACCATTATCACTAATACTGGGCGTAGGGGGGTGTATGTATTTGTGTGTTGTTTTATATATGCACTTGGGGAAAGGGGATGAAAATGTAGATCTCATTTCCTCATTCAAAATTAATGTTACTGGGAATTCCCTGGTGGTCCAGTGGTAAGGACTCCTTGCTTCCACTGCAGGTGGCACAGGTTCGATCCTTGGTTGGGGAACTAAGATCCCGCATGCCGTGCGGCATGGCCGGAGGGGTGTGGGGGGAAGAAAAAGATTAATGCTACTAATTGGATAGCCTTTTTTCCCCTTTTCTTTCTCTCTTTTTTCTCTCCGTGTGTGTGTGTGTGTGTGTGTGTGTGTGTGTGTGTGCGCACGACTGGGAGGTGCTATCTGTAACCAGCAATCTACTCCTAATTGTACACATGGATTTAAAAATTCTTTTGTTATTTCTTTTATTTATTTTTGGCTGCTTTGGGTCTTCATTGCTGCGCACAGGCTTTCTCTAGTTGTGGTGAGCGGGGGCTACTCTTCTTGCGGTACAGGGGCTTCTCCTTGCGGTGGCTTCTCTTGTTGAGGAGCATGGGCTCTAGGCGCGTGGGCTTCAGTAGTTGTGGCTGGCACATGGGCTCAGTAGTTGTGGTGCATGGCCTTAGTTGCTCCACGGCATGTGGGATCTTCCGAGCCCAGGGAACGAACCCGTGTCCCCTGCATGGGCAGGCGGACTCTTAACCACTGTGCCACCAGGGAAGTCCCAACAATTCTTAAATGATTGTCGTAAGAACATAAGAGCTATGCCAGGAAGCTGGCCATAGAGTGTTTTATGTGTCACCTTCATTGAATGTTTTTTGATAGGTTTGTCACACCAGGTTCTGTGGCAATTAGGGTCAGCCCAGCAACTTGATCAGATTAGGGCTTCTCTGATTGTGGCCTTTTTTGTTTTGATATAATTTCAATTTACAGAAGAATTGCAAGAATATTACAAAGAAGTTCAGCCAGATACTTCAGTCATTAACATTTTACCACATTTGCATCATCCTTCTGTGTATCTACACATATGTGCACACGCGCGCGCGCGCGCACACCCCCCCCCCCCCACACACAGCCAAATATACTTATTTTAGGCATCATGCTCTTTTCTCCCTAAACGCTACAGTGTTTCTAAAAAATAAGGAAATTCTCCCGCCTGCCGATGCAGGGGACACGGGTTCGTGCCCCGGTCCGGGAAGATCCCACATGCTGCGGAGCAACTGGGCCCATGAGCCATGGCCGCTGAGCCTGCGCGTCCGGAGCCTGTGCTCCACAACGGGAGAGGCCACAACAGTGAGAGGCCCGCGTACTGCAAAAAAAAATAAAGGACATTCTCTTATTGAACCCCTGTACAGCTGTCAAAACAGAAATTAAAATTGATATCCTATTTTCTAATCTACCATTTTATGCAGATTTTTTTTAGTTGTCTAAATATTGTTCTTTTATAGCAGAGTAAATTCTGGATAGTCTGTTGTATTCAGTGATCATGTATCTTTAGTCCCTTCTAATCTGGGCCAGTTTCTCAGTTTTTTGCTTGTTTTTCACAACCTTGATTCTCTTAAAAGTATAGTCCACTTATTTTGTTGACTATTCCACAATTTAGGTATGTTATGTTTCCTCATGTTTAGATTCAAGTTCTGTGTTTTTTTGTCAGTGTTATCACAGAAGTGATACTGTGCTCTTATGCATCATGTTAGGAAGCATTTGATGTCAATTTGTCCTATTCAGTCTCTTGACATGAAATTGTAGTAGTTTGTTCAGTGTCTCATTGCTCCCTCTTGTTGAGCCATAGGTTTTAAGACATATACTTTTCATATAAGATCTTTATATGTGATGTTAATGGATGCCAGTGTTCTCATAACTCAGTTGTGCTAACTGGGTGGTGAGGCTTATGGCTGTTGCAGATTTAATTGGGGGAAATCCCTCCTCAGGTATGGATTTTAGGAAAGACATCTTTACCCTAACCTGGTAATAATAATATTGGAGATACCTAAAAAGCCAGATGCTGAGGATAGCTGGAAATGATGGTCCCAGTCACTCATTCTTTGTATCTTTCCACTCTTACTGCTTCTTTCCACAAACTGCTGACAGACTGTGACAACGTTAAGTTTGTTGTTGTGGTTGTTTTTATTGAAAGAGAAAAGGTGGAATAAAGGGACTTAAAAATTAAGGAAGCAGTTCTTTTCAAATGTTTTACCCAGTATACTAGTAAGAAGGGGAGCATGTTTCTCCACCTGATGGGGTCAACTGCAAGTGTAGCATGTCTTTGGTCTACCCCATAGAATATTTGTTCTAATAGAAACATGCTTAATAAATGTGATGGTTCTGGAGACTACATCATGCCTTGATTGTCTTTGTTACAGTATCCAAGACCACTAGTTACACCCTGACAGGTTTTGAGTATTATTGCCATTAAATATGGTTCTTAAAGTAAGAGTAGTTTCAAAGCTAGAAATTGAAATGCGACAAAGGGTGACATGTCTTGCTCAAAGTTATGTGACTTAATACGTAGGCTGTTTTCTGCCATAGGTATAGAATGAATAAGCTTTTAGAAGTAAAAATAAGTTAACATATTTACTTTAAATATTTTTTTTAGATTAGTCAAATATTCTTTTAAATCATATTCAATAAGTACAATATTTAAGTTTCTTACATTTTTGTTTTTATAAACTATATAGATAATATCTTTGAACATATGCCATTGTCCATTTGCCTTACTAGCATGTAAGTTCCATAAGGACATGGATTTTGTGTCTCTTTTGTTCACTGATGTATACCAAGTACCTATATTTGGTACATACTAGGTGAATGAATGAATCTAGAGACAAAGACGGTATGTTCTGTGTAGTCCTTTCTAATTAGCATCTTCTATTTTTGTGAGTAAATTACTAAACAGCTTCCTAGTACCACTTGCTTTGTTTTTCATATTATATTTTAGCATAGACTATGGTGATAGTGTATATCACCTATTTGTTTCTTTCTCCTGGTGGAATGATCAGGTATGGATTCTTGAGTGTATGAATCAGGTTTCCTAATTTTCCCATCAAATGTTGTTTAATTTCAGTATCTTGAATCATGTTTCAAGAATTCTAGTACTTTTTTGAACTGTATACTGTTTACAGCAGGTTTGGTGCAAAGTTTGGCTTAATTATGAGTTTGAATTGTTCATGCTTTCTTTTCTACGTTTTTCCTGCAAATACCGCACCAGTGTTTCTTGAGTTAATTTATTGTAATCTCGTTTCTGCATGAAGCAAAAAAATTGTGAAATACAAAAAAATAGAGGAAATTACTTTTAGTTCTACATCCAAGGGCAGAATAGTTTCCCACACTACTTGAGCTTGCTTTTCCATCTAGCTCTATGTTTTTAAACTCGGAAGTTCTAATATCGTTACTAGACAGTAGTCTAGCAGTGTAATTACTAAGTTGTTCTATATTCAAAAAAGTTTTTTCTTATCCTTCCATACCCGCCTTTTGCTTTTCGACTTGGTTTTTCTCATGTGAAGCATCTGTTAGCTAGAAAAGGTGTTTTTCCCATATGACTTGAGCTCGCTTTTCCGTCCAGCTCTATGTTTTTAAACTTGGAAGTTCTAACATTGTTACTAGACAGTATTCTAGCAGTGTAATTACTAAGTTGTTCTATATTCAAAAAAGTTTTTTCTTATCCTTCCACACCTGCCTTTTGATTTTTGACTTCGTTTTTCTTGCGTGAATCATCTGTTAGCTAGAAAAGGTGTTAAGATGGTGAAGTTTTGATATTATGTTTGTCCTCAATACATTTGTGGTCATATACTTCCTTAACAGATTGGTTAATATAGAAGGAAATGTATCTGTTGTGGGGAAAACAATATTACATCTCCACCATGAGCAAAAAAGAAGTGAAAGAAGTGTGTAAAGTGTGTGCAGGTTTTTTACTTATTTGAAAATTCTAATGGATTGGAGGATATGTGGGAATCTCAATACTATTTATAGGTAGGAAGTGCTATGTTTAGTGATTGATGGCAAAATTTTAAAAATCCTCACACTGCCAGGTATATGAAAATAGATTTAGCTATAATAATATTTTCCCTAGCTCTATTTTGAATATAAGATCATTGTTATCTTAGAAAGGAAAAGCTAGTGAAGTTAAAGTAAAATGAGTTTGCTAGCCTAAAATTATACTTACAACATAGATACTTTGGACAGTGTAAGTTTTCTTGAGCCATAGTATTATATGAGCATTACTAAGTAATGATGGCGCATAGAGTTTTTGGGTTTTTTTCCAGTTTATGTTTGGCTGCATTGGGTCTTTGTTGCTGCGCACGGGCTTTCTCTAATTGTGGTGAGCGGGGGCTACTCTTCGTTGCGGTGTGCGGGCTTCTCATTGCGGTGGCTTCTCTTGTTGCGGAGCATGGGCTCTAGGCACGTGGGCTCAGTAGTTGTGGCTCGCGGGCTCTAGAGCACAGGCTCAGTAGTTGTGGCACACGGGCTTAGTTGCTCCGCGGCATATGGGATCTTCCCGGGCCAAGGCTGGAACCCATGTCCCCTGCATTGGCAGACGGATTCTTAACCACTGCACCACCAGGGAAGTCCAGCACATAGGTTTTTGTGTTTTGTTCACCAGTCCCAATCTGAGGGTAAAACATACATAATAGAAGAAGAAAAGGGTGTAATCACTTTTATATAAGCTAACCTTTGCTTGTTACTTAAAAAAAGTCCAGAATTGCAACTTTTTTCTTTTAAATATATAACAGGGTTGATTATCACATTTAATCAAAACTGCGGTGTATATAGTGTGCAAAAAATTTGAGAAACCTACTCATGCAAATGAGATATTGACAACCTATAATATCAAAAAGATAAATTGGGGGCTTCCCTGGTGGCGCAGTGGTTGAGAGTCCGCCTGCCGATGCAGGGGACACGGGTTCGTGCCCCGGTCCGGGAAGATCCCACATGCCGCGGGGCGGCTAAGCCCGTGAGCCATGGCCACTGAGCCTGCGCGTCTGGAGCCTGTGCTCGGCAATGGGAGAGGCCACAACAGTGAGAGGCCTGCATACCACACACACACACAAAAAGATAAATTGGATAACAGTGATTCTTTGTTTCAATGAGGAATTAAGTCAGTACTTCATAAAATCAAAGGTGTCCCTAGGGTACTTAAGGATTTAGATACCGTGCACCTATTATGAAAGTGTCTTAGGGAAGAGTGGCCTAAACTTGGTTGATCCAATTTATTTATGGTTTTCAGTTGTCAACACGTCAATAGATATCTTGTTTTAAAAATAGATTACTAGGGGCTTCCCTGGTGGCACAGTGGTTGAGAGTCTGCCTGCCGGTGCAGGGGACACGGGTTCGAGCCCTGGTCTGGGAGGATCCCACATGCCGCGGAGCAACTGGGCCCGTGAGCCACAACTAGTGAGCCTGCGCTTCTGGAGCCTGTGCTCCTCGACGAGAGGCCGCGACAGTGAGAGGCCTGCGCACCGCGATGAGGAGTGGCCCTCGCTCGCCGCAACTGGAGAAAGCCCGCACTCAGCAACAAAGACCCAACGCAGCCAAAGATAAATAAATAAATAAAATTTCAAAAATAGATTACAAGTAAAGATAAAAAAATTGTACCAGCCTGTCTCACCATTCCCTACTGCAAAAGGGAGGGATAGAACTTAATCTTAAATCATAATCAGTCTCTGAGTAATTGTTAGCTGACTTGTCATTTCTGCTGAAAACTGGTTATTTTGATTGCATAATATAAATATACATCATGAATTTTCTTGAGTCACTCATGTTTAAAGATGGGCCTTCTTTCTGTAGTAGATAATTCCTGAAGTTTTGTATATTCTATCGATACATCAGATTCGTAGAGGAAAATGGATCTTGATAAGTATAGGATGCATATAGTATCTTGGTATAACGACAGTTTTAAATATGTAGACCTATGAATTTTATTGAATAATTAGAATTTAGTTCAGTTGTGAGCTTCAGAATGCATTGTGAACCTACTAAACACTTTTATGAATTTTCTCAGAAACCTCATTTTCTTATCCTTCCCCCATTCTAATAGATACAGTAACCATTAGGTTTTCTTCTTTTTAATTTTTTATTGGCGTATAGTTGATTTACAGTGTTGTGTTAGTTTCAGGTGTACAGCAGAGTGAATCGGTTATACATATACATATATCCGCTCTTTTTTTGTTTTGTTTTGTTTTTAAGATTCTTTTCCCATGTAGGCCATTACAGAGTATTGAGTAGAGTTCCTTGTGCTATACAGCAGGTTCTTATTACTTACCTATTTTTTATATATATATAGTAGTGTATATATAGTAGTGTGTATATGTCAATCCCAATCTCCCAGTTTATCCCTCCCCCCTGATCCCCTGGTAACCATAAGTTTGTTTTCTACATCTGTGACTCTACTTCCATTTTGTAAATAAGTTCATTTGTACCCTTTTATTTTAGATTCCACATATAAGCGATATCATACGATATTTGCAGTAACCATTATTTTTTAATGGGATAGATAGGAATGTGATGGCATATGCATTAAAGAGAGGATTGAGACTGCACACAATTGGAGATGCTTTATTATATACTGAAGAACCAGTTGAATCTTATTAACATTTATAAGCTTTCTAGCCTTAGGATAGCACCTAGATAGAACACTGCATCATTTTGAAATGCTGTGTAGGCTCAGCAGGCAAATTGCTGAGTCCTCTTGCTCATGTTTTCTATTGGGGCAGGAGTGATATTGCACAAGCATGCTATATGATTGTTGACTTCATCTAATGGGTAGCTCCGAAAAAGAATGTAGACACATATTTTAATCAGCAGTCAGTTGTTAATCTAATTTTGTAAGCATTTCAGAGCACCAAGAAACAACATTTGTATTTGAATTTTGAGTGCAGTGGATTTCTTACTAGCCATGTAATAAACTTATGTTAAATTCTGTGTTAGATCCCAAAGGATGCTTGATGGTTGGAGTTATTAGCTAGTTTGAAGGGTTAGTGGCATCGTGATTCTCACTGAAAAGTTTTATTTCATTTGTTAACTGTGTCTCTCTCTAAAATTTTCACCATTTTAAGCCCTTAGTTAGATTCTGGCCACATCTCACTTTGCTTCTCTTTATAAAGTATAACTGCTCTTAAATACATATGTGAAGAAGTAATTTAAAGGTTGTCTTAAACCTCCTGGTTTTTGTAAAATATTCTAGCGAGGCAGTTTTATTTTAATCATATGCTGCAGTGGTACATTTAGTCAATCTCAAAGGTTCAAAAAAAATCTTTCCTGTGGAAAAAGGTTCAGGAATAGAGTTTTGCCTTTAACTCCGTAATTGGAGTTCACATCATAGATTAGCCAGTAGTTCAGTGTTTTAAAACCTACGGTCTTTAGCAGCCTTGCTGATATTACTACTAAATCATTGTGTTTAAAATGGAATATCCCATAGGATAAAATCAATGAGAATTACTTGTTATTAATTCTTCTGAAAAAAACTTGGATTATGTGCTTATTTTCAGTGCTATTTCAATTAAAGTCACTTTTCAATATTTTAGAGTTAACTAAAATACTGAAATATTCGAAGTCACAGATGCCTATTGTTTATAAGTGGAGTTCATAAACAATGTCATATAGCATTAAATTACTCAACAAAAAGAAGTACATGGGATTCTAAGACGTCATCAAAGTTAATAATTATGTAAAATACCACAAATATAGTAGAGAAATCTTAAGTCAAATTAGGCTTCACAAACCTATAACTGTGATTATGAACAAGTCACTTAAACTATTTATAACTGCAGTCTTGCTTTAAAAAGAAAACAAAATTCTATTGACCATTTTTCTTCAAGTGCTGTGTGCCTCCACCATGTCTTTCAGAAGACCTCATTTCTTATTTCAGAGGAAATAGGAGGTCATCACATAGGGATTAGTTTCTTCCTCTTATACTTATTTATCTTTATTAATATCACACTTAATATCTTTGGTTATTTTGGCTTAACCATTTATAACTAAAAAACAGTAATAATTACTAACATTTATTGGTCATTTACTGCATTCTAGGCATTGTTCTATGTGTCTTCTATATGTTAATTAGCACATTTAATCCCTTCAGCAACTCCTTGAGGTCAGTACAACCACTGTGTCCTTTTTACAGATGAGGAAGGAAACTGAGGCGTAGAGAGTCAAATCAGGGCTGCACGGGAAGTAAATATTGGGCTGGCCAAAAGGTTCGTTCAGTTTTTTCCTTAAGATGGCTCTAGTAGCACTTAATTGTCTAAAACTTCATTCGAGACAATTTTGTTAGATTGTATGTGACAGCTGTCATATCAGCATGCATTTAAAAAAAGACTTATCAAAATTGGTGAATTTTTGTTTAGCCATTTTAATATTGAAGATGGAAGAAAAACAACATTTTCAGCATTTTATGCTTTATTATTTCAAGAAAGGCAAAAATGCAACTGAAATGCAAAAAAAGATTTGGGCGGTGTATGGAGAAGGTGCTGTGACTAATCAAACACGTCAAAAGTGGTTTGCATAGTTTTGTGCTGGAGATTTCTCGCTCCACGGTTGGGTAGACCAGTTGAAGTTGATAGCAATCAAATCGAGACATTAACTGAGAACAATCAATGTTCTACCACGCGGAAGACAGCAGACATACTCAAAATATCTGAATCAAGCCCTGAAAATCGTTTGTACCAGCTTGGTTATGTTAATCGCTTTCATGTTTGGGTTCCACATAACGCGATAAAAACCTTCTTGACTGTATTTCTGCATGCGATTTTCTACTGAAATGTAATGCAAACGTTCCACTTTTAAAACAAATTATGACAGGTGATGAAAAGTGGATACTGTACAACAATGTGGAACAGAAGAGATCGTGGGGCAAGTGAAATGAACCACCACCAACCACACCAAAGGCCAGTCTTTATCCAAAGAAGGGGATGTCGTGTAATGGTGGGGTTGGAAGAGAGTCCTCTGTTATGAGCTCCTCCCGGAAAACCAAACGATTAATTCCAACAAGTACTGCTCCCAATTAGACCAACTGATAGCAACACTTGACAAAAAGCATCCAGAACTAGTCAACAGAAAACGCATAACCTTCCACCAGGATAACGCAAGGCTGCACGTTTCTCTGATGACCAGGCAAAAGCTGTTACAGCTTGGCTGGAAAGTTCTGATTCATTCGAGTATTCACCAGCCATTGCACCTTTGGTTTTCCATTTATTTTGGTCTTTACAAAATACTCTTAACTGAAAAACTTTCAATTCCC
Organism: Physeter macrocephalus; assembly: GCF_002837175.3. Lineage (NCBI taxonomy): Eukaryota > Metazoa > Chordata > Mammalia > Artiodactyla > Physeteridae > Physeter > Physeter macrocephalus. Next base: position 91,438,091 of record NC_041220.1, on the reverse strand, counting down.
TGGAAGACTGTAAAAGGACCTGGAACAGTTCTTTGCTCAAAAAGATAAAAAGTTTTGGGAAGATGGAATTATGAAGTTGCCTGAAAAATGGCAGAAGGTAGTAGAACAAAACGGTGAATATGTTCAATAAAGTTCTTGGTGAAAATGAAAAATGTGTCTTTTATTTTTACTTAAAAAACAAAGGTACTTTTTGGCCAACCCAATACCAAATCATAGATTTGAATTCAGCTAATCTCACTCTGAGTCTTTCTCTTAACCTGCATTGGTATATGTACTTCTAATTCCAACTTAAATTGTGCTTATCCTTGCTCATGCTTTTCTCTTTGCCCTCTCCCAAACAACTGAAATGCTTCTATGCTAGTACATTTAGCATATTTATTTTTGAAGGGATCATATGCTATAAACTAATTAAGTAGTCAACATCTTGGTTTGAATCTTAACTCTGTCTGTCACTTAATTTACTCTGTGACATTGGGCAGCTTGCTTTCTACATCTTTAAAATGGGCCAATATGTACCTTCCAGAATTATTTTATAATGATTAAAAAGGGTAAAAAAATGTATAGCATAGTGCCTGGCACATGGTGAACACTTGTGAGCTCTACACCACATCTTGGGCTGTGAGGATTTTTTTGAGTGCTCCAGACTATGTGAGACTGGGGCAGGGGGGTCTTTGGTTAGATGTTTTTTAGCAAGGTTTCTCTGGAAGGTACCTGTCATCCTCATCTAATCATCATGGTACATGCTCAGAGTGGATGTGTCAGGCCTAGTTAGGGTGTGTTTTTTGTTTAGGAATGGTTTTAAAGAATGTATTTTGTTATAACTGGGTATAGGTGTTTACTAGAGGATTTCTTTTTACACTAGACTTTAGTAGGGTTGAAGTATAAGTCATAAAGGAGATTTCATGGTGCCTAAAAAGCTTACTGTGGAGCGTGTCATACAGCCTATTTAATTTTTTTTTTCTTATTTTTTCTCTAGAAAATTTGGTGAGCGGCCTCCACCTAAACGACTTACTAGGTAAGCATTATATTAGTCTTTCACCCAAACATTTCATAAAAGTGTTAGATCCTGTCATTTTGGAAGCTATTATATTAGGTGTTCTTTACAAGAAGTTATTCACATAATGGTATCTAGATCATAAGCGTATTTCCATCTTCCCTTCCCCACATCTCCCCTTTTCTCCCTTCAAAAAACAGGGTAAGAGGATACAGTTCAAAGGGAAAAATGAAACCTTTCAAGAATTAATATTGAGTATTATATAGTTAATATAACAAGGGCTACAATGTTAAGATAGTTTCCTGTATCTAGCTTCATTAGCCAGTCACAATTTGTTGATCACAACTGGAACTTGAAAGATACTTAAATGCTTTTAGAAAAGAATTTTAAAACAAAGATATTATCCATTTTTAATGAGACTATAAATATTATATTCTAATTATGTAATTTTTTACGGTATGCATTTTAATTACACGTTAAATTTAAAAGTGTTAGTCTTGAAAATGATTTTTAAAATTTCTAACAATCAGTGATTGTAAAATAAAAATAAGACATTCAGTTCCACAGTTACAGTCCTAGAGTTAATGCTACCCTGTGTCGTTAGTATCTTTCAAGAAAATCGTATGCGTGTATAAACATATACCTGTCTTTTTTCTTTTTAAAGTCTGGCATCATACTCTACCATTGTTCTGTTAACTGTAGATCTTCTACCTTGTTCTCCTTAGTGTCTCCATAGCTTTTCCTTGTCTTCCCAGTGCTCCTTATTTAATTCACACTGATGACCATTTGGTTTATTTCCACATTATTACTATTATTAAAAAAGCTGTTTCACTCAAAGAATGACAGGGGCATGCCAGAAGTACACACAAAGGGAGACAGTTTGAAGAGGCTTCTTTTAGCCAAATCATGTACACTTTGGTCATCAAAATAAATGATAGTAATAGATTAAAACCCATAAAATAAAATGACAGTTTAGAAGTCTACGCTGAATTAAATAAATAGTTTGATAAATGGAGGAGAGGAGATAGCTTTTCTTTACAGAAGAATTCCACCTAAGAAGTGTAGAAGGAATCATGGAACTAGGAAAGCACATTTTGGCAACCATTACGGTGATAATCGTTTCAGGACAACATCATCAGTGAATGCTTAAACTACTGGTTTAAAGTCTGACGAGAAACAAAGTGTTTTTATAGTGTCTAAGCATATCTTCACAAAGTATGGTTAATTATAAAGTGAAAAATAGTAACATGACAGTGAAGAAACCTGGCAGACGCCACCTTAATTAAGCGTTCTAAATTAACATCACTAATAATGGACAAATAAGTATCATATGCATCCTGAGGACATACTGTCACTTTTGTAGTGGTTCTTGCCAAAAATGCATAAGCTAAATCTAAGCATAAGGAAACATCAGACAGACACAGATGGAAGGACATTCCTATAAAATAAACAGCATCTACTCTTCAGAATTTTTAAAATCACGAAAAACGAAGACCTAGGAGTACCAGAGTAAAGGAGACCAAAAAGACATGACAGCTAAGTTAAACATGACAAATTCAACTGAATCTGGACCAGGAACAAATTTTTCTTGTGCTCTAAAGCTGGAGTTGGCAAACATTTCTGTAATAGGCCAGATAATAAAAGTATTAGGCTTTTTGGGGGACACTGAGTTTGTTTTGACTTTTCAGCTCTGTTCTTGCATCCCCAAATCAGCCATAGACAATATGTAAATGAATGGTGTGTCTGTGTTCCAGCTCAAATTAATAAAAAAACAAACAAACTGGAGGCTATTCTGATTTGGCCTGAGGACAGCTGTTTCTCAGTACTGCTCCATACTCCCACCCCAATAAAGGACATTAGAGGGACAGTTGGAAACATCTGAATAAAATCTATAGTTAAAAGTATTGTAACAGTGATAATTGCATTGTGATTGTATAAGAGACTGTCTTTTTAGGAAATAAACACAAGTATCATGGGTAAAGGGACTTTATGTCTATAATGTGCTCTTAAATGGTTTTTTTTTTTTTTTTTTTTTTTTTTTGCGGTACGCGGGCCTCTCACTTTTG
>NC_041220.1:91427471-91430899 GCF_002837175.3 Physeter macrocephalus | reverse complement strand
GTGGGGCAAGTGAAATGAACCACCACCAACCACACCAAAGGCCAGTCTTTATCCAAAGAAGGGGATGTCGTGTAATGGTGGGGTTGGAAGAGAGTCCTCTGTTATGAGCTCCTCCCGGAAAACCAAACGATTAATTCCAACAAGTACTGCTCCCAATTAGACCAACTGATAGCAACACTTGACAAAAAGCATCCAGAACTAGTCAACAGAAAACGCATAACCTTCCACCAGGATAACGCAAGGCTGCACGTTTCTCTGATGACCAGGCAAAAGCTGTTACAGCTTGGCTGGAAAGTTCTGATTCATTCGAGTATTCACCAGCCATTGCACCTTTGGTTTTCCATTTATTTTGGTCTTTACAAAATACTCTTAACTGAAAAACTTTCAATTCCCTGGAAGACTGTAAAAGGACCTGGAACAGTTCTTTGCTCAAAAAGATAAAAAGTTTTGGGAAGATGGAATTATGAAGTTGCCTGAAAAATGGCAGAAGGTAGTAGAACAAAACGGTGAATATGTTCAATAAAGTTCTTGGTGAAAATGAAAAATGTGTCTTTTATTTTTACTTAAAAAACAAAGGTACTTTTTGGCCAACCCAATACCAAATCATAGATTTGAATTCAGCTAATCTCACTCTGAGTCTTTCTCTTAACCTGCATTGGTATATGTACTTCTAATTCCAACTTAAATTGTGCTTATCCTTGCTCATGCTTTTCTCTTTGCCCTCTCCCAAACAACTGAAATGCTTCTATGCTAGTACATTTAGCATATTTATTTTTGAAGGGATCATATGCTATAAACTAATTAAGTAGTCAACATCTTGGTTTGAATCTTAACTCTGTCTGTCACTTAATTTACTCTGTGACATTGGGCAGCTTGCTTTCTACATCTTTAAAATGGGCCAATATGTACCTTCCAGAATTATTTTATAATGATTAAAAAGGGTAAAAAAATGTATAGCATAGTGCCTGGCACATGGTGAACACTTGTGAGCTCTACACCACATCTTGGGCTGTGAGGATTTTTTTGAGTGCTCCAGACTATGTGAGACTGGGGCAGGGGGGTCTTTGGTTAGATGTTTTTTAGCAAGGTTTCTCTGGAAGGTACCTGTCATCCTCATCTAATCATCATGGTACATGCTCAGAGTGGATGTGTCAGGCCTAGTTAGGGTGTGTTTTTTGTTTAGGAATGGTTTTAAAGAATGTATTTTGTTATAACTGGGTATAGGTGTTTACTAGAGGATTTCTTTTTACACTAGACTTTAGTAGGGTTGAAGTATAAGTCATAAAGGAGATTTCATGGTGCCTAAAAAGCTTACTGTGGAGCGTGTCATACAGCCTATTTAATTTTTTTTTTCTTATTTTTTCTCTAGAAAATTTGGTGAGCGGCCTCCACCTAAACGACTTACTAGGTAAGCATTATATTAGTCTTTCACCCAAACATTTCATAAAAGTGTTAGATCCTGTCATTTTGGAAGCTATTATATTAGGTGTTCTTTACAAGAAGTTATTCACATAATGGTATCTAGATCATAAGCGTATTTCCATCTTCCCTTCCCCACATCTCCCCTTTTCTCCCTTCAAAAAACAGGGTAAGAGGATACAGTTCAAAGGGAAAAATGAAACCTTTCAAGAATTAATATTGAGTATTATATAGTTAATATAACAAGGGCTACAATGTTAAGATAGTTTCCTGTATCTAGCTTCATTAGCCAGTCACAATTTGTTGATCACAACTGGAACTTGAAAGATACTTAAATGCTTTTAGAAAAGAATTTTAAAACAAAGATATTATCCATTTTTAATGAGACTATAAATATTATATTCTAATTATGTAATTTTTTACGGTATGCATTTTAATTACACGTTAAATTTAAAAGTGTTAGTCTTGAAAATGATTTTTAAAATTTCTAACAATCAGTGATTGTAAAATAAAAATAAGACATTCAGTTCCACAGTTACAGTCCTAGAGTTAATGCTACCCTGTGTCGTTAGTATCTTTCAAGAAAATCGTATGCGTGTATAAACATATACCTGTCTTTTTTCTTTTTAAAGTCTGGCATCATACTCTACCATTGTTCTGTTAACTGTAGATCTTCTACCTTGTTCTCCTTAGTGTCTCCATAGCTTTTCCTTGTCTTCCCAGTGCTCCTTATTTAATTCACACTGATGACCATTTGGTTTATTTCCACATTATTACTATTATTAAAAAAGCTGTTTCACTCAAAGAATGACAGGGGCATGCCAGAAGTACACACAAAGGGAGACAGTTTGAAGAGGCTTCTTTTAGCCAAATCATGTACACTTTGGTCATCAAAATAAATGATAGTAATAGATTAAAACCCATAAAATAAAATGACAGTTTAGAAGTCTACGCTGAATTAAATAAATAGTTTGATAAATGGAGGAGAGGAGATAGCTTTTCTTTACAGAAGAATTCCACCTAAGAAGTGTAGAAGGAATCATGGAACTAGGAAAGCACATTTTGGCAACCATTACGGTGATAATCGTTTCAGGACAACATCATCAGTGAATGCTTAAACTACTGGTTTAAAGTCTGACGAGAAACAAAGTGTTTTTATAGTGTCTAAGCATATCTTCACAAAGTATGGTTAATTATAAAGTGAAAAATAGTAACATGACAGTGAAGAAACCTGGCAGACGCCACCTTAATTAAGCGTTCTAAATTAACATCACTAATAATGGACAAATAAGTATCATATGCATCCTGAGGACATACTGTCACTTTTGTAGTGGTTCTTGCCAAAAATGCATAAGCTAAATCTAAGCATAAGGAAACATCAGACAGACACAGATGGAAGGACATTCCTATAAAATAAACAGCATCTACTCTTCAGAATTTTTAAAATCACGAAAAACGAAGACCTAGGAGTACCAGAGTAAAGGAGACCAAAAAGACATGACAGCTAAGTTAAACATGACAAATTCAACTGAATCTGGACCAGGAACAAATTTTTCTTGTGCTCTAAAGCTGGAGTTGGCAAACATTTCTGTAATAGGCCAGATAATAAAAGTATTAGGCTTTTTGGGGGACACTGAGTTTGTTTTGACTTTTCAGCTCTGTTCTTGCATCCCCAAATCAGCCATAGACAATATGTAAATGAATGGTGTGTCTGTGTTCCAGCTCAAATTAATAAAAAAACAAACAAACTGGAGGCTATTCTGATTTGGCCTGAGGACAGCTGTTTCTCAGTACTGCTCCATACTCCCACCCCAATAAAGGACATTAGAGGGACAGTTGGAAACATCTGAATAAAATCTATAGTTAAAAGTATTGTAACAGTGATAATTGCATTGTGATTGTATAAGAGACTGTCTTTTTAGGAAATAAACACAAGTATCATGGGTAAAGGGACTTTATGTCTATAATGTGCTCTTAAATGGTTTTTTTTTTTTTTTTTTTTTTTTTTT
>NC_041220.1:91395405-91422823 GCF_002837175.3 Physeter macrocephalus | reverse complement strand
GCGGAGCACAGGCTCCGGACGCGCAGGCTCAGCGGCCATGGCTCACGGGCCCAGCCGCTCCGCGGCATGTGGGATCTTCCCGGACCGGGGCACGAACCCGTGTCCCCTGCATTGGCAGGAGGACTCTCAACCACTGCGCCACCAGGGAAGCCCCCTCTTAAATGGTTTTAAAAAACATAATATACAAATATGGTAAAAATATTAACATTCGAGAGTCTGGGGGAAATGGGGACTAGGAATTGTTTGTGCTTTCGTAACTTTTCTGTATGCCTGAAATTCAAAATAAAAAAAAAATTTTAAGGTGTATTTCAGATCAGGTGGGCTGGGATAATATAACTTATCTCAGGTCCATGTAAATGTATTTTCAGTTACTTATTTTTATATATCTTGAAATTCTAACTGGAATTGCTTAATTCACATATATAGGCATTTTGAAATTTAAAATTTAATAAATATTTTAATTTCATTACCAGCAGCAATAGGTTCAAGTGACTCCTAACGATAAAATATTTATTCATTCATTCATTTATTTAGGCTGTGTCGGGTCTTAGTTGTGGCACGTGGGATCTTCGTTGAGGCATGCGGGATCTTTTGTTGTGGCGCACGGGCTTCTCTCTAGTTGTGGCGTGCAGGCCTTCTTTTCTAGTTGTGGCACATGGGCTCTGTAGTTGTGGCGCACGTGTTCTAGAGCATGTGGGCTCTGTAGTTTGTGGCACACAGGCTGTCTGGTTGAGGCCCATGAGCTCAGTAGTTGTGGCACATGGGCTTAGTTGCCCTGTGGCATGTGGGATCCTAGTTCCCTGACCAGGGATTGAGCCCATGTCCCCTGCATTGGAAGGTGGATTCTTTTTTTTTTTTTTTTTTTTTTTTTGCTTTACAATGGTGTGTTAATTTCTGCTCTATAACAAAGTGAATCAGTTATATGTACACATATGTTCCCGTATCTCTTCCCTCTTGCATCTCCCTCCCTCCCTGTCACCCCTCTAGGTGATCACAAAGCACCGAGCTGATCTCCCCATGCTATGCGGCTGCTTCCCACTAGCTATCTGTTTTACCTTTGGTAGTGTATATATGTCCATGACACTCTCTCACTTTGTCACAGCTTACCCATCCCCCTCCCCATATCCTCAAGTCCATTCTGTAATAGGTCTGTGTCTTTATTCCCGTCTTGCCCCTAGGTTCTTCATGAACTTTTTTTTTTTCCTTAGATTCCATATATGTGTGTTAGCATACGGTATTTGTTTTTCTCTTTCTGACTTACTTCACTCTGTATGACAGACTCTGTGGAAGGTGGATTCTTTACCACCGGATCACCAGGAAGTCCCCGATAAAATATATTTTGATGAATAGTTACCTGCATATGTAAGGAAAATTTCCTTTCCTTTCTTTACATATATACAATAATATAGTTAGGTCCCATCTACTTTATCATGATTTTCCATTTACCCTTTAAGCAATTTTCCCTGTTTGGAAAATTTTAGTAGCTTTTAGGACTTCTGCTTCTAGCCAAGATGGAGTAACAGGGACTGGAATTACTCTTCGGCCTAAAACAACTAAAAACCTGGACAAAATATATGAAACAGTGGTTTTCAAGATATTGAATGGCAGGCAAGAAAGGACAGTGATCCCTGAGAGACAGGAGACAAATGAGGTGAGCCCTACAATTGCCTCAGCTTAGTGCCTGGAGAAAGTTTCCAGTACATGATGTAGGGAAGGGGAATCCAGGTGGAGCCTAGTAAGCACCTTGAGTTGTGGAGGTAGAGCTGGGACTATAAGGAGGCTAAGGTGGCCAGAACTCTTAGGGCAGAGAACTGGAGAGGAAAGAGCTATGCAGAGTTCCAGAGATCTACAGAGGGTCCTCTCTAGTCTTAAGCTGAGTACTGATTACCACCTGTGTGAGACTACCCAAGGTTGGGAGGAAAAACAACCTAAACAATTAGAGGAAAGAATTGCTAGAGCTCCCTCAGTACCATGAATTGTGCCTGTTCCCAATTGCCAAAGTGGAAAAAAATCTCATAATTCACAGTGCATCAACAAGAGTACTCAGAAGGGTTTTGTTTCAGTAGTGGTACAAAATCAGGCTTCGACTAAATGCTGCTCTGGTTTCACCTAACAAAACTTAAAAGCAAGATTGAAAGGATAAAACTTTTTCTAAGTAACTGTCCTAAAACAAAGCTCAAGAATATTTAAAGGAATAGAAAAATATGCAGCACTCAAAAAGGTGGTGAAATGCATTGTGTCTTAACATCTAATCAGAATAACCAGTCGCAAAAGAAGTAGGGAAAATATAATTCATAATAAGAAAAATCAGTCAATTAAAACCAACCCAGAAATGACACGGATAATAGAATTAGACAAAGACATTAAAACAGTTATTACATTTGTCTTCTTTATGTTTAAGGAGCTAAGATCACCTAGAGACTGTCATGCAGAGTGAAGTAAGTCAGAGAGAGAAAAACAAATACAGTATGCTAACACATATATATGGAATCTAAAAAAAAAAAAGTGGTTCTGAAGAACCTAGAGGCAGGACAGGAATAAAGACGCAGACGTAGAGAATGGACTTGAGGACACGGGGAGGGGGAAGGGTAAGCTGGGACGAAGTGAGAGAGTGACATTGACATATATACACTACCAAATGTAAAATAGATAGCTAGTGGGAAGCAGCCGCATAGTACAGGGAGATCAGCTCGGTGCTTTGTGTCCACCTAGAGGGGTGGGGTAGGGAGGGTGGGAGGGAGACGCAAGAGGGAGGAGATATGGGGATATATGTATATGAATAGCTGATTCACTTTGTTATGCAGCAGAAACTAACACACCATTGTAAAACAATTATACTCAATAAAGATGTTTAAAAAAAAGAAGCTAAGATCAGGAGTGTATAAAATTTTTGTTAAAGGGTAAAATGGTAGGTATTTTTGTTTTTGTGACCCAAACAGCCTCTGTTGTAACTACTCAACTCTGTTGTAGCACAAAAGCAGCTTCAGACAATGTGTAAACCAATGGACATTTCTGCATACTGGAGTATAACTTTATTTCTAAAATAAGCGGTGGATTGCATTCGATGTGCAGGCTGTAATTGCAGATCCCTGAGCTAGAGGAGAGGTTGAACAACTTAAATAGAGGACCTGGAAGATAAAAAAGGGAAGATCCAAAGCAAATTCTAGAGATGAAAACTAAACTATTTAAATGAAAAAATACACTTGGTGGGATTAATCACAGATATACACTATTAAAGAAGAGATTAGCAAACTTGAAGACATGCCAATAGAAACTATCCAAAATGAAGCACACAGAGAAAATATCTGGGAAAAAAAAAGATCATTAATGAGCTGTGGTTTATTTTCAAATACACCAATGTACATGTAATTGGAGTCATTGAAGGGGAAGGTATGACTAAAAGAATATATGAAGACATAATGGCTGAAAAATTTCTAAATTTGGTGAAAATTATAAAACCACAGTTCCAAGAAACTCAGTGAACCCCAAGTGCAAAAACTATCATTTTTTTTAAAGCACATCATCATCAAATTGCTTGAAGTCAGTGATAAAGAGAAAATGTTAAATGCAACAGAGAAAAAAAGATAAATTATACACAGAGGAAAAAAGATATACATAAGGATGACAGAGGTTTCATCTGAAACCTTGCTAGGGAGAAGACAGTGGAACAAGAGCTTTAAAGTACTCAAGGGGGAAAAATATGGCAACCTAGAATTCTATACCTAGCAAAGGCAAAATAAAGACATTTTTAGACATAAACTGAAAAGGAATTAATCATAAACAGGCCTGAGCTACAAAAAATGTTAAAGAAATCCTTCATGCAGAAGGATAATCATATCAAATAGAAATCTGTTTCTGTATAAATTACTAGCATCAAGAATGAGAAAGGTAATATCACTATAGATTCTACAGATATTTAAAGGATAACAAGCAAATATTAGAAATAACTTTCTGCCAATAAATTCAACAACTTTTGAAGAGATACACAAATTCCTTGAAACTGGCAAGCTACCAAAGCTTACTCAGGAAGAAACAGGTAGATAACCTGAATAACCCTATATCTAAAGAAATTGAACTTGTAATTCTAAACCTTCCACATAGAAAGTTCCAGGCTTAGATGATTTTGCTATTGAATTCTACCAGACATTTAATAAATACATCATGCCAGTTCTATACATACTCTTCCAGAAAACTGGAAAGCAGGACATATTTCCCAGTTCATTCTGTTAGGACAGTGATGCCCTGTTACTAAAAGCAGGCAAAGACATTAAAATAAAATAAAATTGTGGACTGCTATCCCTTATGATCACAGATATAAAAAGTCTTAACAGTTTTTCAAAATGAATCCAACAGTATTTTTTTTTTATGTCTGTTTATTTCTTTTTAAAATTTTATTTTTATTTTTGGCTGCATTGGGTCTTCGTTGCTGTGCGCAGGCTTTCCCTAATTTTGGCAAGCAGGGGCTACTCTTCGTTGCGGTGCGTGGGCTTCTCATTGCGGTGGCTTCTCTTGTTGTGGAGCAGGGGCTCTAGGCACGCGCGGGCTTCAGTAGTTGTGGCTCGCGGTCTCTAGAGCGCAGGTTCAGTAGTTGTGGCACATGGGCTTAGTTGCTTTGTGGCATGTGGGACCTTCCTGGACCAGGGCTCGAACCTGTGTCCCCTGCATTGGCAGGCGGATTCTTAACTACTGCGCCACCAGGGAAGTCCCCCAACAATATATTAAAAGGATAATACATCGTTATCTAATGAGATTTATCTCAGAAATGGAAATCGATCAATGTCATTTTAATACGTTAACAACAAAAAAGGAAAATCATTTGGTCATCTCAGGGATTTAGAAAAAGCTTTTGACATTTCATTCTTCATCATAATTTTCATCAATCTAGGAATAGAAGGGAATTTCCTCATTCTGATAAAGGTTACCTATAAACAAACTACATTTAACACCATACTTGTGAAAGACTGAATGTTTTCCCTCAAGATCAGGAACAATGCAGGGGTGTCCACTTTTAACCACTTCCATTTAACATTGTACTTGAGGTTCTAATTAGTATGGGTAAGGCCAGAAAAAGAAAGGCATCTAAATTGGAAAGAAGTAAAACTGACTTTATTTGTAGACATCACTATTATCTCTATGGAATCTTCCAAAAAAAAAAAGTTATTAGAACTAATAGGTGAGTTTTAACAAGGTGGTAGGCTACACAGTCAACGTATAAATAGAAAAATGAATTGCGTTTTTTATACTAGTAATGAACAGTGGGAAATTGAAATTTAAAAAACAATAGCATCAAAAAATATGTGATTCTTAGGAGAAAAAAATCTGACACATGATGTGCAAAAACCATATGCTGAAAATACAAAACATTGCTGAGAAGTCCTAAATAAATGTTCTTTGGGCAGAAGACTCAATAGTGTCAGTTCTTCCTAAATTCATCTATGGATTCAACATAATCCCAATCAAAATCCCAATGGGCTTTTTTATAGCAGTTGACAGGCTGTTTCTAAAATTTATAATGCAAATGCAAATGTCTTAGACTAGCCAGAGCAACCTTGAAAAAGGGCAGTAAGAACTTAACACTACCTGATTTCAAAACTTGTTAGATAGCTACAGTAATAAAGGATGGTATTGGTTTAAAGATAGCAAGTAGATCATTGCGACAGAATAGTGGCCAGAAATTGTTCTTGAGATAAGTTTTTCAGTCAAGATACAAAGGCAGTTTAGTCAGCTAAAGGGTTTTTAACAAAGGATTCTGGAACAATTGGATAACCATATGCACCCACCACTTACATAACATAAAATAACTATGATTCATACCTGGAACCGTATACAAAAATTAGATCAAAATAGACCTAAATGTAAAATTTCAAATTATACAGCTTTTAGACAAAAACAAGCAAGACACACAAATTTTCTAGAGGCACCCTGTGGAGGGACATCTGTCACATCAATGTAGAACTCAGTCTCCTTGGAAAGAAAAAGACTCCGGCTTCACAAATGGTGGGGAAATAGAAAGGAACTGGTGACTGTTTGCACTGTCTGTAGTCATATACAGAACATGACCAAGGGTGTTACACTGGGCTTCTATTATGAGGTCTGTATATGCTCAGTTCCCCATCAATGTTGATATTCAGGAGAATGGTTCTCTTGTTGAAATCCAAAATTTTGGGGGTGAAAAATACATCCACAGGGTTTGGATGAGGCCAGGCGTTGCTTGTTCAGTATCTCAGGCCCAGAAAGATGAGTTGATTCTTGAAGGAAATGACAGTGAACTTGTGTCAAATTTAGCTGCTTTGATCGAACTTGTGTCAAATTTAGCTGCTTTGATCGAACTTGTGTCAAATTTAGCTGCTTTGATTCAGCAAGCCACAACAGTTAGAAACAAGGATATCAGAAAATTTTTGGATGGTATCTATGTTTCTGAAAAAAGAAACCGTTCAGCAGGCTGATGAATAAGATTTGAGTGGTCTGGCTACAGTAATAGCAAGAAGCCACATGATTCTTCGGACTCATTTGTGATATTTTAAAGATGCAATAAAAGCTCTTTTGATTTGGGGGAAAAAAGTCACAAATTTTTTTGTTTTCTGTTGCATGTAAAAGTTATGTTTACGCTATAATGTAATAGCATTATGTCTAATGCAATAGCATTATGTCTGGGGAAAAAAAGTACTTACCTTAATTAAAAAATAATGCTGTTGGGAAAATGGTGCTGACAGACTTGCTTGATGCAGGGTTGCCACAGACCTCCAATTTGTTAAAAAAAAAAAAAGACAATATCTGTGAAGTGCAATAAAGTGAAGCACAATAAAATGGTACTTAAGTTAAAACTCCCCTACCATATGGCCTAGCCATTTCATTCTTACATATTCAGTTGTGAAGAATGGAAACGTGTTAATACAAAGACCTGAATACAGATGTTTGTAGAAGTATTAGTTATAATAGCCATATAGGTATAACTCAAATACCCACCAACAGGTGAATGGACCAACAAATCGTGGTATATTCTCCAATGGCTTTCTATTTAGCAATGAAAAGGAATGAACTGTTGATACATGCAACAACATAGATGAATCTTAGAATAATTATGTCCAATTTTCTAAAGAAGTCAGGAAAAAGTACAATTTTATATAAAATTGTAGAAAATGCAAACTAATCTATAATAACAGCAGATCAGTGGTTTCTTGGGGTTGGGGAGAGACAGAAACTTGGGAATGATGACTGTCTGTCTTTCTGGATTGTGCTGATGGTGTATACATATGCCAAAACCTAGCAAATTGTGCACTTGAAAATAAATGCATTTTTCTGTATTTCAATTAAACCTCAGTAAAGCTATAAAAAATTTTAGTAGCATTTTACCCTTTAAAAATACCTTAAAAGAAATTAGTGTGTCTTCTAGGGGAGAATTTAGGTAAGCTTTATTTCTGTTTAAATCTCTTAAAGAGGGCAAACTTACAGATTTTTTACTCTTTATTATCAAAGCTAGTATAAAGCAATTTAGTAAAACAGTTTGAATAAAACAGAAAATTGGAATGTAAAATCAATTCCCAATTCTGTGATAAAAATGTAACCTTAATCTCAAAAATCAGGACATTTTCCCTTCTGACAGTATAGCGAGTTTAGGTCCCATCTGGCTCTTTTTCACCATATTTTCTCACTTCTCCTTTAAAGAGTTTTCCGTTTTAGGAAAATTTTAGTGTCTTGTATTTGATCAAAAATAATTTAGGGCTTCCCTGGTGGCGCAGTGGTTAAGAATCCGTCTGCCAGTGCAGGGGACATGGGTTCGAGCCCTGGTCTGAGAAGATCCCACATGCCGCGGAGCATCTAAGCCCGTGCACCACAACTGCTGAGCCTGTGCTCCAGAGCCCGCGAGCCACAACTCCTGAAGCCTGGGCGCCTAGAGCCTGTGCTCTGCTACGGGAGAGGCCACCACGATGAGAGGCCCACACACCACAGTGGAGAGAGGCCCCCACTGTCCACAACTAGACAAAGCCCGCACACAGCAACAAAGACCCAGCGCAGCCATAAATGAATGAATGAATGAAAGAATAAATGAATAAATAAGGAATTTTATATCACTTTTCATTGAGGTGTATGGAGGTTGGACACTTCAATTCAGAGAGGGTTTCTTTCCCTTAAAAAAAATCTCTTAAACCTACCCTATTCTATCCTAACCCCCATCTTCCAACTTAAACAACAGTGAAAAAGTGTGTTGTTATTTAGAGGATGATCTTTTAGATAGTGTTCTAAACGCACAGTTTTTCTGACACAGTTAAAAAAACTTTTTTTCAATAAATTTATTTATTTATTTATGGCTGTTTTGGGTCTTCGTTGCTGTGCGTGGGCTTTCTCTAGTTGCGGCGAGCAGGGTTTACTCTTTGTTGTGGTGCGCAGACTTCTCATTGCGATGGCTTCTCTTTGTTGTGGCGCATGGGCTCTAGGTGTGTGGGCTTCAGGAGTTGTGGCTCGCAGGCTCAGTAGCTGTGGCACACGGGCTTAATTGCCCTGCAGCATGTGGGATCTTCCTGGACCAGGGATCAAACCTGTGTCCCCTGCATTGGCAGGCGGATTCTTAACCACTGCACCACCAGGGAAATTCCAGTTTTGCAACTTTTCTTTTAAAATCATTTTATTTTTTATTGCTTATGCCGGGGTCAGTGAATGTTTTTCTGTAAAGAGCCAAGTAGTACATATTTTAGGCTTTGAGGTCTGCATACTATCTCTGTTGCATAGACTTCTGTTCTTTTTTACAACCTTTTAAAAATGTAAAAGGCATTCTTAGCTCCTAGAGAGTACAAAAACAGGCTGCTGGTGTGGTTTGCTGACCTGTGGCCTGTAGTAGTATTTCGCAAAGTATACTCTGCAGCTCTGTAAAATGTTTGCAGGTACAGAGGTGTGTGTATGGAATTACTTTGGGCACACTTGATACAACAAAACTAGGTTTCTTTACCAGAAGACAGTTCACATTGGAACCTTTATTATTTGGATTTTACAAGTGACATAAATCCAGTCTGAGTAGTACAGGGACTGATCCTATTGGTAACGATGGCTGTCTGGACTTTACAACTTTGTGGGCCACTTCATTCCTTGAGTAGTTGGGACTGGCTATGGTTAGCTCCCAGCTCAAATGCTTTCGCCCCAGCCCCCAACGTGCGCACACACATGTACATCTGGTTTAAATCACTTATGTGCCCCTTGGCCTAATCATGGCGGCGTATATGAAAGTGGTGAGGAAGTAAGCGTTCTGTTTTCAGAAGAATAGGGGTTAACACTGTTAAGGACGTTCTTTTTTGTGAATTTTGTTTGCGATATTTAAAAAAAAAGTAGACGTTTATAAAGGAAAAAAGAGCCAAAAGTTTGACGAAGATGGTGATAGTTTAAACATGTGAAACTAGAATGGCATTTGCCATGCTTTCATGTTAGTAAAAATACTGGTAAAAATTTCTGATTTTCTAAACGTTTAAGCTGATGTGTTTTAAGTGAGTAAACTCTTTCAAAAATAGTTGCTCCATCGTGTTCTTCAAATAATTGTTAATTGGCTTTCATTCAGAATGAGTATTTTATAAGGAATTATTAAATGAAATAACAAAGAATATATAAGCTTCAAAACTTGTTAGATAGTAACTGTTACAACAAATTATGAGTTTTAGCTTTGTTGTTACTGTTTTTTAACAATTCAGTAATACAAAGTAGTAATTCTACTGGTAACGTTCTTAACAGCACCTATATTTTCAAATGACAAAATTTCCCTCATTCTTTCTTAAAAAGATATTGAGTGATTTTCTCATCTTATTGTTGGAACATTTTTGGTTTTCTTTAATCCACTGGTTTCAACCCAGGTGACCTCCCCCCTTACCCCCCTGACGTTTGGCAATATCTGGAGACATTTTTGGATGTCACAACTGTAGGAAAGGTGCTATTGGCTTCTAATGGGTAGAAGTTAGAGATGTTGCTAAACACCTTCCAGTGCACAGCACAGCTCCCCCACAACAAAGAATTGTTTAGCCCAGGATGTCAACAGTGCTGAAATTGAAACCCTATTCAATTAACCAAACCCTAGACTAAATGAAGAGCACATGGGCTGTCATTCCATGGTTTTTACTTTTTAATTGTGTTTCTTTTGAGTATATTGCCTCTATCTTTTTTTGGCGGTACGCGGGCCTCTCACTGTTGTGGTCTCTGCCGTTGCGGAGCACAGGCTCAGCAGCCATGGCTCACGGGCCCAGCCGCTCCGCGGCATGTGGGATCTTCCTGCACCGGGACACGAACCCGTGTCCCCTGCATCGGCAGGCGGACTCTCAACCACTGCGCCACCAGGGAAGCCCTTGCCTATATCTTTTTAAACAGCTCCTTAAGGTGCATAACAAAACTGTCAACCTTTAACTGCCAGATAACATAATTTTAATGTTTGATATTCTGTTAACAAAGCAAAATTTTTTCTTGTTGGAAGAAGCTATTTGGCAAATTACTACTACAGGACAGCTATTATTAATGGTTACTTAGGTTCTAATTGCTTTTTTCAAGAATTTGTATTATAAATATGAAGGGAAAAGACAAGGAAAACTAGAGCTGTCATCTTGCATTCATCATAAATACCTTGAGATCTGTAATCTTTTGTCGTAATCATTATTGTGAACAGTTCAGCTAGCACGATAACCAGTGCCTGGGATGTGATAGGTTCTTAATAAATCTTTAATGGGAAGATGGATAAAAGTGCAGCTTACCTATTCTTGCAAAAACTTGTGCCTTGCAAGTCAGGTGAGACACCTGATGATTTACCTCCAGGTCATTTTCAAGTTTGCCCTCAAACTTCAGTGTAAGTCTTCCAACCTCCATCTCCCCCTCCCTCCTGCCATTGTTCTCAGAAAATAATAATAATAGGTAGAGTTTACTGACACTGGATATTTGTCAGTTTGTGGGGGTACTTAATTTAAAATATTTTTCACAATATGAGCTATTACTGTCTTTTCTTTTTTTTTTTAAACAGGTGAGAAAACTCAGGCTTAGTAATTGACAGGCGTCAAGATTCAGACCCCTCCCTGTTTGTTTCATACCAAGGCTGTGCTCATAATACCAGTGCAAAAATATCTGATAGTATTAATTTTGTCCTCCAAAGCCAGACTGCCTAAATTTGAATCCTGGGACTTCAGTATCATCTTGGGAAAGTTACTTAACCCCTCCTCCATTTCTAAAATGTACCTAATAGTGTGTCTTAAAGGCTTTGCGTACTATTTGGGAAGACAAGGAAAAAAGACATGAAATATGACAAACATATCAAGTAATTGCTAAATGATAAAATAGAGACTGTAAATGCGAATAGAATTCAGCGTGGGGAAATATATTTAAAATGGTTTCTTAAAAAATTTTTTTTTCAAGTATAGCAACTTTTCACTTTTTATGCCAGTGACTGGGCTTCTGTGCCAGTTTTGTCAAGATATTGACCTTCTCCTGGCTTAGCTTTTGTTTTCTTATCTACCTTGAACTCTATGGTCAGTCACGTGACTTAGTAACACCTCAAATCCCTTATTAATCGTTATCCTCTCCATGCTGCAACTCTTGTCCAGTACCCAGCAGGTTTGAGAATGTGCTGTCTCTATTCCCTTGGAATGTTAGTGGGACTTGACCCTATCATTTATGGATTTCAACATTAGCCAGTCCTTCAATACCGATTTTCGATCATTTACTTGTACATAGTCAGCTTCTTTCTCCATTCCCTAGAGGGTATTTCCAGTTAGTACCTATGGCTCTTTTCTTACTTGTTAGGCATCACAGTGGCCTCTCGTTTTACAAACAACTTGTTAGGCTTTAGCTGGTGGCTGTTAGACTTCTTGCTAAAATTAAAGTGACCTTCACCTCTCCAGCATCTTACCTTTTGATTGTTCCCCTCTTTTGAGGTTGTCTCCTTCCATAGCATCTAATATACAGTTTCAGTTCTACCCCTACCGGTTCTTCATTTCCTTTTATACATTTTCTTCTTGACTCTCCTATCACTGTGTCTTCTTTCTGGGAGACTTCATTGACTACCATGGCTTTATTTGTGAACTGTATACCAATGAACCCTACTTTTCCAGCCTATATCCCTCTCTGGAACTATAGATGGTTGTTTCCAACAACCTATTAAATACTTCCAGCTTGGAGTTCTGGGGCACTTCAGAGTTGACATTTGTCCAGTAGAACCTATTAACACTTGCTTCTCCTGAAACAAAAGACTTAAAACCTGTCTTTTCCTGTACTGTCTTCTATTACCTCTTTCTTGGTGTGTCATCCTTTTTTCAAGTTTGTCTTTTCTCTATGCTTTCTAAAACCCCTTCTCTATTTCACTACTAGAATTAACTAAAAAGGAAAATTAACTGTATGTTTAAAAGAAACCTCAAGATCTTGCATTGCCTTTTGTGTAGATTGAAAATCCACTTTCCACAGCATGGTGTTTTTCTATAATGGAGTGGAGATAAAATTAAATGATGATCTTTTCCTAACTCTCAAAGAGATGGATTTTTTTTTTTAAGATTTTAAGGTTTTTTTAGGTGTCTTAAAATTTTTATTACCTGCTACCACTTTTATCACCATCTTATCATAGGGTGATATTTGAATTAGCTTAAACTTTTTTTTTTTTTTTTTTTTTTTTTTTTTTGTGATACGCCGGCCTCTCACTGTTGTGGCCTCTCCCGTTGCGGAGCACAGGCTCCGGACGCGCAGGCTCAGCGGCCATGGCTCACGGGCCTAGCCGCTCCACGGCATGTGGGATCTTCCCAGACCGGGGCACGAACCCGTGTCCCCTGCATCGGCAGGCGGATTCTCAACCACTGTGCCACCAGGGAAGCCCAGCTTAAACTTTTATACTTAGTATTTAAGTTTCCAAATGTCACATTTTCAAGGGATTTGATAGGCTTTTCACAATTTGACTCTACCCAACTTCTCAGTTTTATTCACTGCCATGGCTCACCTTAGAATTTTAGAGAATTTGTTTCAGTTTCCTGACTGCCATTTATTAATTGCAAGACATTCAGCATGGTATTAACAATAGTTACCTTTTGGATTATGAGGATTAAGTGAAATAATGCATTTATTCAGGGCCTGGCACATAGTAAACACTCAAGAAATCTTAACTACTATTGTTTTCTGTGGCTGGTTTACTCCTCAGCCTGAATCTCTTACTGTACCCAAATTTGCAGGGTCATTCCTGCTTGTCCATACTTCTCTCCCTGGCCCTGGAATGCCTTACTCTTTCTTCCTCCCACTTACTGTGACTTCCTTTTCCTTCAGAAGTTAGATCTTCTAAGAAAATTTTCATAGGAGTGGTCCTTTACCACCCCTCCCCTCCTTTACATAGGCACTCCCTATTGGAGCTCTTTGGTCATACCTCTACTTGGAACGTGAATCTCATTACAATTTGTTTTCCAAACATGTTTTGCTGTCTTTACTGGACTTTGAGCTTTGTTTCAGTGGTAAGGAATAATTCGCAATCTGTTGGATTCCAGTATTACCATTCCTGCCTTGAGCCAAAAGGTTTTCAGTCAGTAAACATAAACGCTGTCATCTCATTTAATCCCCACAACCACTCTATGTTATGTCAGCATTATTGTTATTATCAGATACAGAAACCCGAAGCTAGATGAGGTTAAGAGATTTGCCCCAGGCCACTTAGTTTCAAAGTGCCAGAAGTCTAGAATTCCCCACATTTAATAACTTACTACTATTCTATAGCTATCCCCTTATACATTTATCCTTTACTTATAAATAAAATAGCCTTCAATTTATTAAAAGTGTTTCTTGATGATTGCCTTTGAAGCACTTCTGCTTTATTTTGTAATGTGTTCAACATCTCAAGAACTGGGATTCTACTGATTCAGAAATGTAAAGTTTGATCTGTGTAGACCTTGTGTTCTTTATGCTCTATTATATTGCTTAGCAAAATAATTGGGTGAATAAATTTTTTAAGATATTGAATTTTTTATATACTTGCGTAATAAATAGTTGGAGTATTTTGTGCTTGAAATAATTAACATTGTATTTTTTCCAAAATTTAATTGTTTTTTTACTAATTTGCATTAACTTTTATTAACTTTATGTGTTTAGTAACATCCTTGAGAGTAATTATGTATCTGTATATAAATGGTAGCCCTTTCTTAGTCCTTTTGTAGGGTTGTTACTTTAAGAACATGTAATAATAAATTTGTATGACCTAAGGATTTCTTATGGCTTTGTATTCAGTAAAAAAAATACTCATTCTAATAGCTGGAGGAGAGGGGCTAGTGGTGGTAGTGAATCAGATTATTAAATACAAAAGTATTGCATGTCATTAATTTTATAAAGGGTTTAAAGCCTAATTAGCAGTGTACATAGTAATTCTAGTTATTCTCTAAGTTGTAATTGTGGTTTAATTGAGTTATATCATAAATTCCAAGAGTGAGGGACAGCTTCTTTCAAAGAACAAAGAACAGAGTTGAAGATGAGTAGTATATATTTCCCCATTGTATAATATTCTTTAAATTTAGTTCATGGGTTTGTTTTGCTTTATTGTTTTCATTTTTGGAGTTGCTTGTTTGAAACATATTCTTAAGTATTCTCATTACAGAGCATAGTAATACCCTAAATCTTACCCCTGTAATGGTGATATTTATATTTTATTTTAGGGAAGCTATGCGAAATTATTTAAAAGAGCGAGGGGATCAAACAGTACTTATTCTTCATGCAAAAGTTGCACAGAAGTCATATGGAAATGAAAAAAGGTAAGATTATTGTTTTTCTGGTAGATAGTTAATTAATGGCTAATAATAGCTATCATGAATTTGCAAGTGATGTACTAATATACAAGTAAGAGGATGGTTTCTATTGGGTTAATTTGCAAGTACAAAATGAAAAGTAGGGGATTTGTCTCTATTGAAGAGGGGGAAACAAAGAAAATTGTGGCTTATTTAGTAAAGATCGTCTGGTTAAATCCGTTATTTCACAAAATGAAATAATCCATAGTTTTTATTTGGGGCTGCATGGTGTTCCCTAAGTATTTCTGTGATACATTAGCTCATTCAAAAAGTAGCTTTCCTTTCGGTGGAAAATGTAGTTTTATAAAGAAATGTGACCCCAGAAGTACCATTTTAAAAAGAAAAAGGCTTAAACCCCCAAATTGAATTATGGAGTGATTGTGAAGAAAAGTACTCCCAGCCCTCTCCACCCTGACCCTGTGCCTATTCAGGTTAAAAAAAAAAAAAACAGCAAAGCTGAGCTGGTACTCATACCACATCAATGTGGCACTACAGAAATGACCTATAAATCAGATTAGCCAAAATTAAATTATAATAGGGATTTTAATATTTAGTGTTTGTCTTAGTATTTTTTTTAAATTTCAACATTTTTGGTATATAATTGTGGATTTTTGTTATTTGTTTTTTCACTTGGTTCCTGGAATTTTCTTGTTAATAGTTTCTCAAGCCTTTGTCTTTCAGACAGCATTTTTGTGTTAAGCATTTTGTGGACAAAGGCTGCTTATGGGGGAAGATGAAAGATTTTTTTGGATTGGCTAGAAAGGCACCAAAACTGAATTGGGAGAAGGAATGAAAACTCAGGTTTGGGTGTTGGATTGAAAGGAATGAGCGGAATCTTAGAGTTTGTGAGATAAAGGAGATCTTAGCATATGCATAAGAGAAGGGAAAGGTAGTATATTAATTTACAGGCTGGAAAAATTTTAAATAGTCTCTTTCTCAAAGTCCTCTAAATCTGAGCTGACAAAAAAGGTGAAAATATTTAGTTTATAATATTATCTTCAAAGAAGATGAACAGCTGAAAACAGCATTTAGGACTCATACTGCCAAGTGTTCTTTTTTAGTTATTCAAGTATACTAAATTTCTGATTACTTTACTAATGAAACTTAAATCATCTGATTTAGAATTAAATATGTGAAGAAGTTGGTACCTACAGTTTGGGACAAAGAAACCAAATCGAGATAGTGACCCCTTTTTGCATGAAGTTGGTACCGAAAATTCAGGTGTTCTGCCCGCTCCCCCCGCCCCACCACCACCACCACTAATGAAATCACGTGTATATAGGAGATTGTCTCCTCCCCCCACCGCCACCCCACCAAGCAAAACAGCATAAGTCAGTACCCTCATTACTTGAGATGGGTCTAAAGGGTCAGCCTTGTATTTCATAGTGAATCTGAAGAAGGAACAGCTTCCCTTTACCAGTCACGAGCTAGACATTGTTCTGGAAATGCCTTACAAATGTCTTTAAATTTTAATCCTCAGAATAATCTTGTAAAGTAAGCATACTTTAATCCCCATTCTGTGAGTGAGGAGACTAAAGATCAGAGACTTTAAATATGCCCAGATTCACTTTAGTTAGGAGTTGATAAGAGCCAGGATTGGAACTCCCGGGTCTGTAATTCCAAATTTCATATTTTTTTCATTTCCCTAATTTTCATAGCCTTGCATTTTGTGTTTGAGTGTTAATTATCTACAGCAAGGCTTGAAGGATGGAAAAGGCACCTGAAGAACCTAAAGATGTCTAAAAAACACAAACTTTGTAAACTTCACTTTGTCTGGGATTCTCTTTTTACCATTAGCAGAGTGAGATTGGGCTGAATCTAATGAAGATAGGAAAACGTATGTTCATTGTATAAGCTACCAACCTGGGCAGTGTTGCTCAGTTTAGTACAATTGGATTCATTTATTAACTCATTTATTCTTTATTTCTTACAACATGTTAGGTTCCAGGTACTGTGCAAAAGCATCTTGGATGGGAATTTTAAAAGTCACTAAGTCATTTAATACTTCGGTGGATAACTGAGGCCCAGTGCCAGATAACAGAAGGAGAAGAGCTACTTAAAAAATTAGAGTCCAGATAAGGTTCTTGTTTGTTAGTCACTGTTAAAAATACAAAGCTATAGTGGTTTATCAAGTTAAAATAGGTGATTTAATGGTTAACTGTTATTATGCTTGCCCTTATTTTCAATTTCTTTCTATTATTTGGGGGTATAGCCTGGTGGGTCTAAAACCCCAGTCAAAGGAAAGCTCAAAGAATCTAAGCTTCTGACTCCAAATGAAAAAGAAAAAAAAAAAGATGAAAAAGCCAGAGTAATTACTTTCCTATGTTTATTGTATTATTAAAATTTCCAGAAGAGACATACACTAGTTTTACAGTAAAGGTAAAAACCTATTAAAATTACTTGATTTTAAAAAGGTATTAGTCGTCAGGGGCTGCTAACACAGGTCAGCCTCCTGGATGACTGGCAGGGCTTCTTACTGGAAGAGGTCTTGTCCCTTACTCCTTAGTGGAGTGCAGCGGAAAGAGGAAGATCTGCTTTCTTTCTTGCATTAGGCATGAGGTAACCTGGGGACATGACCACAGTCCTCTTGGCTTACAAAATAACTCCAGTGAATGATGCTAGAAATATTTGGGTAGGAAGTTTTATCCTAAAATTTTAAATCATTCTCAGGATTCACTTTTGTGCCTAAGGATGAGTATGTATTTGCATAACATATTTGTATCCCACTTAGTATGTTAGTGGCTAGTTTTACTTTTTCATCGAAGAAGGTCTTTTCAAATTGAAAAACAAACTTAAAGAAAAAATTATTTTGTCTAGAGGCAAATTTCTATTAAAGATATGGGAATGCCATTAGACATATTAACATTTCTTCAACTTTGTGTTAGGGGAAGTATGAATAATCATCAAAGGGTAATGATTCTGCCAAAATAAAAAAATGTCAATGATGTGTTTGGATTTTGTCTAATCTTATATATTGGGCTGAATAAAAAGGCTTCTTTGAATCTGTAAGGTATTTTCCAGACCTCATCTCAGGATATGAGGAAAAGTTGTTGAATCATTCTCTGAAAATAAAGACTGACTGTTGAACTAGGAAATGAATGAAATCATAAATGTGTGCATATCGCCACCAAGTGGCAAATAAAAGCATTGTTTGTCATAGTCGCTTAGATTAGAAAATAAAGGCACATTGTTTCATAAAGTGTCCTTTTATAGCAGCTGTTAAACTCCAAAAGCTAGCCACTTGGTCAGACTTTTCACTGAATGTTTGGTACATATTGACTAGCTGTCCAAATTCAAAGAATCATTGATTCACATGCCATTATAAAGGTGTATGTTAATTTTTCTTTTGTTAATTAGGTGGCATTTTTTCCTTACCCTCCTCCCTTTAATTTCCTTTCATTTGTCTGTAAATTTTTTTGTATTGATGCTTATCTTCTGTTTGATTATTATATTACTACTGAAGTTTCTGGAAATGAAGATTTGATTCATTAGCTAACTTTTAGGGAGTGACAATATTGGGATGTTTAAAATATGATTTCATCATCACATGGTAGAAATAATCTTAATGTTTATATTGGATTTGCTATTTTCTTGGCATCACAGCTTTCTTGAATAGCTGTAGAGTTTATATAAAAATAAGGCTAGTTCAGAGGCAGTTGAAGAATCTTCATTTTTCTTACATTTATTACATGATTGGAAAGCACTTTCAATATAGAACCTAGGTCAGTGTTTTGAGTGGTAAAGAATTTCTTGTCAACCTGTCTGATTTTTATGCCCTGTTGGTTTCATGCCATTTTATCACACAGTACTCTTGAGAAAACCAGCACTACATTTGGTACACTATAGTAAAACCCAGCTTTTCGAATTTTATAGCTGATATACCAACTTACTAAGGAGGCTTAACATCTGTCAATAAAATACTAATAGTAGGGCTTCCCTGGCGGCGCAGTGGTTGAGAGTCCGCCTGCCGATGCAGGGGATACGGGTTCATGCCCCGGTCCGGGAAGATCCCACATGCCGCGGAGCGGCTGGGCCCGTGAGCCATGGCCGCTGAGCCTGTGCGTCCGGAGCCTGTGCTCCTCAACGGGAGAGGCCACAACAGTGAGAGGCCCGCGTACCACAAAAAAAAATATTAATAATAAAATAAAATACTAATAGTAGACAAGCTTCCAAAATTGATGCCTTCTCAACTTCCTGATAGTGTGTCAGCTAGATATTTGAATCTGTGCCATGGTAAGTATTGGGTGGTTCCCAGCATTAGAGGCCAGAAAGATCCGTGGTGCAGACTTGAACTGAGCCAAGTCCTGAACTAGCCCAGCTAATCCAGGCATCCCTCCAAACTTGGAGTGACCTGGAACTGAGCCCACTGCCTCAGCTGTGACCTCTATGTCCATGGTGACAGAGAGTGTACAGGAACAAAGGCTGCTCTGAGTCCTTTCTATTGGTTTAGATACATATGAGAAGACCCCAGAAGATTTTCCTCCTAACTCAGCCTGACCCCTTCGACCTTCTAGGTCTACTTCCCCATTACTCCGGCTTCATCTCCTGTTCTCGTCTCTGCTCCAGCCACACTGGTCTGTTGTTTCTCCGCTGTCCATTATAGTCCTTTCTGCTTTGGAGCCTTTGCACTTGCTATTCCCTCTTCTGAAATGCTCTTACCCTAGATACCCATGGCTTTAGGTCATGACTTAAGGTCATCTTCTTAAATAGGCTTTCTCTGGCCACCCAGGTCTTCTACATTTTTAAGTACCCCTTCCCTGCTTTATTTTTTCCCTCAGTACTTACCATCAGCTGACAGAGTATATATGTTATTTTAGTCATCTAGCTTTTTAAAATTGTCTTTCTTATTAGACTATGAGTTCCATTAGGACAAGAATTTTTATTTGTTTGTTTTAACTACTGATATATTCCCAGTATCTAGTATAGACTAGGGGTGTAATAAATTTTTGTGAATTAATGAAAATTAAATAAACCCAGTTCACTTCCTATAAATTGTATGTAGATTGCCTCTAAAGTAGCCTTTGGTAGAGTTGAGCAAAAAGTAGGTGCCATATATTTTGATTCAATTCAGTCAGTATTGTAGTAGGTGCTGAGGGGGAAGCAAACAAGTAGACACTACTACCTTTATTTAATTTATTTTTTTATTAATTTTTATTGGAGTATAGTTGCTTTACAGTGTTGTTAGTTTCTACTCTACAGCAAAATGAATCAGTTATACGTATACATATATCCACTCCTTCTTAGATTTCCTTCCCATTTAGGTAACCACAGGTCACGGAGTAGAGTTCCCTGTGCTACACAATAGGTTCTCATTAGTATACATAGTAGTATATATATGTCAACCCCAACCTCCCAATCTACTACCTTTAGGGTGGCCTGAAAGCTAAATCCAGCATGATGGTATCTGTGTGTATGTACGTACACACACACGCCTGTGTACGGTTCTTTAGTTTATTTTTTTAAGTCTGTACATTGTTGGCCTAAAAAGTGTTAAAAAGCATAAATTATTTGCCAAATTTTAAAATTAGGAATTTCATGTAAAACTTGATTTCAGGCAACTATTGGGTAGTTGGAGGATGTGGCCAGCACTAGGCCTCCATGCCCATAGTTCAGCCCTGTGAGTGGGTGGTTGAGTGTATACTCACATGCTTGCTGTTCCCAATTGTTTCCTTGTCATCAGAGCCACACAGCACTGGCTGATGCTCTTTGCAGTTAAGCTCTTTTTTTTTTTTTCTTACAGTGGGCTTAAAAGATTAAGAAAGAAATTTCTATGCTTATAGCTATACAAAAAGTGGGAATTACCATGAGGGCTGTGTGTTTCAAGAAAGAAGGAAGGGAACCTACTTCTTTGGGTAATTAAGGGATATTTCTACTTATTTATTGTACAGCTGGTCCACCCATTTATATTACTTACCTGGCTGCTATTTGAATTTACTTGGCTACTATTTGAGTAGGTATTTGAGTTTTCAGGCCCCTTGACGAGACATGACATAAATGTTTTTTAAACTTTATTTTATTTATTTATTTTTTAAATTTTTAGCTGCATTGGTTCTTCGTTGCTGTGC
The DNA here is from genome assembly GCF_002837175.3 of Physeter macrocephalus. Classification (NCBI taxonomy): domain Eukaryota; kingdom Metazoa; phylum Chordata; class Mammalia; order Artiodactyla; family Physeteridae; genus Physeter; species Physeter macrocephalus. The sequence continues at coordinate 91,402,002 of NC_041220.1, read as the reverse complement.
ATGGGCTTTCCCTAGTTGCAGAGAGCGGGGGCTACTCTTCCTTGCGGTGCGAGGGCTTCTCATTGCAGATGGCTTCTCTTTGTTGTGGAGCACGGGCTCTAGGCACACGGGCTTCGCGCAGGCTTAATTGCTCCGCGGCATGTGGGATCTCCCTGGACCAGGGATCAAACCCATGTCCCCTGCATTGGCAGGTGGATTCTTAACCACTGCACCACTAGGGAAGTCCTGACATAAATGTTTTAAAGTATGTGTAAGTCAGTGTGTGTGACTGAGCAAAGGAATTACACCCTACATAAGGACTGGATTGATGGTCTGAACTATGTAAAATGTGGGGCCTGAGCTAGGCTTTGAAATAGATATTTTGTAATTACTAAGAGAAGATTATAAGGAAATTATTCTAGGTGGGAAGAATTTATGAGGGCGGGTTTTTGGCAACTAGCAAAACAAATCTCTTGGTTGTCTGTGAGTTGAACGGATACAGTATATTTTCTTTCAGTCATCCACATACAGCAGGTGTTCAGGATGTAAGATATATAGTAATCCAATGATCCATTTTGCTTTTAATTCTTTTACTTAGTTGTATTAGTATTTCAAAATTTTCTACTTTGGGCATTGCTCTAATTCTGTTTTCCAGGTTAATTACCAAATGAAGTTAAGAGTAATATCCATACCAAGAATGTCATTAATTAATGATACATCATTTTGAGTAGACATTAATTAGTAACTGCAGATTCTGTGATGGTATACCATGTTTGTTTGTTTTTTTTTAACATCTTTATTTGAGTATAACTGTTTACAATAGTCTGTTAGTTTCTCCTTTACAACAAAGTGAATCAGTTATACATATACATATGTTCCCATATCTCTTCCCTCTTGCGTCACCCTCCCTCCCACCGTATACCATGTTTTGTATATGTTAGAGTACTTTGGATTTGTTGAACTGCAGTAGTTCAAAACTCTGAGCTATGTGAAAAGAGATGTTCCCTGCTCTAAAAAGTATCTAGGCTAAGTGAATGCGTAACATCAATATAGATAAACCTTACCTGAACAAATGGAAGTGGAAGTCTTGATTTCTGTGCTGTGGATATGATTATTTGCATTACAAAAGACTTCACCAAAATGTTTCATTAGGAGCTAACTTTGTGCAGTTCAGCATGATTTTGTATTCATGTGTTTAAGAAAAGGAAATGCTTTCTTGAATGTAATTGCATTGTGTTTTTTCCCCCTCATTGTTTCAGGTTTTTTTGCCCTCCTCCTTGTGTATATCTTATGGGCAGTGGATGGAAGAAAAAAAAAGAACAAATGGAACGCGATGGTTGTTCTGAACAAGAGTCTCAACCGTGTGCATTTATTGGAATAGGAAATAGTGACCAAGAAATGCAGCAGCTGAACTTGGAAGGAAAGGTAAAGAGAACCATGGTACCAGAATGCAGTTTTCTTACTTGTTTTTGTAGTGGTGATTTTTTTTTTTTTTCCTTTTATGGCTATTGGTAGCACGCTTTTGAATATATAAATCAGAACCAGAAATAAACTTCTCAAGTAGCTGTGGTTTATCATGATTCATGGAGCTTGAGCTGTTGACATCTAAAGGTGGCACACAGTAAGCTTCCTCAGCTTGCTAGCAGTTTTAGCAGGTTGAGAATCAAATTTCTGTTGGGGGCCAGTATAGGAGGCTAATTGCTCATCCATCTGACAGGGGCATGATAGTCAAACAACAATGAAAATACATAGTTCAGTAATGTTTTATTCTACTCATTTAATCTTAGTCTTATACTAGAAACAAAGTATTATGGGTTATAAACATCATAAATGTTTTACTTACCTTCAGTGTGGAACAGAAATAATGCTGTGTAGACAAGAACAGCCATGATTACCTTTACTCAAACTTATAGGGATTTTCTTTGATAACTTTACTAGGGAATAAAATTTATGAGTTAGTTTTACTAATTGTATTTTATGAATTTAGAAAGCAGTTATTTCAGTCTGTACCTTTAGTTTTCAAAAGTAGTTCTTCAGTGACTTAGCATTAACTATTACTTTGTTTTCTCTTGATATTAAAATTTGAAAAATGGTTGTTTCTGATTTCAGTGACCACATGAATGTCTTTTAAAGTACTGCATAAATAGCTGTTTTCTCATTCAGTAAGTCTTTGTTGAATGTCTTAGTGTTTGCTGTATTGTAGCCAACACTAAGGATGGGAGTTTGGAGGGCAAGGTTGACGGTGGTGAGCTAGCGGATTTGTACTCTCATTCAATTTTAGTCATTTTACAGATAATGAGCACTGAGAATAAGGAGCCTTAATATCAACCTCCTTCAAATTTGAGTATGTTTATGTCCTGTGTATCTTTATATTTTTATCATTAAGGCTTGTCAACTATGTATTTTAAATTAGGTTTGGGATAAAACTTACTACAGTAAAGGTTGTTTCATCTTAGAATAGAGCAGTGTAAAATATTTCTGAATTATGACCCTTGAGCCAAGGTAAAAGATATATTTAAGTAGTGGGTTGAACAAATAGGCCTTAGTCATGTCTCATCTATTTTTCTATTATATAGAAAGTCTTAGTGATATGTCTCTAAGCTGTACATCTAGACATTTGGAACTGTGAATGGTAGTTACAGATAGGTAGTAAGAAGCCAGGGAGTCTAGCTACCATTGTATATAATTGTGTTAATTGAACTTCATTGCTTGCTTTAACACCTCCAACAATTTTAAGGGAGGTAATAACAAGCAAACAGCATCCTCACTTGCTTTTCTCAGCATAATGGCTTAGTACATCTTTCTTCAACTTCTGCCATTATATCCTTTCCCCAAGCCCTAGAAATTTGCAGAAGAGAATACCTGAGAGCTTGAGCATTAAATAGTGCTTAGGTAGTACAGTGTCTGTATGCCAAAATTATGTGTTAATATTTAGTTAAAATGAAAAATGCTATTAGAGAAGTCTATAGAGAATAAGACTGGTTGAGAGTCAGCAGAAGTCATTCAAGGCAGAAAGAACAACATAATCATATGCTTGGACCATCAAGGTACAGGAACAAGGTAAGTTTGGGTCCAGGTAGGCAAAGATGTACCAAGCAGTGAGATAGATGCTGAGCTTCAGATAGAGGCACTTTGGTCCTATCTCACTTAACCTCCATTCATTTAAGGTAATATTATTTTCTTTCAACAGTCTGTTCATTGAATGGTACAATTAGTCATTATTGAAAAAGGAGGGATTTTATTTTGCATTATTGGGTATTTGTCCTTATTTTAATCTTCATTATGACAAAGTTCTAGTATATGCAGCCCTTATTTTTATGGTCATGACATTTAACTATATGTTGGTAATATTTTGGATCTGATGTTTTTAATTTGTTAACTATTCATTTCCTCAGTTTTTGTCTGACATAGTTGGAGCTAGGTGAGCTATGCAACATGAATTACTTCCCTAATTAGCACACTTGTATTTTTATTGTAAAGAATTACATCCCCTACACCTATGTTGCTAGTATTGTTTTGTTTATATAATTCAAATTCTACAATTCAGGTATTTCTATAAACTTTTGTAGCATTATATTTGGTATTTCTTTTTTATTTCAGGGCAGATTTTTTTTCTTGCCTGAAGATCTTGTCTTCAGAAAGTTGTTTTTTAAGTTAAACTGTTCATTGTTTATAGACAGATTTATTATATGCCATTTTCTGTTTTAGAATTTCATTAGCTAATTTAGCCTTTTGGTATGATGAAGCAAATGCAACTTCAGTTTTTATTTACTTAGTGTCTTAAAGCCGTAATACTCTTTTCTGAATCAGTGACTTGTCCTTTTTTTCTTGTGAAATTTGAGTAGTTTTTGGTCAGTAGCTTTATAGCTTTTAAAAAATAATAAATTGTATCTGAGATAGCTTTATTAGAATTTTTTTGTGGATTCAAACTACTCACTTTTGTAATTAGGGGTATATTTCCTTTCCTTCCAAGGAGATATATGTATGTTTGCTTTTTGCAAACAAAATAAAGCCCTTTGAGTGTCTGTGTTATGACCCAATTTTCTCTGCTCTTTTTTCCTTTCCTGTTTGCCAGTCTACCTTATCATTTATGCTAGATTTCAGTATTTTCTCTTTTCTGATATAGATCATATCCCCTAATGTTAACACTCAAATTAAGTGATCTCATCATTTTAAAGTTTTGCCATTAGAATTTAATTGCTTTCATTTAGATACACATTTTATTTTTGTTCCATGCGAGTACTCTGCTTTAGCGTATCAATACCCATTTTCCTAGACTTTGTCTTACGTTGTAGAATAATTCCATAGTTCAGGCTTTATTTGACTTTCAGAGCTTTTTAAAGTACGGCAGGGCCATGGTTCAGCATCCCTGAGCACTTAGAGATCCTTGAGTGAAAGGAGCTGAGTGTGTGCAAAGGCTGTTGTTTTAATTTTTCTTATTACTATTATGAGCTTTATCTTAACTTTGCCTTGTGCAGAACAAAGCCTGTCAAAGCTTTTATCACCCTTTTGAATTTATAAAAACTTAATTGAGTAAAATATTCAAGACGGCACCTAAATTTTCTTATATAACTTTGCTGTTGAGAAATGAAATAAAGTAAAGTATGGCATGATTTTTGTTCTGGTACTAAAATTGGCTGTGAGTAATATTTTAAAGATTAAAAACCTAGAGCCCATTAGTTATTTTCTAAATGAGTGGAATTTGCACTACTTTTTAAAATGAACGTACAGCAGAGGTAGTCAAGAAACTTGTTTAGCCTAATTTTAAAGTAGAGCAATGATTTTTTAAAAAATATATATATTTCAGATTTTTAAATACTTAAGCTGTACTTGAGCATTATTTACCCAATCTGGAAAAGGAGATCAATAATTTAACCTCTTCTCTCTTTCACAGGGATCAGGGGAATAGGAAAGATTTTAGAATTGTCATATATAATTGAAATAGTAGCATTTCAAAGTATCTTTGTTGTTTTTCAAGTGCTATTACTCTTTAATACTATCCTTTCAGTTACCAGAATTTAATTTCTGGTAAACTGACATAGTAGTTTGCTGCGTTTGTTTTCTCTAGTACCTTTAAATTCAGTTCTTTTGGTGATTCAATAGGAATTATCCCATTGGGCAAAGTTAGCTATTGCAAAAAATATTGTTTTCCTCAGACTCATGGGTGGTTTACTCTAGTGTTCGGCTATGTAAGAAAAAACGTTGTATGTACTATTTTGAGAAGGATCAGTGCTAAAATTTTTTACATAATTTAATTGAGTTCTGATAGCCTTCTTTATATCTTATTTGCAGAAAGACAGTCATGGAATTTTTTAACTGTAAAATTTTATTTTAAAAAATTACTGCTATAACGTTGGTAATTCTGTGAAATAGATGTAGAGCTGTATAAAACAAGACTATTTTTTAAAAGCCTTTTTGAGAAGGGAAAACAACACAGTGTTAGTATTTCGTAGACTTGATAAGGAAGACTTTGTACTTTGTTTTCAGAGATCAGTACTTTTCACAGTTGGTTTTATCAGCTCTTCTGTGGAATTACTGCCTTTAAGTCTGATCAAACTTAGACGTGGCCATGCTGAGTTAGTTGTAGGTACATAGCTGACAGGGTTTTGGTGCTATTAAAACTTGCCTTTTCTTTCACAGAACTATTGTACGGCCAAAACATTGTATATATCTGATTCAGACAAGAGAAAGCACTTCATGCTCTCTGTAAAGATGTTCTATGGCAATAGTGATGACATTGGTGTGTTCCTCAGCAAGCGGATAAAAGTCATCTCCAAACCTTCCAAAAAGAAGCAGTCATTGAAAAATGCTGACTGTATGTATACTTGTTTTCTTTTTTGTCCTCAACTCCCAACACGTACTAATAAGACAAATTCAACTATTTTTTAAATTAAAAATTGCTTTTCAGTAGCCAGTTCATTTTTTGAAAATATTTTTTGTGGTCTTCACTTTATCTGAAAAAGTCATATTCAGTTACTACTGCTGCTTTATTGTCTTTTTCTTTAATTAAAAATGGGCAATACATGGTGTAGGGAAGTGGTTTTTAAACAGAATTGGTTCATCACTGCCACCCAGAGTCATTTGGAGAAATGGGAGCTTCCTTTTGCTGTCACAGTGACTGGAGGGAGTAATGTTAGCATTAGGGTGTCTAAATGTCCTGCAGTGCCCAAGAAGGTTCCCATTCCACAGAGAATTGATTCACTTAGAATATCAAAAGCACCCCTTTGAGAAACACTGTTATATCAAATGGGCTTTGGAAGGCTGTCCTGAGAACCTGAACAAAAATTTTAATGTAGTTGCACTGGCAGAGACTGCTGCCTCATCAGCACATTTTTAGACTATAGCAGATAAATGCTGTTTGAATTATACACTTCAACCTCTGTACCCAGTTTTCTTTAACTTTTTATTATGAAAACTTTCAAACTTACATAAAAGGGAGAAAGTAGTAGTATAAGGTGACCACCTGGCCTCAACAGGTTTTACCAATTCTGTTTTATCATCTCTATCACCACCACCCCTTCCTGCTCCAACTGCTGGAATTTTTTTTTTTTTTTTTTTTTTTTTTTTGTGGTATGCGGGCCTCCCTCTGTTGTGGCCTCTCCCGTCGCAGAGCACAGG
>NC_041220.1:91352240-91395371 GCF_002837175.3 Physeter macrocephalus | reverse complement strand
ACCCGATTCCCCTGCATCGGCAGGCGGACGCGCAACCGCTGCGCCACCAGGGAAGCCCCTGCTGGAATTTTTTAATGTAAATCTCAGACATCCTATCCTTTCAACCATTTCTGCAGTAGTGATAACAGATAATTTTCTTTTAAACATCATTATTCCCAACAACAGTTGATGGTAGTTCGTTAATGCCATCTAATGGCCAGTCCGTGTGCAGATTTATCACATTGTCTCAGAAATATCTTTTTACAGTTGTGGTGTTGTTGTTGTTTTTAACAATTGGATTGTTCAAACTTGGATCCAAACAAGGTTCATACATTTTAATCTGTAATAGTTTCTTCTCTTTCCACCAGCCTGTTTTTCCTTCTGTGTTATTTATTTGTTGAAACTGGGTCATTTTTCCTGTGGAATTTCCATATTCTGGATCTGGTTGATTACGTGTTCCTCTGTCTCTCATATTTTCTACAATCTGTTGGTCAAACTTTTATTTTAGAATTAGCTGATCCTATATATGTTCATTTCTATCAGATCAGAAGTCATGTAATATCTGGTTATCCCACTTCTTGTTATGTTAAGATTGGTTATAGTAATTTGAGCTGTTGTTAGTCTAATCCACCAGTCATAAAGTTCCTCAGTGACCTTTAACCTAATGATTTTCGTAGCCCTTCATGATGGCTGCTTAAATCTAGTATTTCATTAAGGGCTGCAAAATGTTGATTTTTCTAATTCTTTTATTCTTAACTTTTGCATTTGTTAGCTGTTTGCTTTAAGTATAGTCTATGGAGAAAAGCCAAGATAAGTTCTTATTTACTAATTTGCAGAATAACAATAGTATTCTTTGAAGGTGACCAGTGAGGTTTTAGGATTTTGGTTTATTTGCTTGTTTTTATTTTGTTTTGTTTTATTATGAACTTAATGGGATTTTATATAGTGGATGGTCTTTAGTCTGCTCAGTCATTATTATCATCATTTACTTTATATTATGGAAATTTTCAAACATAGTAGACAGTTGCATAATGACATGAAACCTCTTGTGTTCATCCTCTAACTTGCAGCAGTGATCTTAACTTCAAGCCAGTCTTGATTTATCTTCATCTGTAACCCTATCCCACCCACACTTTCCTCTGCTCTCATTTTAGTTTGATGCAAATCCAAGACATTATATCATCTGTAAATATTTCTGTGTATCTCTGAAAGATAGGGTCTCTTGTTTTCTAATATAATTACAATACCATGATCACATAAAAATAAACATAAAACCATAAAAAGAAATAATTTCTTAGTATCATTAAATAGCTAGCTAGTGCTCAAATTTAAAATTATCTAAAATGTGGGGGTTTTTTTTTTTAGCCCTTTGGTTGAATCAAAATTCAAATAAGATCCACCAGATATTATTCTATATATTGTGTTGACATGTCCTTGAGCTTTTTTTAATCTGTGGATTTTCTCTTCATCTCTCTCTTTCTCTCTCTCTTCTTGTAGTTTATTTATTCAAGAGACTGAGTCAGTTGACCATGAGAGATTTCCACATACTGGAATTTGCTAATTGTATTTCCTTGGTGTAGTTTAATGTATTTTCTGTAAATTGTAGTGTCACAGAGAAACAGAGTTGGACACTAAAGGTGGTTAGAAGCAGATTTTATTCACTACTGTTGCAGTAGGGAAAAGAGATTTCAGTAAAGAACTGAGCTCAACTCCAAATACAACAAGAAGTGGGGATTTATAGCCAAGGAACAGAGTTGAGGGGATCAGTGGATGGAAAGTTACTAAGAGGAGAGAGACATGAAGGGAAGGGGGATTCTTGACAAACTAGCTTACCAGAATTTTTATGAAGACAGGCCTAGATGATCAGATATCAAGGATGGGAGGATGGTTTAGCACGATTCTTGGCAATAACCGGGCTAGGCAGGCCAATGCCAGGGCCCAAGGAAGAGTCCCGGTGGAAAAAGGGCTCAGAGGAGCCTGTCTAAAGTTTGGTCAAGGAGAGAGTCTTTGTCAGTAAATTTAGAAACTTGATCAGATTTAAGGTTGTTGTTCTTTGGTTCTTTTTTGTTGTTTGTTACTGGAGGGCAAGCCTACTTCACAGCGATGTAGTGTTCTTGCATCAGGAGGTATGATGTCATGTATTTAGGCTGTTTCCAATTCAAATTACAGGATTTTATTTAACCTCTTTAATTTTGTATTTCTATTGACTCTAAGTTACTTGATGGCAGAGAACATATTTCATTTTCAGAATATTTTCTTGCTTACATAGATGTGGTTGTTTTTTTTAAGAAATTTCATGCAGTGCTATACTTTAAGGTATTTAGAAGGAAACAAAATCTGTAAAATCACAGTATCCAGAGGCAGTTGCCATCAACTTTGGTAAACATCCTTCCACACCCCTCTCTATGAATGTATTCCATAGAAATAGATGTGAGCACATGGAGACACATGCTGTCACATAAAAATGTATATGTTTACCTAATGAAATCACAGTATAAAGAGTATGCTTTCCATTCAGTGATATATCAGGGAGATATTTTCTTACCAGTGTGTTTAAATACACATTATTCAAATAGGTGAATGATATTATAATTTATTTAATCAATTTCCTACTGTTGGACACTTATTATTTTAAAAGTAACTTCCTTTTAATAAACAGCACCGCATTAAACATACTGTGTAACTCTCATTTAAAAAAGATTTTTATGGACGTATTATATATCTTTAGCTTGACATTATTGATGAAGAGTTACCTTGATTTTGGGGGGGGGTATCATCTGTATTTTCTTAGAGAGTTAAAAAAAATGGTTAGCAGAATCCATTAATTATTAAATGATAGTCCTGATTCACCGGGTACTGGTCCCTTCTTGCTCTCCACTGTTGCCCCGCCCCCAAACCCCACTCACATAAATAGGAGCTGTGTTTTCTTTGCAGTATGCATTGCCTCAGGAACAAAGGTGGCTCTGTTTAATCGACTTCGATCCCAGACAGTTAGTACCAGATACTTGCATGTAGAAGGAGGTAATTTCCATGCCAGTTCTCAGCAGTGGGGAGCATTTTACATTCATCTCTGTGAGTATAAAAATATGCATTTGATTTTTGTCATGTGAAATTGTTAAATTCTTTTTACTAATAAGACATACAGATATAGTAAGTTTTGTCATTTTTATAAGCAGATTAATAAGTTCTAAAAGACGATAATTTGATCTGTTTCCATTGCACTGCAGTGGATGACGATGAATCAGAAGGAGAAGAATTCACAGTCCGCGATGGATACATCCATTATGGACAAACAGTCAAACTTGTGTGTTCAGTTACTGGCATGGCACTCCCAAGATTGGTATGGCCTTAATGACTTCATGACTGTTTCTAATAAATGTTGGTGGCCTTTTCCCTTTTTGGTTGTATATCTGGATATGTTCAATAGAGGGCACTACAAAGTTACATTAGGATTTATTTTCTTAACTAATGTAGATACATTATTCATTCTTTGTGCTACCTGCTGCATCCCAACACAGGACCAAGTTTTCAAAAGCATAGAATTTTAAATTTCTTTAAAAATATAAGCATAATTTTTATTATTTTATTCTCCCAAAGGAAGATGGATTTAAAAGTTAAATAAAATTGGTATTTCTTACTCTGGTAGAGAGGCATAGTGTTTGGGGCTTTTTTGAAACTGTAAAAAACTGCTTTTCTTAGCAGAATGAAGCAAAAGCCCCTCATATACCCTTTGTCATCTTCCCCCTCCTTTTCTGAAACAGAACACAATTTAGTATATTAAAGATGGAGGGGGTTTATGAGTAAGTTTGATTCAAGGTCAGGTTGGGGGAGGGGGTTAAGTGAATGGAAGAACTTTTAGTATTACTTTCCTGAATATGCTTTGTATCTCTTTGATGAAGTATTTCATTGGCTGATATTTTCTGGGACTATTTCAGCAGGAGCTGGGTTGATCTATAACTATCTAAGTAAATGCATCATATTATTGTTTTTGTTTTGTTATATTTTTCTGTATCATGGTTGTACAAGGTGATTTTATTTCCCATTTCAACTTCATAAGCCAAAATATGTGAAACATAGTAATATAAATTTACAAAACCTTGAACCTGAGGCAAATTATAAAAAGGGGAAAGGTAGGGAAAGAAGGGTGTATAAATTAGAAAGAAAGACACACCAAAAAACAAGCTTAATCAACATTTACTCAAGTTCTTCTCTTTTCATTCATTATGTGTCACTGTATTCCAAGGATAATGTTTATTTGCTTTGGTATTAAATGCTTGTACTATAGAATCGCTATTCAGAGGCCTATGCCTCTGATCAGCAACAGCTTATATATGGGCCACTTAGAAGACAGACTCAAATCTTAAAATAGTGTTTTCGCTTAGTTTCGTGTCAAGTACCCATCTGCCTTGCTTGAAGGTCATCTTTTTTTTTTTTTTTAATAAATTTATTTATTTTATTTATTTATTTTTGGCTGTGTTGGGTCTTGGCTGCTGCACGCGGGCTTTCTCTGGTTGCGGTGAGTGGGGGCTACTCTTTGTTGCAGGGAGCAGGCTTCTCATTGCAGTGGCTTCTCTCATCATGGAGCACGGGCTCTAGGCACGCGGGCTTCAGTAGTTGCAGCACATGGGCTCAGTAGTTGTGGCTCACGGGCTCTAGAGCACAGGCTCAGTAGTTGTGGCACACGGGTTTAGTTGCTTTGCGGCACGTGGGATCTTTCTGGACCAGGGATCGAACCCGTGTCCCCTTCATTGGCAGGCGGATTCTCAGCCACTGCGCCACAAGGGAAGGCCCTTGAACATCATCTTTAATTGAATATTTTCAACATACGAAAGTATGGGGCTCTGATTCTAAAAATGTTGCAGTAAAAAACCTGATCCAGAGAATGCCTTAGGAAAAGTTGCAGTACCATTGTTAACAATGTACTGATAAATACCTCTTTCTAGAGATTGTGTGACTGAGGAATTAGATTCCTCAGAGTCATAGCTAGGCTTTATATGGTCTGCACTACTTCCTGCCCTCCTTTACCTCCACTTACGTGCAGTTTTCAACAAAGACATGTTTTTCAGGGGAGGCTTTCATGTGCTTTCAAGAAGGATGACACTGTCTTAATATCTGAACATTGCATGCTATGCTTCCTAGAATATTAGCCTTATTGGAGATCTTTGCTTGGAAAACACTCTCCCTCCAAGACCAAGTTTCAATGGGATGAATGTCCTAGTGAGAAATCCTGTTTTTTAGGGTACTTTAAAAACAGACACAGTCTATGTAGGTCTAGCCAACTAACAAGAAACACTGGTTAGTATTTATCCTACTTCCTCAAGGCTGTCAGATGCCCCAGAGGTTTGGGACATCTAAAATCCGTTAGGTAAACTAATCAGCGACATGAATTCAGCCTGGGCATTTACCAGGTATAGTCTAGAAATATGAATAAGATATGTTTTCTGTCCTTAAGAGCTATATCCTGTTTACCTCAGAAATATGGAAAATACTGTACCAGTAACCTACAAAGCCAGCATAGAAGAGAGAGAACTGGTTGGAGTAACCTCTGGTGTTTTATGAATGTAGAATTCATCACACATAGCTTGTTAGAACATTCGTACTATCTGGTTTCTCAGATTTCTTTCCTATTCTTAATAATTAGAAATGATCACGGCAAGTTTGATACCAAATAATAGGGGACATCTTTGGTTTTTTTATTGGTGAGACTAGATCATTCAGCAGTGTCTATGTCCAGAGTACTATTATGGGAAATAAAATTGAACCAAACATGGCCCATGTTCTCAATATGCTTATTATTACTTGGTAGTGGAGAAACAGTGGATTACAGAAATGACAGTGTCATAGGCAAATGTTGACTCTTATGTGGTGAAGTCATAGGTGAGTGTGGTAGACTTACAGTAAGCTTTAAACTTACATCATTCAAAATTCACTTATTTCCCTAAAATCCAAACATCATTGAATTTAAATACACCTTTAAGACTAGCATTGAATGGAAACATTTTGCTTGAGTTTAATTAGTCTCACAGAATATCTTAGAACCTGTAATTGCTGAAAGTGTAGTGTCTCCCTTTAAACTCAAAAATTAGTGGTGATGTGAGTAGAATGACAAATATTCTGACTAATAAACTGCAGAGCTAAAAATGTGTAAATGTGAAGAATGTTGACTTTAAAAGATTGGGATTTTTAATAGTTGTGGCTTAAGTAAAGAAAAATCATCTTGGAATAGGTCAGGTGTGAATCAAGTAATAAAAACCCAATAATGCATAATATTAATAACACTGTTCTGAGCACTTTTACATATATTGATTCATTTAGTTCTCACGATATCCTGTGAGTAGCTACTGTTAAGGATGTTCATTGTGGAGCAAAGTATTACAGTCCTACATGCATACGTGCATTCTATAAATAGCCCTGAACCCATGGGCCAGGCACTGTCTAGATGCTGAAGATACATTGGTGAACAAGGTAGATTCTCTTTCCTTTTGGAGCTTGCATTTTTAAAAAAAAATTATTTATTTTATTTTATTTTTTATTTTTGGCCACATTGGGTCTTTGTTGCTACGTGTGGGCATTCTCTAGTTGCGGTGAGCAGGCTTCTCATTGTGGTGGCTTCTCTTGTGGCAGAGCACAGGCTCTAGGCACGTGGGCTTCAGTAGTTGTGGCATGCAGGCTCAGTAGTTGTGGCACACAGGCTCTAGAGCACAGGCTCAGTAGTTGTGATGCACGGGCTTAGTTGCTTCGCGGCATGCGGGATCTTCCCGGACCAGGGCTCAAACCTGTGTCCCCTGCATTGGCAGGCAGATTCTTAACTACTGCGCCACCAGGGAAGCCCGGAGCTTACATTTTGGAAGGGAGGTCGACAAAAACCAGATAAAGAAATGCCCATATGATGTATTAAAAGGTTAATGTAAGTGATAAGACATTAAAGCAGGATAAAGGGATAGGGAGATGGGAGTGCTTAGAGTGGTCAGAGAAGTCTTTTTGAAGTGGGGCTATTTGAACAGAGACCAGAATGAAGTTGGGAAAACAGAAACTGGGTGAGGAGCATTTCAGGCTGACAGAATGAGGGCAAAAAGAACTTAAGACAGGAATGTGTGAGGACTAGCAAGGAAGCCATTGTAGCTAGAGCCAAGTCGGGGTGGTGGTGGGGGAATGCCAGGAAATGATTCTGCAAGGTTAGCCATGGGCAACATCTTGTCAAGTCCCTTTCTGTTATCTATGTAAGATAGGAGGCCACTGGAGGGGTTTGTGTGTTATGGTTTTTCTTTTGTTTGTTTTTTTGGCTGCATTGGGTCTTCGTTGCTGTGCGCGGGCTTTTCTCTAGTTGGAGCGAGTGGAGGCTACTCTTCATTGTGGTGCACGGGCTTCTCATTGTGGTGGCTTCTCTTGTTGTGGAGCACGGGCTCTAGGTGCGTGGGCTTCAGTAGTTGCGGCACGCGGGCTCAGTAGTTGAGGCACACAGGCCCTAGAGTGCGTGGGCTTCAGTAGTTGCAGTGCATGGGCTCTGTAGTTGTGGTGTGTGGGCTTCAGTAGTTTTGGCTCGTGGGCTCTAGAGCACAGGCTCAGTAGTTGTGGCACACGGGCTTAGTTGCTCCGTGGCATGTGGCATCTTCCTGGGCTAGGGATCAAACCCATGTCCTCTGCATTGGCAGTCGGATTCTTAACTACTGCTCCACCAGGGAAGTCCCCACTGGAAAGTTTTAAACAGGGAATGATGGCTGGTTTATGTTTGAAAGAATAATTCTGGCTGCTTTGTGGATAAGAGAGCATAGGGACATAGCTGTGGAAACAAAGAGAAAGGTGGTTGGGCTTTTGTCAAAATTCGGGCAAGAAATTGATGATGGTACCTTAGACTAGGATGGTACTGGTAAGGTGATGAGAGGTGACCGATTTGTTTGAAGGTAGACCTAACAGAATTTGTTGACAGTTTGGGTGTAAGAGAAAGCAAGGAGTCAAGGATGACTCCACGGTTTTAGGATTGAGTGAACGTGGTGTCATTTATTGAGATATGAGTTGAGGGAGGATCACATTTAGGAAGAAATAAAAAATTCTGTTTTTGATTAAGATTGAGATGCCTATTAATAGACATTTTCAGTGTAACTGTTGAATAGGTAGTTAAATATACACGTTGAGTGCCTGCGAAAGGCTGTGGCTGGAAATACAAATTTACGAGTTGCCAACTTCTAAATAGTGTAGAAAGTATAGAGGAGAAGAGATCTGGGGACTCGGCTCTGGAGACTAAAGGCCGGTTAGAGCAGGTGTATCCCCAAAGGAAGAATGTGTGGGTCGGATGCCTCTGAGAAAGCTAACAAGATGAGGACAGAGAAGTGCTCATGGGATTCAACTGTCTTGAAGTCCTTAGTGGCCTCACCAAGAGCAATTTTGAGACAAAAGGCTGGAGAGATTTCAGGAGCTGGGGTGGTGAGGAAGAGGAGTTTTGCTGTAAAGGAGAGCAGAGAAACAGGATGGTGAGAGGGAAGGACAGGGATGTGTAGTCAAGGAAGGGGTTTCTTCTGATTTTAGATGAGAAATAGTTCTAACATGTTTGTAATGCTGTTGGGAGTGATTTTCATCGTCCTCAAACACTTAGTGATTACCTTCCATGTGATAAGTAACATCTAAGGTTTGATAGGATTATCTTTCAGATATCCATATGTGTTTTGTGGAATATTTGGATTATAAGGTCATAGTGTGTAATGGAAAGAGTTCAGGCTGGACGGGCAGCCTGCCTTGGAATCATATTCTGGTCCTTCAGCTACTAACCAAGTGATTTTGAGGACCTTAACCTGACCTCTGAGCCTGTTTCCTAATCTGCAAAATGACAACCTCTTTTAGGTTAAAATTAAAACAACATATAAGTATGATACTGGACTTAAGTACCTACTAGCACACCCATAGTGGCCTTCAGAGATAATTTCCCCTTTGATGTTGGAATATTTGTCGTTGTATATTATTGGAAAGGTCAGGATTAACATCAGCTGAAAATTTGCTAGAATGTAGAATATCAGGCCCCGTATGTGATCTGTGGAATCAGAACAGATGTGTGTTTAACAGGAACCCCAGATGATTTGTATGGACATTAAAGTTTGAAAACCACTGATCTAGAAAACAGGTGCTAGTCTGCCCTATTTTTTTTAGGAGTTCAAGGAAAAAAGTAACATCTCTACATTCTTAACATGCTTGCAATCTAAAATATTCTTATACCTAGCTTTATTGTTTGTAAATTCTTTTGTGTATGTAGGTATGTGACACATACCTGTGATGTATTATTATATAGCAGATTCTTTCTGTGTACTCTTGACAGTGTACGAAATGAAAACTCCGTATGTGATGATCTTTTCTTTTTTAATTGTTGAAATACAGATAATTAGGAAAGTTGATAAGCAGACCGCATTACTGGATGCAGATGATCCTGTGTCACAGCTCCATAAATGTGCATTTTACCTTAAGGATACAGAAAGAATGTACTTGTGCCTTTCTCAAGAAAGAATAATTCAGTTTCAGGTATGTTTTTAAATTACTGGTAAAATCTAAAATATGCAAACTATTAGGTTAGCAGCATTTAGAAACATGAAACTCTCACTTAATGTTAATTGTATCCAAATACATGAAGCTGTGTGTTCAGATATTTATCTCAAGAACAAGGGTCCTTAGCCCACATGTTCCTCGGATATAGCGGTCATCCTACGCCAAGGAAGAACTCAAAACTATGAAAATGTTCTAAGAGAAGCAGTTAACATCTAGTTCTGAGGAACAAAGAGCCCCTCAGATTATCCAAAAGTAGATGTTGGTATTCAGTAAATCACCTGAAATTATGTGCAGACAACATTGTATATGATGCATGCCTATTTTGGAGGAGCGTTCGTAATTCTCATCAGATTTATATTGGGGTTTTCTAAGACAGTAATGATGACACATTTCAAAAGCTAATTTTTAACTATATTTACTCAGAAGGCTTTCATGAGGACATTTATGACATGAACAGATGATTTAATAGAATAGTTATACTTTCACATGAAACTCATTTCTGAACATCTGGAGACTTTCTAGAGAGATGGCCACACACAGCCAGTCTCCTCAACCCAGCACTGAAGATCTGGCCTTGGTGTTTCGAGGTAGGGGGTAAGGGATTGTCAGTCAACATCTTGGTTCCTTCCAGCTGAAAGTATGTAAGTTTCTAGCTGTTCTCTGAGCAGGAGGGGGCTCCCATTCTCTCTCTCTCAGGGATCCCTAAAGAGTTTTAAACAGCTATTTACATCCCAGATACTGATCTTTTATTAAAGAAATTATACAGGTACTGGTATACTCTTACTTAAATGGTTATTCTGAAGGTATTATTAGTTTTTAGTATGTTCCTGAAATATTTTGTATTAAAATAAAACCTGCCATATGTGAGGTTTCCATGTTAATATTCTGTTTGTTTAGGGATTGGCAAAGCATCGTGCTTGGGAAGTTTATAAATTTGTACTAAATTCTCTTCATGTTAATGCCAGTCTTTGAGTGTTACTTTGTTAAAGTGTCTTATACTGCAGTGTATATAAAACTCAATTTCTAACCATTTTTTTCATAAGGCCACTCCATGCCCAAAAGAACCAAATAAAGAGATGATAAATGATGGCGCTTCCTGGACAATCATTAGTACGGATAAGGCAGAGTATACATTTTATGAGGGGATGGGCCCTGTCCTTGCCCCAGTCACACCGGTGCCTGTTGTAGAAAGTCTTCAGGTGAGACCACTTACAAGTTGACTTTTAGCTCTTTGCAACTGCTCTCAGCTATGACATGGCATAACTTTATTTCACAATAAATTTGATTTTTCTCCAAATCTTGTGATTTGGAGGTGTCATTACACATCATTTGTTGATTTAAAAAAAAAAAAAAATGAGAGGAACATAATTTTATGCAAGAAAATTTAAATGTAAATCAGTTTGTATATTATCTTGAGATATTTTTAGTTCACTTTGTCTTTATAATCATGTCATTTAAAGGAAGCATTTTATTCATTTTTTTGCACATGATAGTTGAATGAGAAACTGTACTTTAATGAAAAATGAAAAGTTTTCTCAACGTTGTTCTGATTTTCTGTGAATTGCAGTTGAATGGCGGTGGGGATGTAGCAATGCTTGAACTTACAGGACAGAATTTCACTCCAAATTTACGAGTGTGGTTTGGGGATGTAGAAGCTGAAACTATGTACAGGTACTTAATATAATTTTTTACATCATCCAGAGTTTTTGATGGGGGTGTGGGTATATGAGACTCTTTCCTGATATTGGTTGTCCTTTAAGCAACCTTGTTTTAAGTTTCAGTTCTAAAATTTTCTGTGCTTTTAAGTGATTCCTATTTCCTCCTCAGATGTGGAGAGAGTATGCTCTGTGTTGTCCCAGACATTTCTGCATTCCGAGAAGGTTGGAGATGGGTCCGGCAGCCAGTCCAGGTTCCAGTAACTTTGGTCCGTAATGATGGAATCATTTATTCCACCAGCCTTACCTTTACCTACACCCCAGAACCAGGGCCACGGCCACATTGCAGTGCGGCGGGAGCAATCCTTCGAGCCAACTCCAGCCAAGTGCCCCCTAATGAGTCAAACACAAACAGCGAGGGGAGTTACACAAATGTCAGCACAAATTCAACCAATGTCACATCATCTACAGCAACAGTTGTGTCCTAACTACCGTCTTTTTGCTAGGACTTACACTGACTTGAGTGCTGCAAAATGTTGACAAAAAAAGAAAGAAAAAAATGAACAATCTTTTGTGCTTTCTTGGGAAAACTTTTCATACCCGGTGATACTATTCAAAAACCCCATTACCTGCAAGTGCTGATTTGAAGTGCAGAAGCCACAGTAAAACAAACAAAAAAAAACATCAAAATGTGCAAACTTTTGGAAATTTATTTTTTTCAGCTGTTATTTTTGCTTGGTTGGTTTTTGTTTGGTTTTGTTTAAATGGGCAAGAAATAGAGATGTGGCTGGAGTAAAAGGTAATCAAACTAGAAGACGAAAATCTAACATAGTTTTTATGGACCAAGGAACTTGTATAAGCTTTAGTAAAAGGTACATTTTCACCATACCTTTTTTATATCACAGTATATATAGTACACCTTTGTTACCAAATAGGTTGTTCTCCTCCCCACCCCCTTTGAGCTTTTGCTCTTAAGTACATTCAGGTTCCAAGCCTGACCATGCTTGTTTAATCTAATTACCATACTCCTCCAGGTCTTTTTGGTCTAAGGCTGGAACTGTTCTTTTTATTTTATAATTTTCTTTAAAAGCTGAAGTCTTATGACTTTTCATGAGTGGAAGGTGTTTTGATTTCAGCAAGTCAAATCTTGTAAAGGCCTGCATATTTCTTTTAAGATTATTTGAAGTCTGTGCAAAAGCTTTAAAAAAAAATGCCTCTGCCTTGCCTGCAATACATGCAACGTACGTTGACTTAGTCTCTATTCTCAGACACTGTTGATAGTTATTTCTGTGTTCCTTTTTTAAAAAAAAATGTATTTATAGTTGTAATCCAAGAGGTTCTAACATTTACCTGGAATTAAATGTGGCCATTTAGTCATTAATGAGTTAATGGCGTGGAACATGTTGGTTTTTACAGTGTTCCCTTCCCTTTTCCTGTGCAGAAATGTATCTACGTGGTCCAGGATTTGTTCAGGTTTTCCCTCCTCCTAATCTTGTACATAACTTGTATTATGTGTAAGTTAAACATTTTATTTTGAAGCTAAAATATTCCCAGTGATTTCGTTCAGCAGGGTAAGTTTTTCTGCCTTGTTGGCATATGACAAAAAAATATCATCAGAAGTATTTGCTACCAGTTGGTAGATGGTGCCCTTATTGTATAATGAGGAAAATCTCAGCAAAAGCGTGTTTTTACTTACTTTTTTTTGCGGGGGGTAGCCTAGGCCAAAACATCATTGTAACCTTGAAACAAGATGCTTTTACTAGATGACCAACTAAACTAGCTGGAAGACAGTACTTTAGGAACAGATAGCTGTAAAATTATAAAAATGCAAATGTACTTTATCTTTCCATTTCTCTCCCTGCCTTTTTTTGTTTTCTCTTCCCCAGTACTGAGCATCTTCACAAATGTTTCCTACTCGGAAAGCATTTCTTCTCCATTCAGTTAAGATTTGGCTGCATTCGGGGTTGTGTGCTGGCTGTGTGTGCTGGGCTCACCGGTTTCACGTTGGTTTTGTTCCTGCACTTTGGGCACGCCTGTGTTCGGTGTCTTAGAAATTGCAGCAGACTCATTGGGCTACGTTTTCTACAGGAACTATGTGTGTGATGTTACAGGACATGGTCTAGTAATACAGTCATCTTTCTTTGAGTAAAAACTACCTCTAGATTGTGGTAAGCTTTTACTGTCCCATAAAACAGGAGCCACAAGTACCTTAAGAATGCAAAACTGTAACTTCCTGCATTTTCCATACACAAATTGTCTTTCTGGTGTCCTGGGCTATTTTGAAAAGTTTCCGTCGGTAGACTTTTTAAAACATCATTGTTAGTAGCTTCCCCCCACTCCCCTCCCCGCCAGCTTTGATATCTTCATTACTCATTCTTTTGCTCAGACTCTGCCATTGTAAATACAATTCCTAACATCTTTACATCACTATTTCCTCAGTTTTCAAGGGGGAAGTCATTTGTAAAACATGTTAGTGGTTAAATAAAAGTTATTGTGGTCTTCTCTTTACTGCAAGCCTTTTTAATTACTCACAGGCTGCATTATACTATATATATAGCCTTTCTCTCTTTAAGTCTGCTCCCGTCACTAGCTTCTCTTGTAAGCTAATCCTGCCTCACACTTTAAATCTGTTTCAGTGACCAAGGGCAGAATTCATTGTGGCCTTATCTTTCTTTGTTTTAACTGTTTACTGGCTTTTTCTTGCAAACTTGCTCATTTCTGAGTAGTATTTATTCTTCTCTCTGTTGAGTCTGGAAGTAGTCTTTACACAGTGCTTTTTGTTCAGAGCGCCGAAATGTTTTCAGTGCTGCCTTACTTTGAATGGGCCACAAGTTTCCTCCACTTCCCAGGTTTAGTACTTAGTTACCAAATTATATTAAATTAACTGATAACAGATGAGATGCTTTTGAAGAACAAACTATTCCTACCCAGCATTGCAACTCAAAATAATTTTTTCAAGTTTATGGCTTTATTAAAATGAACTTTTGCTTTTTTACTGTTTAACTATATCTGATTTTGGCTCTTTGTTTATTTTAATAAGATAATTGAAATATTAGACTGTAAACCCTTTTCCTCTTTTTTTTTTTTTTTGAAAAGTCCAAGAATATACTTATACAGGCATTCTCCCCCCACTATTTTATGACATTCTACATACCACAAACTAAAGACTGAAGTGATTTGTCTGTTGTGGCTTATTGTTTACTAGTAGTTCTTTTGTCAGCTGATTAAAAAATTTTTTGTGAATTATTTTCAGTGTTTAATTTACAGGAGCCTTGTCCTCTGGTTATGGTAGAACATGGCCCCTCCTCCAGTGGTGGCATTGTTAGAGATGCTGGTCATTTTCCCTTATAAAGACTCTCAGAATGGTAACCACTTCAGTTAAAGTATAGTACATTCAAGCTTTTTTTTTTTTTTTTTAAGTTCTGTATTAGAAGTGTAGCCTGTGCTCTTATGATTCTATGCAGTTTCTGAAAATATGCATAGAAGCTGAGTCTGTTTGTTATCCAATATGTTTTTATTAGTTCTGTTGAATTTGATCACATAAATTGGGATGGCAAGCTAAAGGCTATAAATATAAAATGCCCTTTTTATTTTGAATGATTTCAGAGTTGAACACTAGTATAAAATTTACCCTGCTGCTGACTTTTCTTAAACTGTGGCAACTAAAGGCATCCTCATAAATGTATTAATTAGTGAATTATTTGTCACTCATACTGCACAGACTTATTTGCAGTTGTAACTGGTTAGTTTTTTGTTTTTGTTTTTTTTTTAATGAAACTAGTACCATCTGTGCCCTCAATTTCCAACACAGTTTTTAAGAACTAAACTAACTAGTCATGTTTAATCAGATAATCCATGCAAGGGGTGGGGGGGGGTTCCTTTTTGAAACAAAATGTTATTCAATTATTAACCAAGTTACTTATTTTTGATTTCAAAAGCAGCTGTGTTTCTGATGAGTACTGAACAAATGTGTGTAATTTTCTGTGCCAGACTTTCGACTTTGTTTTCAAGCACTGTAATGTGGGATGATGGTTAGAAACAATAATATATTAGGGTTTCTATTTAACCCTTTCAGGACTGAACTGTATTTCCTTTTATTAATTTTTCCATGTGTTGTGATAAATGTTTGCCAGCATTCAGTACTGTGTTGGTCCAGATGTAGGTTTATATGCTCATTTTTAGCTTATTTCTTGTACCTTGCAGCATGCTCTTACGCATTCAGTCCTTAAGGGGTTTATTTTACAAACTGTGCACCTGTAAGGTTTATTAGCAATAAGATAGAAAATTGAGCAAGTTTATACCATAATTTTGTAGAAAAAAGAATCTGCTCAGTTCCATATTTCATCCATGAGAAACCTGCAATATGG
This sequence comes from Physeter macrocephalus, assembly GCF_002837175.3. Taxonomy (NCBI): domain Eukaryota; kingdom Metazoa; phylum Chordata; class Mammalia; order Artiodactyla; family Physeteridae; genus Physeter; species Physeter macrocephalus. Next base: position 91,379,842 of record NC_041220.1, on the reverse strand, counting down.
GCAGTTTCAAGAAATAAATAAAAAGGAAATGTAAACCATTGTAAAAGTCTTCTGTTGGATGTGCCTGATGCATGTATTATCGTCTTGGATTTCAGAATACTTCATAGAGATAAAATTAAATTCCATATTACAGTTGGTATATTTACAGTCTTGCTATCTAATCTACATCACATCAAAGTGATGGCTGTGCTGATTTTTTTTTTTAATGTTTTAAAGTACACAGTGCTTTAAAAAGAGAAAGTTTTTTTTTGCGGGGGGTGGTTCTTCCTGCTTCACGGGGAAATGGGCTTCGCCACTCAAGGGTTTTCTCTCAATTCAGGAACTTTTCGAGCTAATCTCAACAAAATTGGAGAGCATTATTTAACAGTAGCTTGCTTTTCCAGTGTAAGGTTGTCATTTGGTTTGGTGTATGAAAGAACATAGAATGTTTTTTCCTTTTTGGTGGGAGCTCCTCGTTGGAGCGAAAGCGTACTTTGTTTAATAGGGAAACAGAAAGTAAAGGGGGGAAGTTGTTACGTAGTTTTTCAATCATAACAAGTTCATTTATCTGACCTCCCCCAAAAGAAAAAAATATAAGCGAAGTTAGCAGGATTTTTGCTAAATACATCTAAAAATAGTGATTGTTAAATAATTTAGAAACAATATAGTTGGAATTTGAGTTGTGAGGCTTTAATGGGTAGGATTGGTAATAGCTTCTTTTTTAAAAAAACAATTTATTTATTTTACAGTAGGTCTTTGTTGGTTATCTATTTTAAATATAGCTGTGTGTGCATGTCAGTTCCAAACTCCCAGTCTATGTATAGATTGGGTAATAGCTTCTTGGTTTAGAATTTAGATGGGAATAATATGTTTCTACCCCTTGTTATAAATAGTATATGATCACTTTCTAAGCAACCTAATGAAAGGTCCATTAAGTGTATATATGTGTATATTTTTTGTCCTTGAACCCGTAGATGGTTGCCAGTTAAAAACATGCAGAGGGCAAGCTACATCAGGTGCTAGTGGTGAGGGATCACAGAAGCAAGTCCTCTCCTTATACAAACAAAAATCTAGAAAGATACAGTACAAAAACCCCTGAAAAACCCTAGTTTAGTGCTAGACAGCAATGAGGACAACAAATTAAGTTGATGTATGTAAAGTACAAATGAGGTGCTTCATCTTGACCTACAGGTTAGACCCTAAAGCTTGCGGCTGGGGGATAGAACTGGTGCCACATCTCCCTTAGGACCTGCAAGACTGGACAGTTATACACAGTTCTTGGTGTTAAGGGTAAGGTTTTTTGCGTGCCTGGCACGCAGGTGTTCAATAAATAGTGTAAGATGTCATGCACACATATGTAAGAAATCATGACTCATCTTGGTTTAAAGAAAAGGCAGGTAAGTATTATCTAATACAGAAGAGGAACAAGGTTTTAACTCTATAACAAGAAACATTCATGATGAACACAGCTAGGTTGTTTTATAATGGAATTTATAGAATGTCTTGCTTTGCGGAAGCAGCGCTTTAGTTTTTAAATTTTTATTCTTATTATTTTTTCCCATTGGGCCACTTGTTTTACTGGATCTTTGCTGGTGGACCACTTTCTTACACCCGGGGGACTTAGGCCTTTGAGGGACAAGACTGGGCCGCAAATGCAGTCTCGTGTCGTGCCCTTCAGGTCTTTTTACCCATATGCCCGAGCCAAAACTCCGCTCAAGTCTCGACTGCCCAGGGGAGAGCAATATCCTTTTACTGACACAGTGAAATCTAAAGGCATCTAGAACCAAGCATGCGGTAAGGGCAAGCCTGAGAAGGCCGAACAGGGATGGTGCTCCCTTTTCCTGTGGGATGAAAACAGGCCGGGCGGGTCCCGCACGATGGACGGGGTTGGGGGCTCGGCCAGGTGGTTCGTGGTCACGGGCTGGCTCCACACCAGCCGCAGCATCTCGCGTCCTCCAGCCTGGCTTTGGGGGTCCCAGTCCCAAGTCTCCAGATCATGAGGAACAGCCACTGCCTCAACTCAACCAGCCCCACACGAGGACGCGCGTCAGGCTTGTGGCCATGAGGCGTGTCTCCAGCTGGATGAGGGTCCGGCTGTGTGCCTCGACGCGGGCCAGGTCCGAGTCCAGGTGGCCAAAGAGGAGCTCCTCCTGGTCCTCTTCTATGTAGAATTCCAAAGGAAAGGTGAAGTTTTCAGGCCCCATCCACCCCGGCTTGATCTCCATGTCCTATTGCTCCCAGCCAGTTCTGAATAGGGCCAAGTCCAGGAACTTATCCCAACAGGACCTAGAGAAATCTCGCAAGTAGCACTTTAAAATGTGGAATTCTGTGACAAGTTTTTTAAAAGGTAAGTATGAGGTTTAGGTGCGTATCAGGTTCTTTCTGGCATGATTGATTGTAGTCCCTGCTTTTCACCTTGTATTCTACTACCCTGCTCATTGAGTACAGTCAACATGCACGTCCATCATTTCTGGCACCTCTGCCTGGTCGATCATTTCCACTGGTGCTGAAATCCCAAACTCTCAATCCAGAATGCTGCCCCCACCCCATCTTCTTCATATAAAGGAGTAAAGAGTGTGATGAGGTCATTCCCAGCAGCCTCTTGAGCCGTCTTTGGCAGCTGTTCTTTTTTTTTTTTTTTTTTTTTGCTGTACGCGGACCTCTCACGGCTGCGGCCTCCCCCTTTGCGGAGCACAGGCTCCGGACGCGCAGACTCAGCGGCCATGGCTCACGGGCCCAGCCGCTCCGCGGCATGTGGGATCTTCCCGGACCGGGGCACGAACCCATGTCCCCCGCATCGGCAGGCAGACTCTCAACCACTGCGCCACCAGGGAAGCCCCTGGCAGCTGTTCTTTTATCCTGAAACGAAGTTTTCTCCCCACGAGGCTGCTCTTTGTCCTTGCTCACAACACAGAATCAGTGATTGTGGTTTTCTCCTGCTCCTTAAACCTTCACAACTGAGTTCTTAATTCACATACTTCGATGATATAATGAAAAGTTTTGGAAAATGATTGTGATTCGAAGATAGTCATCCTGACTTTAATCACCGATTGTCCCAGGGAGTAGCTCTAACAGTTGTCAGCTGAGAGTTTTAGTGTAGCTGGTAAGATTCCAAAGGTGCAAATGGTGTGATCTTTGAGAAGACCCTCAGGTGAAGGATAATGGAATATGCATCTCTTTGCTTAGAAGCATAAATATCTATCCCTGTTATTTCTGGGTAGTGCCAGAGGTTGGAATTAAGACACAACCAGGAATTTTTAAATGGCCAGTAATGTTCTAGGCTCTGAGCTCATTCAGGGTGTGACCATTTCTTAAAATTTTTCACTAAGGGCTTGTCTTAGTCTACTCAGGCTGCCATAATAAAGTACTGGGTGGCTTTAAACAACAGAAATTGATTTTTCTTATGGTTCTGAGGGCTGGAAGTCTGAGATCAAGGTGCCAACATGGTCAGGTTCTGGTGAGGACACTTACTGGTTTGCAGATGGCTACCTTTCTTGCTATGTGCTCACATGGCACAGAGAGCGACATCTCTGTCTCTTCTTAAGCCCACAGCCCTTAGGACCCCATCTTTATGACCTCATTTAACTTAAATTACCTCCTAAAGGCCCATCTCCAGATACAGTCACATTGAGAGTTAGGGCTTCAGCATGAAATTTGGGGGAGAACAGTTCAGTCCATAGCAGGGCCCTTCCTAAAAACTTTCTGGGTTACAGTTTCAGTATGCTCGATATCAATCTATAGGATGGCATTTAGGTTTCCTGCATTTTTAAGTTCTGGTTGGGTATTCCCAACAGTTAGCCAAGACAATGAACAGACTTGGGCTGAGGGACAAGGGGAGAGGCAAGATTGAGGGAGAAGTCACTTTGGCCACTTGTGAATTGTTTTATGGCCATTATTTAATCCTCACCACACCCCTGTGAGCTAATATGCTTGTTTTAGAGGTGAAGACACAGGCTCAGGACTTGACCAAAGTCATATGTTAAATTTAGCAGAGCTGGGATTCAGATGCGGGCTCAGGTGACTCAGTCACGCTCAAGTGCCACGCGAGACGTCTCAGTCACAAAGGCGCAGGGACTAGGGTTTCTAGGAGCTGGTTCTGTGACAAGTTCTGTCTTCTTAAGGAACTTCTTAGGGAACAGCCATTCTATTTCAGTCCTCACATTTCACAGTTGAGGAAAACCGAGCCCTAGAGAAGTTGAAATACCCAAACATGATTATGGATTGAAAATGCTTTATTCACTTGAAAGTGCTATCCAGTCGCCGGGTGTTCATTTGTTTTTATTATTATTTTAGTATCATGACCTCTTGGTTAATGTTCTTAGTCCCCCTGGCTAAGCCTTACACATAAATTTGTGCTAAATTATACAACCCTAGAGAGAATTCGGAATCTATGAACCTATTCAAGTTCATTGAAGCACTGAAGGGAAATGATAAAAATAATGATAAAAAAACAACTTCAAAACCTTTCCATCTTCCAGGTGAAGAGAATGGATCTTCATCTCTGAATAAATCTAACAGTTAATTCAAACTTCAGTGAGTTTCTGGACCTCATATGAGTAAGACCAGAACTCAGAGACCTGCGTGTGAAGCAATGACCTGAGTGATCGGTATTCAAATCATAAATGTCCTCGGGGTGGCAGATTCGGCAGCCTGCCCCCGCTCATGCGTCTCATTCACGGTTGGGGAGTAAATGACACACAGCGCTTGGGAGGAAGCACGCATGAAGAGCCCTCAGCCATTGTCCTGTATTTACCTCAGAGCCCAGGTATCTGCTGTGGTTGCTCTCCATCCAGCTCAGGAGGCCGCTTGGCCTGGGTCTTCCAGGATCTTCGTGAGCTTAGTCCTCAGGCTTTTTGCTGCTCATTCAAGAAAACAGTGATATGGTGGTTTTGCATTTAATACTTCAAAGATTTGAAAATACACACCTTCAATATGATAGCCATTATTCGAGTTACAGGAGTTAATTCAGAAACCAAACCTGGTTAACTTAGGGAAAGGGGATTTTGTAAGAATAGCGGAAGCTCAGCTGTATTCCTGCCCTTGAGTTCCACGAGATAACCCATTATTTTTATCATTTCCCTTCAGTGCTTCAATTAACTTGAATAGGTTCATATTACTTGCAACTGGTGTCCTAATAGGAAAGTCTTGCCTTTATTACCTTAATTTCATCGATGAAGAAGTTAAGAAAAAGGCAAAGGTCGTTTTTAGGGTTCTGCAGCCTTAAGTAGCAAAGCTATGATTCAAGCCCAGGCCCTCTGGACCTGAGTGAGTTAGGGAGGGTAAGGGTTTGGAGACAGTACCAACATCTAGGGGAGCATCGAGATGGGAGCATTTGAACAGTGTCTCAAAGAGTGAGGCAGTCCAGGATCTCAACAGGGAGGAGTGGATGGGCTGATGGAAGGCAAGGAGAGTAGTCCAGGCAGGTTCCCTAGTGTAATGGAACCATGCGAGCAGTAGGGATTGATTGTTTCATGATTGTGTATAAATTTAACAGGTTACCAGGGTCCGATAGGTAGAATCTCCTGCCGTGTCTGTTAGGGGGAATGATGGTTCTCTGCACCACATGTCTTTCCTTGTGGGAGGGACCTACCATTTGGTAAGATTCCTGGCCTCTGCCCTTTACTCAGTATTAATAACTTTGCCGAATGAGTTAATTTAGTTCTTCTCCAGCCAGGAACTCAAGATATGTAATAAAATCCTGCTTCATGGGGCTTTCCTTCTAGTGGGGAGAGACAGGCAAAAATAAAGACAGGTATATGTCTATGCATGTTTACGCATTAAAGGGCTCCTACTGAAGATGTCACCGTCGCAAGCCCAGAGATAATGGAGTCTGACCATCAAAAGACCTCTGCAGCATCCAGGGGCATCTATGGGTGAGAATTACTGTGTCCTAGAGGTACTGAGTAGGTAACGTTCAATATAAAAACCTGTTGTCTCTAACGCGTACCTCGCCGACCATTTCAGTGGAGGTGCTGTACACACATCACAGTCGTGCGCAGCCCGCTGAGGAACTTAGGCTTGTCCTCGTTGTCTTTCTTGGGGTCCCGTTCAGTCACCTTGCAGTAAACCCTGGGCACGTGTACCTAGGGCAGGGTGAGGGGCTCTGAGCTGTGGGCAGTCGAGAGATGACTACAGGACAGTTTCTGCCCAGGAAAGCCCATCTGGAAGAAGGCTGTGACCGGGATTTTATGTGCCAGGAGGACTCGACTTACGTGGGCTCTGGGAAGCTTCCAGAGAGAGCCCCTCCTCAGAGAAGAGCCAACCCTGGTGGAGGCCGGGATAGAGGAGCAAGGCTGAGGGGACGCGGGAGCCCTGCAGGGGCCCTGGTGCCCACACCACAGTTTTCTGCCATCTCTGCTGGTTCGATTAAAGCGTGGCCTCTCCCTACCCGGGGATGCAGCTGGAGGGAGGTTGCAGAGGGAGGAAGGCAAGAGTTAGAGTCACGTAGGCTCATTCTGAGACACCTATTAGACTTCAAGTTACAAAGGCCAGTAAGCAGGTAGATCTCCAGATCGGGAGCTCAGGGCACTCTGTGCTGGAGATACACGTTTGGGAGTCAATCACATGTAGACGGGGTTTAAAGCCATCAGCCTGATGAGATCTCGGGGGAGGAGAATAGGTAGAAAAGAGGTCCAAGACCCACCCCTGCCCCAATAGGCCCTGTTTAAATAGTGTTTCTCAAACTTTTTTGTGCTAGACTCCCCCAGGGGAGAGTGTTGAAATTCGAGTCTGACTCTGTAGGTCAGTGGGCCCATGTGGGTCTTGAGATCCTGCATTTCTAATGACGCTGCATTGGTAATGCAGGTCTAGAGACCCCACCTGGAGTAGCGAGGCCCTCACTTACGCCCAGACAGAAATGGGAGTGATTGACGAAAAGAGTAACATGCCTCTTTGATTCGTAAAAGTGATCGTTTCTAGCTAACATCATTGTTTTCCAAGTCAGCATTAACTCACTAATAATGGTTTTAGAATTAGCCTTATTTTGAAAGCACAGAGTCAAGATTTCTCTCTACCGTTGAGAAGACCTTCTGTTACCACATCGCAAATGGGCTCATCACATTCTCCTTACAGGGCTGATAATGCGGCCTGTCTAAAGATCGAAGTGCTCATGTGCATTCATAGTCACGAGGCAAAGAGGCCTGCATTACGTAACCATGTGTCATAAACTCCAGAGCCTTAGAGCATCCAAGACGAAAAGTTAGAGGGATGCTGAAGGGCACCCGAGTTTTAAAACTCTTTGGTTTGGGTGGAAAAAAGAAACCGCTCCTTTTTAATTGGGTTCCCTTACTCCTGAGTGCAATTCTACAAATTCAGAGAGACTAAATTATCACAAAAACCTAAAACCCGAATGAGTGGCATCCGGGTGCTAATGAGATTTCAGACAGACAACCCTCAGAGCTGAGAGAGGCAGACCCTTCACTTAAGCTTCTCCGCAGAGAAACTTTCTGTGGCCAAGCTCTAAGAAGTCCATGTTTTCTTCAGCTCCCTGTGATTTTAGATCCAAATGGAGCAAACAATGCACAGGTTCCTTCCAGGGATGGGATATAGACACCAGGTGAGCAGAGAAGCAAAATAGAGTGAGAGAGCCTCAGAAATGTTACGGGCCCAAAGGCGCGCATGTGCACACAAAACACACACTCACACACACGCAACCACACTCCTGCTCTGATAATATTTCAACCAAACCAAGGAGTCTTTTTTCGGAATATGATGTTTAACGTTTTCTGTCTGTCATGTGATTTCAACACTAGCCAAGTGTGTGTAAAGAGCAAAGCTTTGGGCACGTTTACTGGAGTTTGGTTCACCGAGGACAAGTAGAGAAAGACTTGGCTTTGTGTGTTGGTGCTGGAGCCCAGGGCAACCTGAAGTTTTTCTTTTTTCCTTTTTAAGCTTTGTCACAAATGTGGAGGTATTCTAAGACATGGAAGGCAGCATGTTAAAGCATATGAAATACTTTGTTTTCTGAGCTGTTAGAGAAACATGTTTGCAAGCCCACATTTTATTAGCTAAACGTGAGTGGTTTATTACAGCGTGGCTTTGGAACATTGTCCATCCGTTTTACTCACTTGACACAGCTGATTACCCCCCTCAGTTCTGAGACTCTCTTTTCTCTTGGCCTCCAGGACACCAAGCTTTCTGGCTGTTCGTTCTCAGTCTGCCTTGCTGGTTCCTTCTCAGCTCCCCAGCCTGCAAACCTCGGATGGTCCCAGAGCAAAGACCGATCCCCTCCGCCTCCCCTACCGTAGACTCCCCGCGTGGTCTCTCCCGTCTCAGGTCTTTATGGGGGTGACTCCCCAGGGCCTATTTCCTGACTTCTCACCTGAACTCTAGAATTGTAGCTATAATGGCTTGCTTGACATCTGAAGGCTAATAGGCATCTCAGGCTTCGATCTGAAACCAGCCCCTGTTTCCTCATTTCCCCCGTCTCCACCGGCTCCTCCTCACCCAGCCATTCTTCCCCTTTCCCTAAACGGCGCCTCCTCCGTGGTTCCAGTCGCTCAGGGGGAAAAGAGCTCGAAGGCAAGGTTGACCGTTTCTCGCTCTCGTGCCCCACATCCAGTCCATCAGGAAAGCCAGTCAGTGGCTCCTTCAAAATATGTTCAAACTCTGACCCCTTCTCACCACTTCCACCAGCGAGAGCCAAGCCGCCATGGGCTCTCACGGGGCGTATTACAGCCCCTTTCTAACCGCTCCTCCACCTTCCTACCTTGCCCTCTTAGAGTCTATTCTCCACAGCGGCCAAAGTGGGTCTTTGAAAATGTGTCTCTTTGCTGCTTAAAGACCTCCACTGACTTCCCATCTTGCTCAGAGTAAAATCCAAAGTCCTCCTGGTGCTCCTCACCTTCTGCCTTGCTACCTCTTGGTCCTCATTCTCTGTTTCTTGACTTGTTAATTTAAACATTATCTGTCAACTTTCCTGCCGTGGCAGCTGAGGATTTTGCTTGCCTCCACCCTGATTCCCGTTCCTCTCTTACTTTCTTTCCTCCAAATATAATACAGTTTTTATTTACATCATTGGTCAGTGCTTACATTACTATGGTTGTTTAATTATTCCCTCTTGAGAGTATACAGTCATATAGATAGGATACTATAATTATGTTTCCTCTTTAGTATAACTTTTTGTTTTTCCTGAAGTTAATACAAGTGTCACTTTTCTCCCCCGCTACCCCTACTCAGTTTCCTATACACCTACTCTCTCTTTATTTCCAAATGTTCCATAAGATTCATTAAGTCTAAATTTTCACTATGTGCCAGGCACTGTTCTTGGCACTGAAAATCAGCCGTGAGGAAACTAATCAAATCCCTGCCTTCGTGGAGCTTATATTTGTTTAAATAAACATCATTGTTATTTTCCAAATATGCAAACATGTCAGATAATCATTAAAACCATTATTTTTCCTTAGAAAGTCATCCTTCCAGAGACCTCTAACTGCTGTTTGTCCTATGGGCCTTTTCCTTTTTAAACTGTCTCTCCTTACAGTTGATTTGTGTCGTTCTATTTGTTTGCTTGTTTTCCCCCTCTCTGGAAGAATTTAGGATTTTTTCAATCCTGGTTTCTAAAATTGTACACTGACATACATGTGTTGCTGTACACTTTTTTTTTTCAAACACATGCTAGACATTCACTGGGTGCTTTCAAAATAGATATTTATGATGCCACGGAGCAACTAAGCCCGTGCACCACAACTACTGAGCCTGCACTGTAGGGCCCACGAGCCACAACTACTGAGCCCGCGTGCCACAGCTACTGAAGTCTGTGCGCCTAGAGCCCGTGCTCCGCAACAACAGAAGCCACCGCAATGAGAAGCCCGCGCACCGTAAGGAAGAGTAGCCTCTGCTCGCCACACCTAGAGAAAGCCCGCGCGCAGCAATGAAGACCCAACCCAGACAAAAATAAATAAATAATAGATATTTATGAACTTTGCTGGAGTTTTCTTGTGTTATGTCTTTGAAAGTTTGTTCTCCTCCATTATCTCTGTTCTCTCTTTCTGGAATTCCTACCAGTCAGATGACCCTCCCAAACCACCACCCTGATTGCTTCTTTAATTTCCTTATCTTTATCCTGTTTTCCATTTTTTGTCTTTTTATTTCATTTTTCAGAGAGATCTCCTCTAGCTTTCCTTTCAGCCCTTCTTTGTATTTTTTCATTTTGGCTCTCTCTTTTTTTTTTTAAGTTTTCAAAAACTCTTTCTTGTTCTTTTTTTCATAACATTCTGTTCTTGGTGTATTTTATGGATACAATATTTTCAAATGAAGTATTTATTGTAAGATCCATTTTAAGAGAGTTTTTTTTTAATATTTATTTATTTGGCTGCACCAGGTCTTAGTTGCAGCACACAGGATCTTCTTTGTGGCATGCGGGATCTTTAGTTGTGGCACGCGGGATCTTTCTAGTTGCAGCATGCGAACTCTTTGTTGAGGCATGTGGGATCTAGTTCCCTGATCAGGGATCGTACCTGGGCCCCCTGCATTGGGAGCATGGAGTCTTAGCCACTGGACCACCAGGGAAGTCCCTAAGAGAGTTTCTGACTCAAGAGATCTGGGTTGGAGCTCAAGAAATTGCATTGCTAACAAGTTTCTAGATGATGCTGACCCAGGGATCTCACATGAGTCAAGGAGTGTTGACCCATACCGGCTTTTCCTTTACAACTTTTCCTCAACTGTGATTTGGTACAAAACAAAATCAGAAACTACTCCCCATCCCCCATCCCCACACCGACCAGCCTGGAATGCACCTAAGAAGTTCAAAGGGCAAGATATAAACATTCCTTTCTTCCAAAAGTCAGATTTGAAGAACTTGAACCTGTACTTGAAAGAGCATGAACATGGACTCAGTTTTTCACTAACACATGGTCTGACCACAGGAAGTTCACCTAAACTCTCTGGCCTCTATCTCCTCATGAGGGGACTGTAAAAGATGGTCTTAAGGGTGCTTCTAGCTGGAAGATTCTATGATCTGACTCTAGAATGCTGTTACTAGAAAATAGAAGTTGGTGCTACTTGCTGAACATTTATATGCTAAATAGTTTACCTGCTTGATCCCATTTTTAAAGCTCTCAAGAACACTGGGGAGCACGACTTACTATTCCCATTTCATAGACAAGGACACTGAGGCGCAGAGAGGCTGAGCAACTTGTTCAAAGGCACATTGTGAATTATGTCAGATTGGAGAAGGCAGCATGGACAGGGAAAGACCATGAGCATTAGAGACACAGAGACGTGGGCTTAAGTTCAGGTTTCCTCTTTCACTACTAGTTAGCTTTGAGGTCTTGGACACCTCACTTTATTTCTCTAAAGCTCAGTTTCCTCATCTGTAAAATGAAGGGAAGGATATCTGCTTCACTGAGGTTGTTGATAAACATAAAAATGCAATTAATGGGCTTCCCTGGTGGCGCAGTGGTTGAGAGTCCGCCTGCCGGTGCAGGGGACACGGGTTCGTGCCCCGGTCCGGGAAGATCCCACATGCCGCGGAGCGGCTGGGCCCGTGAGCCATGGCCGCTGAGCCTGCGCGTCCGGAGCCTGTGCTCCGCGACGGGAGAGGCCACAGCAGTGAGAGGCCCGCGTACAGCAAAAAAAAAAAAAAAAAAATGCAATTAAATATGTAAAGTGGTTGGCATAAAGTAGGCATTCATGTAATGCTGAGTTTGATTTGGGTCACATGGAAACCCAGCTACATATTTAGGTGGGAGCCAGTGGCTTGGAAGAGAAGAGGCAGACCTGCCTTATGTTTGAAGCCACCTGGATTTTCACCTCACTGAGATTTCACCTGTGGGAAACCTGAGGGCGGTTTCACCTGTGTCTGAGCAGTCATCTGAATTCTCCAGTAAGAAGCGTGAATGCTCCTTGCTCTCAGCCTCCCAGGAACCATGTTTGTCACTGTGAATAGGGCTGCACAAAATTCAGGAGGCCCCCGGAGTAACAGAGAAAAGAAAAGTTGAACTGGGAGGAAATTAGGCAGATTTCTCCATCTCTGCCATAGAAGCGGACTCTCTGTTAGGATTTTGAATTCTGGCAAAAAAAAAAAAAAAAAAGGCATTTCAACCCATAGAGGGCTAGAAAGGGGTTTTTGTTGTTGTTTTTTTTGTTGTTGTTTTTAATGGAGGGAATGAATCCTGGAGGGAACTATACTCTGCGCAGCAGTGACAGGCTCAGTTAGTGTTGCAGTACAGCCGAAGGTCAAGGACACAGAATTCAACCAGGAGGTGGAGACTGAATCCCGGCTCCACAGCCCCCCAGCAAGAGCCTTCTCCTCCTGCAGGCTAGGAGGCAGCCTTCCCTGGGGAGCAGGTGAGGTCACCAGCAAGCCATTTTTCTAAACAACTCCATTGGCGCTTTCATCTCAGGGAGTTTGAAGGTGTCCTAGTCAGAGCGAGATAAGCAGGTGGGTGAGGGTCACACAGGTGTGCAGGATCTCACAGGGGCGGAGCGCCTTAGAATAGAAGGGCCCAGCATCCGGGTGTTCCCACACTGGGCAAGGACAAGCAGAAGCAAACAATGAAAAAATAAATAAATGAAAAGGGTTCAAAAGCAAATGTAGATGTTAAACAGAAGACTCCTTTGAACCCACAGGAGGACATGTGTAGCCAAACACAAGCTGGGCTCGGCCGGGGAGCCCGAGGGGATTAGCAAGATCAACTGTTCATTTATTTTTGGAGATAACAGGTTGATGATAAAATTGCACCCAGGGGGGCCCCATCAGCCCGTCTGGGTCGGTGCGCCCTGATCCCCGGGGGCGTGGGGTGGCAGAGGGGACTCACAGCCGCAGCACCCAGTCTCTGGCTTCCCGAGCCTGCCCTGGACTCCCGTGCCAGGGACACTGACAGGAAGAGAAACTGCCACGTCTGAAGCTGGAGCCTGGCGTTCGAGGAAGCTGTCTGGGGAAATGAGATTCAGTCCCTGACCCTGCTGGGGCTCTTCCTCTCCAAGAGCCCATTTATATAAATGTTCTTGACTCTCCAAGCCTTGACTCTCCAAGGTCCCAAAGCCTGGGACCTGGGGGCGGCAGACACGCAGGCCCCAAGGCACGGCCGCTTAGAGGTGGACAGAGAGGGACGGGCCACTGCCTTGTTTTGAAGGGCCTCCTGTGTCACCAAGTAAGGGAATGACACCCTCATCCCACACGCAGGAGAAAGGAGAGCATGGTTCAGTGCAAAGACTGGCCGGCGGGTGTTCAGAGCAGGGGTATTTATACTGTCCCCAAACTGGAAACAACCCAGATGCTTATTGGCTAGTGAGAGAAGAGACAAACTGTGATCTATCCGTATGTAATAGGGTGCATAGCAGCCCCCAGAGGTCATATCTGTGCGCTGATCCTTGAACGGGTGAAGGTGACCTTTTTTGGAAAAAGGGTCTTTGCAGATGTAATTAAGGATCTTGAGATGAGATCACCCTGGATTATCAAGTGGGCCCCAAATCCAAGGACAAGAGGGAAAGAGGAGAAGGCCATGTGAGGACGGAGGCAAAGACTGCAGTGATGCAGCTACCAGCCATGGGACCCCTGGCGCCTCCAGAAGCTGGAGAAGATAAGGAAATGAACCTCCCAGAGAACCTCTGGAGGGCGCGCAAGCCTGACCTCCAGAATTGCGAGAGAATAAATTTCTGTAAATAAATTTACAAAAAATAAACAAGCTCATGGTAATACACCATACAGTGAACTGTTACTTAGCAGCAAAAAGCAACAAACCATTGATACGGGCAAAATTAGATTGATCTCACGTGCACATGCTGAGTGACAGAAGCCAGGCACAGAAGGCTCCGTGCTCTGTGATTCCATCAGAAGACCTCAAAAAGGCAAGACCTTGGGGACAGACATCACACCAGTGGTTGCCAGGGAATGGGGGGAAGGGAGAGGATTGAATACAAAAGGGGATCCAGGGAAATTTTGGGGGTGAGGAAAATATTCCATATTTTGACTGTGGTCACAGTTACACAACTATAGATATTCGTCAAACCCATAGAATTATGTACATAAAAAGACTGAATTTTACTGGATGTAAATGGTACCCCAGTAAATCTAATTTTTTTCAGGTGAAGAAATGCCAAATGAGGGTTCTCAAAATTGTGGCATATTGAATACATCAACACTATTGACACACCCAGAATAAAAACAATGACAGCATCTGCCCTAGGCAGAGGTCACGTTCAAAGTTCTAATTTTGTGGACTGTGTGAAGGTGTTGGCCTAATTTATCATCCAGAGTAACATTCAAACATTTTGATTATATTTGGAAACAGTTTGTAGTTTTGATTTTCTCCCTTGGCTAGGATTTTAGGGTATGCCTGATGATTGCCAAGAAACTGTGACCATTTGCAAATTCAATGTATTAATTATACATGTAGCTCGATAATTTGAAAGGCAAAATGATTAAAATATTTTCAATTTAAAAAAACCATGTTTGATGTGGGCTTTGGGTATTTTATATGAATGTGGGGCATGGCCTCCAAGGACAAGTGTCTAGGGCCCATGGAGTCTTACGATTGTCCTGGATGGGAGGGGTGAGTAGAAAACACATTTCTGAATCCGCTTTGGTCCCAGAGCTGTCTTGTTGACTTGTGTCCTAAACATTTCTTGATTCTGTCCATGCTACCTCTTTCCACGGCCATCAGTCTTGTCCAAACCCCCATCATCTCTTCTGTGGTTTCCTCCAGTAGCCTCTTAATGGTTCTCTCCTTATCCATTCTGTTTTTCCCCACAATAGCCAGTGGGAATTTCTAACATAGAAACTGAAGCACAGCTCTTTCTCGTAAACCCAGGACTAGATTTTCAGTGTCCTCTAGTGAAAGACAAAATTCCCAACAAATCCTACAAAGTCCTGCAGAGTCAGGCCCCTCCTGTCTCTCTGGCCCCATCTCTCCTTCCTCCCCTGATCTCTGCAACACCCGCACTGCCTCTGTCAGTCCTTCTTCACCACCTTGGCCCTGACTCTTCCTTCTGCCTGACTGCCTTTCGCCTCAACCCACTTCACCTTGAACTCCCCCTTGCTCTGCTGAGCTCAGCTCAAATATCATTTCTTCTGGGAGCTGTTTGCTGTCACTCCCTCCTCTCCTCCACTGCCAGCCCTACCTCTGCCAGCTGCCCCATCACGTGCTCTCTTAGCTCCTGGTCCTTTCAGTGATGTGTGTGATTATTTGGTCAATGCTTGATCCCCCGAGAGTCTCAGCTTCATAGGAGAATGAGCAGGTGTCTTTTGGGAGGAGGGTATCAGGGAGGAATCTTGGTCTTCCTCTTTTTAATGCCCCAGCAACTGAAAGAGCGATTAGAACTTGGTTAGTGTTCAAATAAGTATCGGTAAAAGGATGGAAAAGGGAGTGAGTGAGTGAGTGAATGCTGTATGTATTACTCCCATCCCTTGGCGGTCCACTACAGACCCTAGCACAGGGCCTATTTAGAGAAGAGGCACCAATCTGCAGAGCTGCGAATTCCAAGCTGGACCCCGCAGACACCCTGGCCAGGGGAGGGGCTGGCTCCAGACCACGGGCTTTCTCTGTCCCCACCATCCCCAGGATCCAGGGCCGTTACCTGGGCTCTGTCGGGAAGATGCCTGCTTAGATCTACGAGTCTGCAGCACGTGGAACCCCTCAGCCCCTGTCCACTGGCAAATAGCTTAGATATGGTCTCTGAAGGAAGCTTTCCCAGAAGAGCAGAGATAAGAATTGGTATCAAGACCACCCAGAAAAGTCATTTCTGGAAGTGCTGCCCAAGGTAAAAATGTAAGGTGGATGAAAGAATAAGAATCCTCCCTAAGGTGGGGTGGAGAGGATATTTCTTCCAATCACGATTGCTTCTTCATTTTCTCCTAAAAATAAAAATTGTTAGCAACCATTATGGACCTCCAGCTTAGGAGGATATAGAAGCAGTGTAAAGTATTTTCCCAGAAATCAAGTCACTTGCAGTCTGAGGATGTCAAATGCACATGGGTGAGACCAGGGCACCATTTATTCATTTGACAAATAGTCAGCGTTTATTATGGGTCAGGGCTCTGCTTGGCACTGGGTATCAGCTGAAATGCTGCCCACTAATTTGTCCCCTTTCTGGGCTTTCTCAGCAGTTTTTTACATAGGCTATGGTTGAGTGCATGGACTTTGTAGCTGGATGCCTGGGTCTGATTCCTGGTTCTGCCATTTTATAGCTGTGTGAACTTGGGCAAGTTAATTAATTTCTCTAAGCTGCTTCTTCTGTCAAGTAAGGACTATTGATACCATCTACCCATCACATTGTTACCAGAATTTCATTAACACTTGTAAAGTGCTTAGAATGGAACACAGTAGAAGTTAGCCCTCTATAAATGTTTGTCATTATAATTGCTATTATTTCCATCTCCCTGTCTCTGATGGTACAGATCATTTGTATTTCCACCCAGTATAAGGGGCTCATAGGGGATCTTCCTCTCCCTCTCTGCTCATCCTTGAGGTCAGTGTGGGGCTGTCATTCAGGAATCTGGGGTGAAGCACATGACCCAGATTGAGGCCAATCAAGACACTGCATTTCGCTGCCCATGATGATTGGCTCAGGGCTGGTAATATGATGTAAGCTGGTCCAATCAGAGTGATTCCCAGGACCCTGTCTTTCTCTTGGGAGGCTGGGTGGGAACTGAAGCTGCTGCAACCATCCTACCTGAGAATGAAACAAATCCGGTGAAAGGGTGAGCTCAGACCTGGCAAACTCAGAGTTCTGGGTTCACCAGAGGAGCCCCGTGTCCATTGGGTGGAAAGCCCAATCTAGTTCCCATTTTTTTCATTACTAGGTTAAGAAATTTTCTTTCTTTTGGAAACCAGAAATTTTCTGCCCCTTGCAGCAGAAGGTCCCAATAGACATTTCACACGTCCATATTACACCTATTTATTGAGTGCCTTCTACCTGCCAGGACCTGTGCTAGGTGCTGGGGGGCTGGGGGTTGGTGTGTGACATAGACGACACTGCTCTTCTCAGGAACCTTGGGTTCTAGGATGAGACAGTAAGACCCAGGCACCACCCTCCCCACAAGGACTACTATCTCTCAGGGCATTTGGGAAAGAAAGCCTTTGTCTTACATTCGCAGCCAGCTTAGCTGCAGACCACAGGGCTCTCTGTTCTCCCTCTGGACCCTCAGAACCACCTGCCTTGACCTTCTCACCTGCCCAGGGGAGGCAGGGGTGTGGGTACTCCACTGTCCTATGACAATGTCCCACGCAGCTGCACAAACCCTCGGACTTCACAGAGGGACCGGATCGTTAGGACGTGTGGGTCTAAGCGGAGAGAAATTTAAAATGACACGCTTAGTGTAACTGTCCCCATAGTCGTACAAGAGAAAACACACACACACACACACACACACACACACTTCAATGGGGACCCCATAGGCACACCCTAGGTGTTCCTTTTCCTTTCCTGTCAACTGATACACCCTCTTCTAAAAGGTTCTCTTCTACAAGTCTCCCCAGGAGGAAAGGAAAGCACCTTTTATTCCCGAAGACTGGTTTGGTCCTGGGTTCAATCTTCCACCCCTAATCACCACCCACACCCCTCAGCTCTTCCAGGTAATACCCGGCACTTGTTTCTTCTCATGTCAATTCAAATTCTTTAAGAGCTTGGGTTCTACAGCCAGATACCTGGGTTCCTTGCCTAGCTCTGCCATTTGCCGGCTGGATGACCTTGGGCAATGTACTTAACCTCTCTGAGCCTCAGTTTCATCTGTAAAATGGGGATAATAATAGCACTTATTTCTTAGGGTCTTCGGAAAGATTATTTGAAGTTATGTATGTGACGTGCATTTGTTTTTTTTTTTTTTTTTTTTTGGTTCCTTGAACATACCAAGGGATTCCCACCTCTGGGCTTTTGAACCTACTGTTCCGATCACTCTTCCCAGAGTTCCCCACGGCTGTCTCCCTCACTTCATTCAGGTGTCTGCTTTTTGAGAAAAAGATGGCCATCCTAATAAGTCTCTGTCCTCCAGCTCCCCAGCTCATTCACTCTTCATCTCATTCCCTGTTTTATTTTCTGTGTAGCGTTTACTGCTCCTGAGTTTCTGCACTTGTGTATTGCCTTTCTCTCCTGCTAGAAGGCAAGAGCCAAGAGAAGGGAAGCACTATTTGCCTTGTTCAGTTCTGTGTCCCCAGAGCCTAGAACAGTGTCCGTAAAGGCTCCATAAATATTTATTGGATGAGAACCGCACTCTGTGGCGGTTGCCTGGCAGATCACTGGGCAAGGGAGACGTTAGTGAGCCCTGCCAGTGAGAAGCTGTGCAAGAGGCAACTCTTAGCTCACACACACACACACACACACACACACACATACCACTCTTCTGTTCTCAAGGACAAACAATTCTCAGAGATGCTAAATCTGTTTTCAAGGAAGGGGAATGTTTCCTGGACTACAGTGTAGTCTCCTTGCCTGCCCTTGGCCAGAGGGGTCTCTCTGTGGTCCTCTGGGGCACTGGTGGCTCGGAGCAGTCTAAAGAATCACCAGCCAGGGGCTTCCCTGGTGGCGCAGTGCCAATGTCTGTGTGTTTTCTTTCTGGGGGAGTTTTACTTATGGACCCGACTTCATATGCAGCAGGGAGAAGTGTGAGATCTATTGTTCTCCAATGCTTGCAGATCAGATATTTAAAAAGTATATCACACACACACACACACACAGATCCCACATGCCGCGGAGCAGCTAAGCCCGTGCACCACAACTACCGAGACTGCACTCTAGAGCCTGCGTGCCACAACTACTGAAGCCTGTGTGCCACAACTACTGAAGCCCGCGAGCCTAGAGCCCGTGCTCCTCAACAAGAGAAGCCACCGCAATGAGAAGCCCGCACACCACAACAAAGAGTAGCCCCCACTCGGCACAACTAGAGAAAGCCCGCGCACAGCAACAAAGACCCAACACAGCCATAAACAAATAAGTAAATACATTTATTTAAAAAAAAAAAAGAAAATCACCAGCCAGACTTTGGATCCCATTCCAAACCATAAGCTTCTCAATGGCCAGTCTTGAGCCACATTGAGTCTCAGAAAAATCTTTGAAATTAGGGGTGTATGTGTGTGTGTGTGTCTGTGTGTTTTCTTTCTGGGGGAGTTTTACTTATGGACCCGACTTCATATGCAGCAGGGAGCAGTGTGAGATCTATTGTTCTCCAATGCTTGCAGATCAGATATTTAAAAAGTATATCAAACACACACACACACACACACACACTTTCTTGGAGGGGAGCTGGGAAGATGGACTTCCTAGCATCTTCTACTGAGTGGGCAGCTGTACCTGCCAGACTTTTCTGAATGTGTACGTTCTGGGCCTGAGTAACTTCAGGAGACATTCTTTGACTTTCAGACTCAATATGCTTTTTCCCAAACTCACAGAAGGAGGAGTCATAAAATCCAGATAAACAATATATCCATCCATTGAGGGTATAACATAATTTATTGATTGGAAATTTCATTGTGCTCTAATTTATAATCTAAGATTTTAAAACACATAATCCAAAACAGTTTATTCTTCTAAAATGGGATATGACTGCCAGATCCTTATAATAGATCATGTTTCCATAACTTTCTGCAAATGTTTTAAGTTACACATGGGCTTAGTTAAAATTTAAATGTACGCAGGTAAATATAATGTCAAGGGTTGGCCAGTAGATGGCAGCAAGTTTGAACTTGGCTTGGGAAAGATTTTCTCGAGTTTGCTGGAACAGGATATGAAAGTCAGCCTGAGCACAGTAAAGATTTAAAAGCTAACAGCTCTGGATAAAAATGTGAGCCCAGTGTGCCCTCCAGTCCTCATCTTGATGAGCAACTTTGTAAAGTCCATTTACATCTCTCTGCTTTTTGGCATTTATTAAGAAATATACATCGAAACCCCACTTTGTGCCAGGCGGAGCCATCATGGCAGACAGGATCACCGCCATTCCGAAGTTATGTTTTAGCACCATCATTTGGGTTATCATCCCAACAGAGATGGTCTCTAAACAATGTTTAAAGCAGGTGTGCTGAGGTGCAAAACAAGGAGTTACAAGGTGGAGTGGAAGGCATTCTTATTTCAACTCCCTGAAAACCCCAAATGAGTACAGTCACCAAGACTGAACAACAGGTTCCACACCTCACTAAAGTGAGTTCTGCAGCAACTAAGAAGAAAATTTAGTTTCTGGAAGGTCTGATCATATCCTAAAAATGAAGAAACCAATTTTTGTGACACCCTAAGATCAGAGTTGATTAATGAGCAATTAGCATAGACAGGCCTGGAAAATGTTTGACAGGCGAGTAAGAATTGGTCCTCTCTTTTACCTCTCTGTCTTTAGGGTTTGTTGATGTGGTTGATGATTCACATATAAGGCCGCCTCCCACACTTACACAGAATCCCGTTCCATTCTGTTTCCTAAGGTACAGCAGGTGAGCCAGGAGGATGGCAAAGGAGAGAAGGCACCTCTCACGGGGGGCTGTGACACTGGTCAGTGAGCCAGGCTCTGGCTCTTCTTTTGCATGATGCTACTGGACCCTCCCGAGCCCAACTGATTGGTCCAGTGTGGACATCCAGTGGGGTGGCTGTCAATCTACTGGGGGCCCAGCTAGGAGTGGCAGACATCTGAGTCATGGCAGCCAGGAAACGGGTTAGCAGCAATGTTTGGAAGCCCAGGCAGCAAGCGCCAGAGTAGTGGGCTGGGGTCCATGTGTTTGGAGCAGTATGAAGGATAGAGACCCTTGGACTTGAGCAGGCTTCATCTATCTCGACTTTCTCTTTGATGATAGGAATCACCTGAGATGGAGAGGGGTGCTTATTAAATACAAAAATAAGCAGTTCTATGGGGCTTCCCTGGTGGCGCAGTGGTTGCGCGTCCGCCTGCCGATGCAGGGGAATCGGGTTCGCGCCCCGGTCTGGGAGGATCCCACATGCCGCGGAGCGGCTGGGCCCGTGAGCCATGGCCGCTGAGCCGGGGCGCCCGGAGCCTGTGCCCCGCAACGGGAGAGGCCACAACAGTGAGAGGCCCACGTACCGCAAAAAAAAAAAAAAAAAAAAAAGCAGTTCTCTCCTCTAGAAAGTCTAATTCAGTAGGTCTGGGGTAGGGCCTGAACTTATTTATTTCTAGCAAGTTCCCATGGAATTCTGGTGGGCTAGTCCTTGGACCACACTTCAAGTAACAAGGGCTTAGAGTCCCTTTCAACTCTAGATTCTACAGTGGGTTCATGTCACTAGAACAACTCTGATTTTGTATGTAGTGGGGAGAGAAATTTGGACACCAGCATTTCTGTAGGACCTATCCGATGGCGACCTTGCTCTTGACTCTTTACAAAAGCTATTTCATTTAACTCTCTCAATACCCAACCTGGTGATTGTCTCATTATCCTCATTGTACAGAAAAGGAAAATGAGAATCGGAGAAGTTAAGTAACTTGCCCAAGGTTGAACAGTTAACAAGTGAAGGATTTAGAATTCAAACCAACGTCAGATTGGTCCAGTGCTCATTAATTAATTAGTCAACATGTTCATTGATCCAGAAAAGAATTATTAAATATATCTATGGATTAAGTACTGTATGAGGTATTAGGACATAAGGTTAGAAGGACAGATGACGCACAAGCCCTCATGGAGCTTTAGCAGGAAAGGTGGCTTTTGAATGAGAAATAACACCTCAGAGTGGAAACAGATCCCAAAGATTTTCACTGTGTCCAGAGCTGCCACTCTGGTTCTAGAGGACTGCGCTGGTCTCCTTGTCCACCCGAGGAGGACACTTCTCCCCAGATCTTGACATGGCTGGTCCCTTCCTATCACCCAGACTTCGGCTCCACTGTCACCTGTTCCGTGAGGCAGTATGTCTCATAGCAGGTGAGATTGCGGACTGTGGCACAGCACCTGGGCCTACATCCAGCTCCCCCACGTATTGGCTGTGATATAGAGCAAGTTACCTCACTTCTCTGTGCATCAGTTTCTTCATCTGTTAAAGGGCAGTGATAGTACCTACCACATACAGTTGCCGTGAACATTAAATGAGTTAATATACACAAAGAATTTAAAATAGCATCTGTCAAAGGGTAAGCAGCATGGAAACTTCCACTTCTGGTATTCCCTGAGCACCCTACCTAATCGTGATGTACCCCCTTTTATTCGCACATAACCTTTCACTCTGTTCTTTCTTCCTAGTTCTTGTGACCAAAGCACTCTGTGTTTACTCGTGTGTGGTCTGTGTCTCCACCTCCAGAGCCTAAACAGGGGACCTGGGCATTGTCTACACTCCATGTGCCTCCAGGCCCTGGGGCCAGGCCTGGGACCCAGCAGCTTCTCCATAACTCTTTTTTGTTTTTTTAAGATATATATATATATATATATTTTTTTTTAATTTATTTACTTTATTTATTTATTTTTGGCCGCGTTGGGTCTTTGCTGCTGTGCGCAGGCTTTCTCTAGTTGTGGCAAGCAGGGGCTACTCTTCGTTGCAGTGCGTGGGCTTCTCATTGCGGTGGCTTCTCTTGTTGTGGCCAAAGCACTCTGTGTTTACTCGTGTGTGGTCTGTGTCTCCACCTCCAGAGCCTAAACAGGGGACCTGGGCATTGTCTACACTCCATGTGCCTCCAGGCCCTGGGGCCAGGCCTGGGACCCAGCAGCTTCTCCATAACTCTTTTTTGTTTTTTTAAGATATATATATATATATATATTTATTTTTTAAAATTTATTTACTTTATTTATTTATTTTTGGCCGCGTTGGGTCTTTGCTGCCGTGCGCAGGCTTTCTCTAGTTGTGGCAAGCAGGGGCTACTCTTCGTTGCAGTGCGTGGGCTTCTCATTGCGGTGGCTTCTCTTGTTGTGGAGCATGGGCTCTAGGTGCCCGGACTTCAGGAGTTGTGGCACATGGGCTCAGTAGTTGTGGCTCGCGGGCTCTAGAGCACAGACACAGTAGCTGTGGTGCACGGACTTAGTTGCTCCGCGGCATGTGGGATCTTTCTGGACCAGGGCTCAAACCCGTGTCCCCTGCATTGGCAGGTGGATTCTTAACCACTGCGCCACCAGGGAAGCCCTATAACTCTTTATTAAAGGAGTGGATGAGTGAACATAAAGTCTGGGTTCCATGGAGAACAGAGCTGTGTTCTCTAGCCCAGGCCAAGCAGTCACGAACAGCTGCCTTCCATGGAAAGTAACTTAGACTCAACTACGTACTATACCCCAGCATGAAAGCCATAGCCTCTGCCATTAAGAACAGATGATGGAAAGAAATAGATGGGCTTTGTTGGCCTCCACTGACTTCTCTGGTGAGTTGTTTGAGCCTTCCTGGAAAATCTTTAGAGGTTTTAAGCCCAGAAGCCAGAACATGAAGAACATCTCTTTGTTGAAGATTAGAGGCAGCAGTCTGTCTTAGCTAATGCTGGTCTGTGTTGTACATTTGACATTATATTTAAACATGGATTTTTATATTTAATAAATAGAAGTTCCCTGAGAGAGTCTCCAGAGCCTTCTGCTAACATTAATCATCTTCCTGAACACATGCTGCCATGTGTACTGGGGAGCTGGCCAAACTTTAAGGGAGGGGTGGGCAGCTAGAATCGCCAACCCATGTTGCCACTTCTTGTGAGCAAATGATAGAATGAAGCAGATGTGTGGCTTCTGTTGAGCCCTTCTTTCAGTATTTTGAGCCTTCTTGAAAACTCAGCTATTTGATGGGGTGTGCCTCACCCTGGCTACTAGGAGTGTGAAATCAGGAGACATAAAAAAGTGTGCCCAGTCTGTAAATGCCTTTTTCACCTGCTTGCTGATTCCTGAAATCCTAACAGCAAAGTCTTTCTTTTTGCAAAGAGACAATGACTTGGAAAGCATATATATATTTGGGAGGGGAAAGTCTGTAATTAAAATTTAGTTTATGGGCTTTCCTGGTGGCGCAGTGGTTGCGCGTCCGCCTGCCGATGCAGGGGAATCGGGTTCGCGCCCCGGTCTGGGAAGATCCCACGTGCCGCGGAGCGGCTGGGCCCGTGAGCCATGGCCATTGAGCCTGCGCGTCCGGAGCCTGTGCCCCGCAACGGGAGAGGCCGCAACAGAGGGAGGCCCGCATACCACAAAAAAAAAAAAAAAAAATTTAGTTTAAGTGAAAAGAAGTTGACCTCAGGCCTTTTAGGTTGAAATATTTTGATAGATATATGCATATGTATAACCAATTCACTTTGCTGTACAACTGAAACTGGCACAACATTGTAAATCAACTATACTCCAATAAAAATTTTAAAAAATGAAATATTCTGATTGGGAGAAGACATAGGAGAAAGGATAGGAGACACATAGAGTGAGGTGGTAGGAAACAGGGAAAGGGCAATGCATCAGTCAGGTATTGCTACAGTAATGCTGCATAACAAATCATCCAGAACCTCAGTGATATATAATAAGGGTTTATTTCTTGCTCAAGTGTTCATTGGTCAACTGATCTGTGCCAGGCTGGGCTCAGTTCCAAGCTGTGGGTAGAGTCCAGATCTGCTCCATGTGTCTCTCATCCTTCTTGGACCAGCTGCAAACTGAGGAATAAATGGAAACCCTCAACGCTTCTTCAGTCATAGGCTCAAAACTTGCTCACTGTCACTACCCTGTCCGCAAATTCTTTTGGCCAAAGCAAGTCACGTGGCCAATCCCAATATCCGTAGGGCAGGGATATGCCTCCTGCAGAGGAGGTGGCAGTGTCAAGAGAAAGAATATTGGCTGAACAGTAATCTTTCACAGGCCTGGGTATCAAAGGCCACTTTTACCAACCTTGCAGTGAGCCTCCCATTGCACTAAGCCTTCTCATGTTTATTGGGTCCTCACAGAATTACGACAGTGAATTGCAAATGGGCCTCAGGGTCTTTAAGTCGTGTTACCCTCTCATGCACCCTAATTTTATTCTGCAAAGGACTCCCCTCTCCTCAGTGCTCCTCCCCTTGCCACCCCTCACTCCAAGCTCCAGGACTGCATGCTCCACTGACTCTACTTTTTGGACCCAAATTGATCAGATTCCATTTCCCTCTCTGGACCTTTTTATTCTTGTTTCAGATCCTGGGGGGCCAACACTATCACCCTCCCCAATAAAAACCAGCCATTGTCCAGTATACCTGAATTTCTCAAAATGCTCCTTTGTAAAAACAAGAGGTAAGGGGGCCAGGAGCTACAGTTTCAGATTCACCTTAAAGAGATTAGCTTTCCCAAAGGAAATTCACTTATAACATTATTTTCATAGTTAATAAGTGTATGTTGTTAGTGCTGTGCTAAAAGTAAGAAATTGGGGCTTCCCTGGTGGCGCAGCGGTTGCGCGTCCGCCTGCCGATGCAGGGGAACCGGGTTTGCGCCCCGGTCTGGGAAGATCCCACGTGCCGCGGAGCGGCTGGGCCCGTGAGCCATGGCCGCTGAGCCTGCGCGTCCGGAGCCTGTCCTCCGCAACGGGAGAGGCCACAGCAGAGGGAGGCCCGCATACCACAAAAAAAAATAAAAAATAAAAAATAAAAAATAAAAAAAAATAAATAAAAAATAAAAAAAATAAAAAAAAAATAAAAGTAAGAAATTGACAGATCAAGACTGACAACAGCCGACCTAACCGACCTAAACCAATGTTTCTGGTTGCCCAGCAGTGCGCCTGCACGGAGCCTCTCCCCTTTGGCTTTAATCTCATAGCAGCTGGCAGCTCGGTACCCACTTAGGTAAAGGGGAGGAAGGGGACCAGCCAGGGCGGCGAGCAGCAGTGTTTTTCTTCCTCTGGAGGTACTGGTTCCTGACCACAGCCGTCAGGAGCAGTGTGCCTCCTTCCGTCCCAGACCCTAGGGAATCAGCAAGACCCAGTTCACACCCAGTGGGAGAGATGGGTGGCCCGGAAACCTGCCCAGCCCAATGCCCAGCAGGGGCCAGGGGCTCACTCCCCCCACACTTTGCTCCCCTCCCCAGTGTTTCAGTGAAACACTGAAGATTCGAATTAGATATTTAAATGAAGTGGCCCCATTTAAATTGAGCTAATTTGAAAAATATTTTTTCCAGTACTTGACATTTTTATAATCTGAACCCATATACAATGGCAGCCCGCTGTCTGGATCCACTCTGGTACCACTTGGGGGTTGGATGAGAAAGGAGGGGGAGGTCACGGGTGTTCATCAGTAAAGACATCAGGATAGTGAAGTAGCCTCAGAATGAAGAATTAGCAACAAGACTTTCCAGTTTCATGGGCAATGAAGCCTTGGCGAGTCCGTTTTTAAAGTGTGAGGGGAAGGACTAGGGAAGATGATATAGCTGTCATGGGATCCATCTCCAGCTGGGCTTCTGTTTGTTGGTACCTATCTTGGGCAAACCCTGTGTGAGGATCCTGGAGAAGATCAAAGGACACTGCCCTCCCTGTGTTTCGGATCTGGGGGTGGATACAGGAGCAGCATGCAAGCAGGCAAGGCTTACAAATGCACACGTAACTGATATTTATTGAGCATCTAGTATGTGCCCCTTTCCTCTTTATGGACTTGCCAGAAGCCAAAGTAACAATTCCAACCAAGACTCATAGGTTAATAATTTTAGCTAACGCTTCTGAGCGCCTTTGATATGGTAAGTGCTTTTTAAAAGGGTGACCTCCTTCCTTCTCTGTAATTTCCCTAGAGGCAGACACTGGGCTCCTCCCCCCATTTCACAGACAGTAGCACTGAGGCACAGAGAGGTTGTTCACCTGCCCTAGGAAGAATCCACAGCTAACACAGGGAAGAATCCAGAATGAACGCAGGTGGTCTGACTCTGGAGTCTTGCTTGTGGCTGCTGCACCACGCCCCCTTTCTCCTACTTCCCACCAGTATGACTCTGCATTAGCTCGATGGGGCCTCAGCTCGTGGGGCGTCTCATCAGCCACCTCCGCCATTACTTTGAAGTTCTTTTGGTCTAGCAGGGGACCTCCAGGGTGCAGCCTGAAAGGGAGAATCGGAGAGCGGAGGTGGGAGAGCGAGGTGATATTGTGCACGTCAGTGTCACCACTCTCTCTGGCAGTGCCACAATCCTTCTGTATTCCATCACGGAAAAGAAGACCACCCCTGCTTCCTGGCTCAGACCACTTGACTTCTTGGTCAGTCCCAGCCTGTGACTCAGTTGCCCCCCAAGTGGCTCATGGCAGGGGGGCTGTGGTGAGATCTGTTGCCCCATAAATCCTTGTCTTGGGGAACAGGGACTCCAACCTTCTAAAGAATAGAAAGTTGCAGAACAAAGATTCTGAAAGTGCATCTCAGAACCACCTGTGTAAATACCACCCGGGGAGCTTGTTAATAATGCATATTCCCGAGCCCCACACCAGATTCTAAGAATGAGACCCAGGATCTGAGGTTTTTTGGGGTTTTTTTTTTTTGAATTTTATTTTACTTATTTTTTTATACAGCAGGTTCTTATTAGTCATCCATTTTATACACATCAGTGCATACATGTCAATCCCAACCACCCAATTCATCACCACCCCCACCGCCGCTTTCCCCCTTGATCTCCATACGTTTGTTCTCTACATCTGTGTCTCTATTTCTGCCCTGCAAACCAGTTCATCTATACCAGTTTTCTAGGTTCCACATATAGCATTAATATATGATATTTGTTTTTCTCTTTCTGACTTACTTCACTCTGTATGACAGTCTCTAGATCCATCCACGTCACTACAAATGACCCAATTTCATTCCTTTTTATGGCTGAGTAATATTCCATTGTATATATGTACCA
>NC_041220.1:91351121-91352166 GCF_002837175.3 Physeter macrocephalus | reverse complement strand
GAATTGCTGGGTCATATGGTAATTCTATTTTTAGTTTTTTAAGGAACCTCCATACTGTTCTCCATAGTGGCTGTATCAATTTATGTTCCCACCAACAGTGCAAGAGGGTCCCCTTTTCTCCACATTCTCTCCAGCATTTGTTGTTTGTAGATTTTCTGATGATGCCCATTCTAACTGGTGTGAGGTGATATCTCATTGTAGTTTTGATTTCCATTTTTCTAATAATTCGTGATGTTGAGAAGCTTTTCATGTGTTTGTTGGCCATCTGTATGTCTTCTTTGAAGAAATGTCTATTTAGGTCTTCTGCTCATTTTTGGATTTGGTTGTTTGTTTTTATAATATTGAGCTGCATGAGCTGTTTATATATTTTGGAGATTAATCTTTTGTCTGTTGATTTGTTTGCAAATTCTTACATTTAGGTCTCTAATCCATTTTGAGTTTATTTTTGTGTATGGTGTTAGGGAGTGTTCTAATTTCATTCTTTCACATGTAGCTGTCCAGTTTTCCCAGCACCACTTATTGAAGAGACTGTCTTTTCTCCATTGTATATCCTTGCCTCCTTTGTCATAGATTAGTTGACCATAGGTGCATGGGTTTATCTCTGGACTTTCTGTCCTGTTCCATTGATCTACATGTCTGTTTTTGTGCCAGTACCATATTGTCTTGATTACTGTAGCTTTGTAGTATAGTCAGATGTCAGGGAGTCTGATTCCTCCAGCTCCATTTTTTTCCCTCAAGACTGCTTTGGCTATTAAGGGTCTTTTGTATCTCCATACAAATTTTAAGATGTTTTTGTTCTAGTTCTGTAAAAAAAAAAGAAATGTCACTGGTAATTTGATAGGGATTGCATTGAATCTGTAGATAGCTTTGGGTAGTATAGTCATTTTCACAATATTGATTCTTCCAATCAAAGAACATCGTATAGCTCTCTATCTGTTTGTGTCATCTTTAATTTCTTTCATCAGTGTCTTATAGTTTTCTGAGTACAGGTCTTTTACCTCCTTAGGTAGGTTTATTCCTAGATATTTTATTCTTTTTGTTGCAA
>NC_041220.1:91347048-91350791 GCF_002837175.3 Physeter macrocephalus | reverse complement strand
GCAGTTTTCTGGTGGCATCTTTAGGATTCTCTATGTATAGTATCATGTCATCTGCAAACAGTGACAGTTTTACTTCTTCTTTTCCAATTTGTATTCCTTTTATTTCTTTTTCTTCTCTGATTGCTGTGGTGAGGACTTCCAAAACTATGTTGAATAATAATGGTGATAGTGGACATCCTTGTGCTGTTCCTGATCTTAGAGGAAATGCTTTCAGTTTTTCACCATTGATAATGATGTTTGCTCTGGGTTTGTCGTACATGACCTTTATTATGTTGAGGTAGGTTCCCTCTATGCCCACTTTCTGGAGAATTTTTATCATAAATGGGTGTTGAATTTTGTCAAAAGCTTTTTCTGCATCTATTGGGATGACCATATGGTTTTAATTTTTATTTATTTATTTATTAAAATTAATTCATTATTTAATTTTAATTTTTGGCTGCGTTGGGTCTTCATTGCTGCCCATGGGCTTTCTCTAGTTGCGGCGAGCAGATGCTACTCTTTGTTGTGGTGCACAGGCTTCTCATTGCGGTGGCTTCTCTTGTTGCAGAGCACGGGCTCTAGGTGTTCGGACTTCAGTAGTTGTGGCATGCGGGCTCCGTAGTTGTGGCTTGAAGGCTCCAGAGTGCAGGCTCAGTAGCTGTAGCACATGGGCTTAGCTTCTCCGCAGCATGTGGGATCTTCCCTGACCAGGGCTCGAACCCCTGTCCTCTGCATTGGCGGGCAGATTCTTAACTGCTGTGTCACCAGGGAAACACCGATCATATGGTTTTTATTCTTCAATTTGTTAATATGGTGTATCACATTGATTGATTTGCTGATTGCCATGGCTAGGACTTCCAAAACTAATTTTGAATAAAAGTGGCGAGTGCATATCCTTGCTTTGTTCCTGATCTTAGAGGAAATGCTTTCAGTTTTTTACCGTTGAGAGTAATGTTTCCTATGGGTTTGTTGTATACGGCCTTTATTAAATTGAGGTATGTTCCCTCTATGCCCTCTTTCTCGAGAGTTTTGATCATAAATGGGTGTTAAATTTTGTCAAAAGCTTTTTCTGTATGTATTGATATGATCATATGGTTTTTATTCTTCAATTTTTGGATGTGGTGCATCACACTGATTGACCTGTGGATACTGAAGAATCCTTGCATCCCTGGAATAAATCCCACTTGATCATGGCGTATGATCCTTTTAATGTATTGTTGGATTCGGTTTCCAACCATTTTGTTGAGGTTTTTTGTGTTGATGTTCATCAGTAATATTTGCCTGTAATTTTCTTTTCTTGTGGTATCTTTGTCTGGTTTTAGTGTCAGGATGATGATGGACTCATAGAATGAGATTGGAAGTGTTCCCTTGTCTGCGATTTTTTAAAAGAGTTTCAGAGGGATGGGTGTTAACTCTTCTCTAAATGTTTGATAGAGTTCACCTGTGAAGCCATCTGGTCCTGGACTTTCGTGTGTTGAAATTTTTTTAATAGTACTTTCAGTTACAGTACTTGTGATTGGTCCTTTCATGTTTTGTATTTCTTCCTGGTTCAGTCTTGGAAGGTTGTACCTTTCTATGAATTTGTCCATTTCTTGTAGGTTGTCCTTATTTTTGGCATATAGTTTCTTGCAGTAGTCTCTTATGATCCTTTTTATTTCTGTGATGTCAAATGTAACTTCTTTTTCATTTCTAATTTTATTGATTTGAGACCCCTACTTTTTGTTCTTGATGAGTCTGACTAAAGGTTTATTAATTTTATTTTTTCAAAGAATTGGCTTTTAGTTTTGGTGTTCCTTTCTACTGTTTTCTTCACCTGCAATTCATTTATTTATACTCTGATTTTTATGATTTCTTTCCTTCTACTAACTTTGGGTTTTGTTTGTTCTTCTTTCTGTAGTTCCTTTAGGTGTAAGGTTAGATTGTTTATTTGAGATTTTTCTTGTTTCTTGAGGTAGGCTTGTATAGCTATAAACTTCCCTCTTAAACTGCTTTAGCTGCATCCCATAGGTTTTGGATTGTCATGTTTTCATTGCCATTTGTCTCTAGGTATTTTTGATTTCCTCTTTGATTTCTCTTCAGTGATCTCTTGGTTATTTAGTAACTTATTGTTTAGGCTCCATGTGTTTTTGTTTTTTACGTTTTTTTCCCTGTAATTTATTTCTGATCTCATAGCTTGGTGGACAGAAAAGATGCTTGATATGATTTCAATTTTCTTAAATTTACTGAGCCTTGATTTGTGACCCAAGATGTGATCTATCCTGGAGAATGTTCCATGTGCACTTGAGAAGAAAGTGTAATCTGCTGTTTTGGGATGGAATGTCCTATAAATATCAAGTAAATCTATCTGGTCTATTGTGTCATTTAAAGCTTGTGTTCCTTATGAATTTCTGTCTGGATGATCTGTCCATTGGCGTAAGTGAGGTGTTAAAGTCCCCCACTATTAGTGTGTTACCGTCAATTTCCTCTTTTATAGCTATTAGCAGTTGCCTTATGTATTGAGGTGCTCCTATGTTGGGTGCATATATATTTATACTTGTTATATCTTCTTCTTGGATTGATCCCTTGATCATTATGAAGTGTCCTTCATTGTCTCTTGTAACATTTTTTATTTTAAGGTATACTTTACCTGATATGAGTATTGCTACTCCAGCTTTCTTTTGATTTCCATTTGCATGCAGTATTTTTTTCCATCCCTTCACTTTCAGTCTGTATGCGTCCCTAGGTCTGAAGTGGGTCTCTTGTAGACAGCATATATATGGGTCTTGTTTTTGTATCCATTCAGCAAGCCTGTGTCTTTTGGTTGGAGCATTTAATCTATTCACGTTTAAGGTAATTATCAATATTGTATGTTCCTATTACCATTTTCTTAACTGTTATGGGTTTGTTTTTGTAGGTCCTTTTCTTCTCTTATGTTTCCCACTTAGAGAAATTCCTTTAGCATTTGTTATAGAACTGGTTTGGTGGTGCTGAATTCCCTTTGCTTTTGTTTGTCCGTAAAGCATTTGATTTCTCCATCGAATCTGAATGAGACCCTTGCCAGGTAGAGTAATCTTGGTTGTAGGTTCTTCCCTTTCATCCCTTTGAATATATCATGCCAGTCCCTTCTGGCTTGTAGAGTTTCTGCTGAGAAATCAGCTGTTAACCTTATGGGAGTTCCCTTGTATGTTATTTGTTGTTTTTCCCTTGTTGCTTTCAATAATTTTTCTTTGTCTTTAATTTTTGTCAATTTGATTACTATGTGTCTCAGTGTGTGTCTCCTTGGGTTTATCCTGCCCAGGACTCGCTGTGCTTCCTAGACTTGGGTGGCTATTTCCTTTCCTATGTTAGGGAAGTTTGCGACTATAATCTCTTCAAATATTTTCTCGGGCCCTTTCCCTCCCTCTTCTCCTTCTGGGACTCCCATAATGTGAATGTTGTTGCATTTAATGTTGTCCCAGAGGTCTCTTAGGCTGTCTTCATTTCTTTTCATTCATTTTTCTTTATTCTATTCCACGGCAGTGAATTACACCATTCTGTCTTCCAGGTCACTTATCCATTTTTCTGCCTCAGGTATTCTGCTATTGATACAGAATACACTAGAGTGTATTTTTCTTTTCAGTTATTGTATTGTTCATCTCTGATTGTTTGTTCTTTAATTCTTCTAGGTCTTTGTTAAACATTTCTTGTATCTTCTCAATCCTTGCCTCCATTCTTTTTCCAAGGTCCTGGATCATCTTCACTATCATTATTCTGAATTTTTTTTCTGGAAGGTTGCCTATCTCCAC
>NC_041220.1:91337040-91346773 GCF_002837175.3 Physeter macrocephalus | reverse complement strand
TGCTTTCAATAATTTTTCTTTGTCTTTAATTTTTGTCAATTTGATTACTATGTGTCTCAGTGTGTGTCTCCTTGGGTTTATCCTGCCCAGGACTCGCTGTGCTTCCTAGACTTGGGTGGCTATTTCCTTTCCTATGTTAGGGAAGTTTGCGACTATAATCTCTTCAAATATTTTCTCGGGCCCTTTCCCTCCCTCTTCTCCTTCTGGGACCCCCATAATGTGAATGTTGTTGCATTTAATGTTGTCCCAGAGGTCTCTTAGGCTGTCTTCATTTCTTTTCATTCATTTTTCTTTATTCTATTCCACGGCAGTGAATTACACCATTCTGTCTTCCAGGTCACTTATCCATTCTTCTGCCTCAGGTATTCTGCTATTGATACAGAATACACTAGAGTGTATTTTTCTTTTCAGTTATTGTATTGTTCATCTCTGATTGTTTGTTCTTTAATTCTTCTAGGTCTTTGTTAAACATTTCTTGTATCTTCTCAATCCTTGCCTCCATTCTTTTTCCAAGGTCCTGGATCATCTTCACTATCATTATTCTGAATTTTTTTTCTGGAAGGTTGCCTATCTCCACTTCATTTAGTTGTTTTTCTGGGGTTTTATCTTGTTCCTTCATCTGCTACAAAGTCCTCTGCCTTTTCATTGTGTCTATCTTTCTGTGAATGTGGTTTTCCTTCCACAGACTGCAGAATTGTAGTTCTTCTTGCTTCTACTGTCTGCCCACTTGTGGATGAGGCTATCTAAGAGGCCTGTGCAAACTTCCTGATGGGAGGGACTGGTGGTGGGTAGAGCTGGGTGTTGCTCTGGTGCACAGAGCTCAGTAAAACTTTAATCTGCCTGGAATTCCCTGGTGGCGCAGTGGTTAAGAATCCGCCTGCCAATTCAGGGGACATGGGTTCGAGCCCTGGTATGGGAAGATCCCACATGCTGTGGAGCAACTAAGCCCGTGTGCCACAACTACTGAGCCTGTGCTCTAGAGCCCACGAGCCACAACTACTGAGCCCATGTGCCACAACCACTGAAGCCTGGGTGCCTAGAGCCCATGCTCCACAACAAGAGAAGCCACTGCAATGAGAAGCCTGAACACCGCGATGAAGAGTAGCCCCCACTCGCTGCAACTAGAGAAAGCCCATGTGCAGCAATGATGGCCCAACACAGCCAAAAGTAAAATAAATTTTTTAAAAACCCCTCCAAAAAACCCTTTAATCTGCTTGTCTGCTGATGGGTGGGGCTGGGTTCCCTCCCCGTTTGTTGCTTGGCCTGAGGCAACCCAACACTGGAGCCTACCTGGGTCTTTGGTGGGGTTAATGGGAGACTCTGGGAGGGCTCACACCAAGGAGTACTTCCCAGAACTTCTGCTGCCAGTGTCCTTGTCCTTATGGTGAGCCACAGCCACCCCCTGCCTCTGCAGGAGACCCACCAATACTAGCAGGTAGGTCTGGTTCAGTCTCCTATGGGGTCACTGCTCCTTCCCCTGGGGTCCCTATGTGCACACTACTTTGTGTGTGCCCTCCAAGAGTGGAGTCTCTGTTTCCTCCAGTCCTGTCTAAGCCCTGCAATCAGATCCTGCTAGCCTTCAAAGTCTGATTCTCTAGGAATTCCTCCTCCCATTGCCAGACCCCCAGGTTGGGAAGCCTGACGTGGGGCTCAGAACTTTCACTCCAGCGGGTGGACTTGTGTGGTATAAGTGTTCTCCAGTTTGTGAGTCACCCACCCAGCTGTTACAGGATTTGATTTTACTGTGATTGCGCCCCTCCTACCATCTCATTGTGGCTTCTCCTTTGTCTTTGGAAGTGGGGTATCTTTTTTGGTGAGTTCCAGTGTCTTCCTGTCGATGATTGTTCAGCAGTTAGCTGTGATTCTGGTGCTCTCGCAAGAGGGAGTGAGTGCACATCCTTCTACTCCACCATCTTGAACCGGACCTGAGTTTTTATTAAACTCTTCCCATGTCCTCCTGAAACAAATGTCTGAGACCACTATTTCTCCTCTCTCCACTTTTACCAGGGGATTCCTGTAATGTTGCTCTGGGCTGGGGAAGGGGAACTGTTTATCTAGTTATAAAGATCTACCTTTTCAAAGGGCAGGGTAGAGTAGCCTCTGGGAGCTTAGAATGGGGAATGCCAAGCCTTTGTGTCCATGTGGGTGTGACCCAAGACCGCAGGCATAGATACCTCTGTTGTTGGAAGCTGACCTCCCCCTACCCTCATGCTTCTCACAGCTCAACCAACAGTGAATTATTCCCTGGCTGGCAGCACTTTCTGAACCTCAAGGAATTTGCCAGATGATTCCAGACCCAGGCATCTGCTCGGTTCTCTACTGGGGACTCAGTTTTCTATTGGGGATAACCCTTGGTAAGCCCTAGTCCTCACTCACTTGTCCCTCTTTTGAAAGGGCCAGTGGAAGTGAGGGTCCCAAAGTGTGACTTCCTGCTCTGCCCTCATGAGTGATGTGGTTCTGGCAGCTTTCTCAAACTCTTAGTCTTGTTTATAAAATGAGATTAATCATACCCACCTCAAGGAACCATGAGGATAAGGAAGAGACATGCACATCTGGAACTGCATTCTGCCATGAGCTGAAGAAGCAGAAGGATTAAGCATTTAATGGAAACACACTGAGGGAGATGGGGGAATACTTCATGGGTAGACTTACTTATGCCCATTTCACTGAGAGCTGTGGAATTAGGAGACTTGAAGTCTCTAAGTCACTGTTACAGGTTGAATTGTGTCCCCTCCCAAATTCATGTGCTGAAGTCCTAACTCTCTCCCCAGTACCTCAGAATATGACCTTATTTGGAAATAAGGGTCACTGTTAACCGTATTAGTTAATGAGGTCATTAGGGTGGAGCCCTAATCCAATATGGCTGGTGTCATTATTAAAAGGGAAATTTGGACACAGAGGCATGACCACAGAAGAACACCAGGTGAAGATGAAGGCAGACATGGGGTGATGTATCTACAAGCCAAAGAATGACAGACATTCCCAGCCAACCACCAGAAGCTAGGAGAGAGGCATGGACCACACTTTTCTTCACAGGGCTCAGAAAGAACCGTCCTTGCTGACACCTTGCTTTTGGACTTCTAGCCTCTAGAACTGTAAGAAAATACATTTCTGTTGTTATTGGTTGTGGTCTTAGGAGCACAGCCACTAAGATTCTGAAGCGTCAGAGCCTGGGTCACCAAGAGTCTAATGTGGAGCTGTTGCTAAGATGGTGCAGGGCTCAGGCTACCCCAGGGCTGTGACCTTGAGAGAAAGCATACTCTGCTGTTTCCACCCAAACCAAGGGAGACCTGGTTGAAAGCAATATTTAAGGCAGCATTAGGGTGTCAGAAATGCCCCCACAGGGTATACTGGGGAGTATATTCAGGAGGTCAGACCTGAGTGCGTCTACTCATTTTAGTTTCAGATTTACATTCTGTCTCCTTCCCTCAACCTTTCATGTCTGTGCCTAAGTCTCAACCCCTAGTATTCAACACCTTGATTTTTGAGCACCATCCTTGTATATATCTAGGAGCCATGGTTCCTGGTCAAACTCTGTTTTTTCCTAATAGCAGCCTTGACAAGGTGGCAGAAGCCACAGGGGAGAAACACTGGCAGATAGAATAATGGCCCTGCAAAGATATCCATGTCCTAATCTCCAGAGCCTGTGGGTATGTATGTTACCATGATCCAGGTGGACCAACGTAATCACAAGGGTCCTTATATGTTGAAGACAGGCAGATCAAAGTCAAAGAAGGAGAGGGATGATGGAAGTATAGAGGGGGCAAGGAGAGAAAGGAAAGGGAGAGGGGGTGGGGGACGACAGAGGGGGGGAGAGAGAGAGAGAGAGAGAGAGAGAGAGAGAGAGAATTGAAGGTGCTATGCTGCTGCCTTCAAGATGAGAAGGCCATGTGGCCTCCAGGAGCTGGAAAAGGTAAGAAATGGGTTCTCCCCTAAAATTTCCAGAAAGAACGTTGTCCTCCTGACACCTTGGTTTTAGCCCAATGAGACCTGTTTCAGATTTCTGACCTCCAGGGCTATCAGATAATAAGGTTGTGTTATTTTAAGCCACGAGGTTTGTGATAGATTGTTACAGCAGCAACAGAAAACGAATACAACTGGGATGCTTTGACTTGACTCCAAATGAGGGGCTGCAGGCTGGGATGGTGACAGTCTCCAGCCCCACCTGCCCTGGCCAGAGACACATCACCCAGAAGCACTCCTTTCCTTCTTCCCAAATTGGTTCAGAACCTATGATGTGCCAGTCTCTGCTGTGTCCTCTGTCTGTGCTGCATGTGATCATATTTAATTTCTTCCCACTCGGTTTCCTGACATTCTTTCTCTGCCTCAGCACCTGAGAGCCCCCGTATGCAGTTGCCAGATATAGCTGATAAATACAACATTGCCCAGGACATGCTTATACTAAAACATTATTCATTGCTTATCTGAAATCAAAATTAAACGGTGTCTTGTATTTTATCTGGCAACCCTCCACCTGGAAGGCGCCCAGGGAAACACCTGCTGAGTTATGTCCTGGGATCCATTGGCTCCACATGGGGAGTTTTTCAGCTGGGTTGAACCCACTCAGCCACTACTCTTGTTCTCACTTGCCCAGCTCGTTTATTTGCCACTCACCCCAGCCCCCAGACAGCTGTTTCCTTATTGCAGCTGCTGCTTCTGTGCTTGAGGGATGTAACTGAAATTCGGGCCCAAGAGGGAACGACAGAGCAGTTGATGGAGAGGAGATCTAGGGGCAAGTGTGAGGACTTAGCTCAAACTCTCAGAGGTTCTGGTGGTGCCACACAAGGGGCATTTCTGAGGCTCTGTCTTCTCTGACCAGTTTGGACTGGTTTTGGGCCTTAGGAATGAGAGTGGCCTTCTGAGCCCTGCACCTTTGGTTGGGGGAGGTGTATTAGTCAGCTAGGGCTGCATAACAAAATACCACAGACTGGGAGGCTTAAACAACAGACATTTATTTTCTCACAGTCCTGGAGGCTGGAAGTCCAAGATGAGCAGAGTTGGTTTCCTCTGAGGCCCCTCCTTGGCTTGCAGATGGGTTCTTGCTGCCTCTTCACATGGTTGTCTCTCTGTGCACGTGCAGCCCAGGTGTCTCTCTGTGTGTCCAA
The DNA here is from genome assembly GCF_002837175.3 of Physeter macrocephalus. NCBI lineage: Eukaryota > Metazoa > Chordata > Mammalia > Artiodactyla > Physeteridae > Physeter > Physeter macrocephalus. The sequence continues at coordinate 91,341,668 of NC_041220.1, read as the reverse complement.
TTTCTTCTTATAAGGACACCAGTCAGATTGGATTATGGCCCACCCTCACAGCCTCATTTTAATTACCTCTTAAAGGTCCTGTCTCCAAATACAGTCACACTCTGTGGTACTGGGGGTTAGGACCTCAACATATGAATTTTAGGGGGACACTATTTAGCTCACAGCAGGACGCATGTTGGACTGGGATCTCCTCTCAGCTAAATGCTGTGGTGTGTTGAGTGGTCTGCTCACTCAATAAAGCCAACGGCACAGCAAGTCTGGAAATCAAGACCCTAAACTTGTGAGGCCAAGCTTAACTGTAGTCACTGGCTAGTCCTGATGGAAGACAGTCTGATATTGCAGGTCCAAGGATCACAGATTCTTAGTCTTGAAATCGAGTCAAATCAGTGGTTTTCAAACCCCAAGGGGTTCCACTAAGATTTCAAGGAAGTGTCTCAAAGCCCTCAATCTTTCGTCTCTTTCCCATTTGGGCTTCCATACAGAATTGCTTGGGGAGGTGGGGAGGAAAGAGTTTCCTCTGTATTAAAATTTTAAATCCACTAATCTAGACCCAATACTTTTTTGTATAGGTGAGGTATTCATTCATCAAGCATGTTTTGAATACCTTCGTTTATGAGCCTCTGTGCTAGATTTTTTGTTGTTGTTTGTTAATGAAGCACAAGGCAACAAAAATTGACCAATAAACCCAGATACCCCAAGCAGACTTGTCCTTACTTTTCACTGGTGTCTTAGTCTGTTTGGCTACTATAACAACATACCACAGACTGGGTGGCTCAAACAACAAACATTTATTTCACACAGTTCTGGAGGCTGGGAAGTCCAAGATCAAAGCACCGGCAGATTTGGTGTCTGGCAAGAGCCTGCTTCCCAGTCCATAGATGGCCATCTTTTTGCTGTGACTTCACGTGGTGAGAGGGGTGAAGGAGCCTCCGCTGCACAACAGAATGAATCAGCCGTACACATACAGATATCCCCCCCTCCATTTTGGACTTCCCTCTCATTTAGGTCAAGACAGAGTATTAGGTAGAGTTCCCTGTGCTATACAGTATGTTCCCATCAGTTGTCTATTTTATACATAGTATCAATAATGTATATGTGTCAATCCCCATCTCCCAATTCCTCCCCCCTACCCCCGCCTTCCCCCTTAGTATCCATACATTTGTTTGAGGTCTCTTTTATAAGAGCACTAATTGCATTCATGAGGGCTCCACCTTCATAACCTTATCACCTCTCAAAGACCCTACCTCTTCATACTATCACATTGGGGGGTAGATTTCAACCTATGAACTTTGAGGGGACACAGACATTCTTCTGTCTATAGCTGGGATGGCAGCTAGTCCCTCTTTTCAGATGTGGACAACTTGCCAGCCCTGTCCACAGCCACAATCTGAGTCTGTGAAAGTCTGATTTAATATCATCAATATCCTTTAATATTATTTAATATCATTTAATTCTCCCCAAAATCCTCTGAGATAAGTACTACAGATGAGGCCTCTAAGACTTGGAAGCAGAGAAGTTGCCTGCTATCCCCCAGCTGGTAAATGCTGGGTCTGGGATGAGAATCCAGGTCTTTCTGACTCCAAAGTTCAAGTTCTCCATGACTTGCCTGATACCACCTTTTAAAAGATGAGCCAGATTTTGAGCCTGAGAATCTGAGCAAGTGGAGGTACCATCAGAAAGCAGACAGAATCAGGAGAGGTGGTTTGAGATATGACAGATCATTCCATTTCAGATGATGAATTTGGGGGACCTCTTGGTGACGGTCTGTAGATAATAATAATCTGTAGATTTAACTGGGGAAGGGGGATTTGGTAGAAAGGTAACAGGTGAAGGGACAGACCAGGAAGCTTCACATGGCAGGCTGACAGATAAATTGGCCTATATTTGTCTCCTCTCTGATTTTTCTGAGAAAATAGACCTACCTTAATAATGTTGATAATTTGCCGAAGAGGTGAAAGCTCATTGACTGATGGCATCTCTCAGTTTCCCCGTGATATGGCAAAGTGTATTATCTTCCCTCTAAAAATAAACATAGAGATAGAAGCATCCAAGGCACATGTGCAAAATGCCAGCTTTCAAATCCTTCACATTCAGGGAGCTCAGAGCAAGGCCATTGGTGAGTGAGTTTGCGGGGGTGGACAGAGACGGGATTTCTCATCGTTAGGCTTGTGTAGCACCAGGACTAGGAACTGTGAAGCATTATAGGAAATGAAATCACCAGCTCTTGATTACTTAGGTTACTGAATGTCACCTAATCCCGACAGCAGCTTGGTGGCATTAGAATGGGCCCGATCTGTCTCTGCTGTTTACTAGCTGTCGGACCTTGTACACATGGTCACTCCCCTGAGGCTCAACTTATTCACCTGTGAATTGTGGAAAATGATGCCTCACACGTTGTGTTGAGATTTAAATAAGAAACCAGATGCTGCTTCGCAAGCAACCTTCTCGGGACCTTCCAGGGTAAAATCTGAAACCGGCCTCCTTGGCAGAGGGCAGGGAGAGACTGAAGACAGAGGCAGCCCTCCAGATTGGTCGTGGCAGGTATAAGAATCAAGGGGACTTACTTGGGTGGCAGCAAGATGAGTAGATCTCCACGCGTGCCCACCAGACGCTTAGAAGTTTACTCAGAGGCCTTCTCTGCACAGTCCAGGAGCCTCAAAACCATGTTTCTATCTCAAGGCTGTATCCTTGGAGCAGCTTCTGGGAACAGGGAAGGCAAGTGGAAAGCATATTCCAAGGACAGGGGAGGGGAAGGGGAGCCTCCAGCTCAAGGGTCAACTGGCGGTAGCATCTTTTTGACGGCCTCCTTTAACCCCATATGTACCAGACGTTCAGTCATCCTTCCATGAGTGTGTATTGTTACCCGCTGTCACCAGTGACTTCACAATGCATAAAGCAGGCTTTAACGAATGTTGGTACTTCTTTCGTCTAGGAAAAATATGGTTTGGGAGTGGATTTTTCTGCCTACGTTTCAGTGGGAATGTGGCTTGTGTTCCAGGGACCAGCCTCACACAAGTTTCTCTGGGCTGCTGTGACCTAGAAGCGGCTGAGAGCTTGCACATTCCTCTTTTGAGACCTTTTCTTTCTCACCCTGGCCGCCTTCTCTCAGGGGTGCCCTGGAGATCAAGCCTTCCTCAGAGGTGGTTATGTGCTTAGTGTCAGGGAGCTTTTCTGATTGCAAAGACAACGGGAAGCCAGTGAAATTAAGGGAGGGTATGGAATAATAAAAGCACATAGCAAATTCCGACCCACTGAATCCCACAGTACCAAAAATGGAGGGACAACCCGTCATTTTGCAGGAAGGAATTGATACCCAGAGAGGGTGTGTGACCTGCCTGGAGCCACACAGCAAATTAGGGACAGGGCTAAGCTTGGGACACAGATTTCCGGACTTGAGGTCCAAAGTATATCCTCTTTACCCACAGAGGACGTGTTTATGGTCAGCGAACTCGAAAGCAGTTTTTGCTGTACTTCATGTTCAGTGTGGAGGATTAGAAACAGAAGGAGGCTGCCCATTCAGCTTTACCTCTTGTCAAGCCCTACCTACTGCACACTCTGGGCAAGGTGCCTCTGGTTAGGATGGTGCCGTCCCCAAAGCAGCCCGGAAAGGCCCGGCATTGAGAAGGGACTCCATTCAAATGTATTCATCCATTCACTCATTCATTCACCCCCAGACCCTTACTGAGCACCTGTTATGCGTTATGTACAAGGGTGGCTGCTGGACAATTCATGCTTGTCTGATCTCTCTTCCTGAGCAAGAAGGAGGACCTGAAATTCTTCCCAGGCTGGGCTGCTCAGAGCCAGGGTGTGGGGTGGAATTGTGGGGCTGGTCCTCAGCTGTGGCAACAGGTTTAGGAAAGTGGGATCTATGTTCCACTTGAGGGTGACCAGGAAGCCGGAGGGGCCATAGAGATCCGAATCAAGGAAACACCTTGGCTGGAGCTGAGAGCCAGCCACAGGGCTCAGAGGTAGAGTTGGGGCGGGGAGGATGGCCCGGGAAGATGCCGAGAGGAGCCCTGAAGGAGAGCAAGTAGATGGGAGGTAACAGCTAAGGGCGCCAAGTGGGCTTTGATAATACTTATCAGCCCTAACGAGCGAGTAGAGTACTTACACATGGATTAGGAACACAGTGATGGCTATTTTTACTGTTTGCCTTAAAGAGAATGAGGGTGTGGGAAGGAGCAAAACCAAGGGGAACTATAGACCAGTGCTTCCCAACCCCTTCCCCCTTTTTTATTTTGCTAAAAAACACATTCACTTTAAATGTACCATCTGAACCATTTTTTTTAAGCGCACAGTTCAGTAGTTTTAAGTATATTTACATAGCTGGGCAAGAGACCCTAGAACTCTTTCATTTTGCAACACTGAAACTCTACACTGGCTAAACACTAAATCCCCAGCCCTTGGTAATCACTTTTCTATGTTCCGTTTCTATGATTTTTGACTACTTTAGATACCTCACGTGAATAGAATCCTACAGTATTTGTCATTTTTCCCAGCCCTTTAAAAAAAATCTGTGTCCTGGCACTGTTCACAGGCGTGACAGCATCCCATTGGTAACATCTCCAATTATACACACACACACACACACACACACACACACACACACACACACACACACGGGGGAG
>NC_041220.1:91322757-91337005 GCF_002837175.3 Physeter macrocephalus | reverse complement strand
ATATACACACACACACACACACACACACACACACACACACACACACACACACACACACACGGGGGAGAGCAAAAGGGAGGGAGAGATGGCAGCAAATGCTCACACAGCCAAGTCTTGGCAGAGTTGGAAAAAGCCCTCTAGAAATTCTGATACTCCCCAAGAGTATCAGCCCCCCTTGTTGAGACTCACTGTTGTGGACAGAAAAAGAGTTCTCCAAAGCATCGGAGGCAGAGCAGAAGTCAGTCACAACATTTATTGAGCACTCATGTGTACAGAGAACTGGGCAAAGCACTGGAAGGAAATACAGCGGAGATTCAACAGCTACTGTCGCTCGCCTCATGATTACATTTTAAGTGAATGGAGAAGATACACACACGAACATGTATAAACTAACATCTAGACACATGCATTTCTTATTCACCACTGTAAGTTATCATGAGCGTTTACCGAAGTAACTAGGGCATGAGAAGCCACTGGGACATATGGGCTAAGTAAAAATCAAAGATACATTTCAGTGCTCAGGTTCAAACTTACCACTCTGGTGATGAGTGGAAGCTACCAGAAGACACTAGAAAATACCAGAAACTCGGTGAATCTATTTTCTTAACTCTATCGGTCATTTTATTTCAAATTTAAGAATTCAGTTTACCATGGAATAAAGGCAATTGACTCAACAAAGTACTAGAATAGCTTTACGTTAAAAACATTTTTTTTTTTTAAAGTAAAATCAGCCTATTGATAGTACCGTTTCCAAAGGTCAGGCACAGATTCTGAAAGTTAATAGCATTTTTCTTCTTTTTTAAAAAAGCTTCCATTATGTGAAAGACTTTCCAATAAATTTAGTGAACGGAGGCATTTTATTGCTCTATATTATATTTGGGAAAACTTGTTTATATTCTTACAGGTTTTTAAAGTTATTTTAAAGTAGGGTTGCCAGATAAAATATAAGATATATTTTAGTGCATGGGACAAACTCATACTAAAAAAACTTATTAATTGTTTATTTGAAATTAAAATTTAACCGGACATCCTGTATTTTATTTGCTAAATCTGGCAACCCTATTTTTAGGTTAACATACCTTTGGAATTTCCAAAGGTTTCCAATAAGGTGTGGGGAGCAAAGAGGCTAATTTAGCTTCATTTATATGCTAACACTGTCAGAGGGGAAGGCTTATTCTTCTGGCAGGAAAATGGTAGGTTTTGTAGGATTTACTCAAATATTGGAGACATCCTCATTTCTTACACCTTTTATCATCACTATTTTAGCAGTGCACGTTTTAGTCAGTTGAATTTTTACCTTGAAATTTTTGACAGAGATGACTGGTTAGAATTATTAAAATAAGATTGTAGTCTGAGGAATAGAAAAACTAACCTCTGGCTTGAAAAGTCCCCTATAACGTATGTTCACATCCTCAATCATTTCTTCTCTGTTAACACTTTATCCCCCCAACCCGCAAAAAAACAACAAATGTCAACACTCACATCTTGTTAAATTATACAACGTCCCTTCCCCTATTCATGATCACTTCCTGCCACTCTCTTCCCCTCCTCTTTCCATATTGATTTTTTTTGATAATTGAAATCACTAGCCCTTGTGCACCACAAAGAGTGTCTGTCAGGCATGGATCAATGGGTGGTCATGGACCCAAGAAAACAGGAAAAAGAAAAGCTCACCTCTCAGATGCTTGGAGGCATGAAAACTATGAAAGAAAGTGGTGGGGAGGGAGGGAGGAGGGCTAGTAGACTGGATTGACACACTCTGTTCTAGAAATGCATTTCCTTGTATCTAAATGTACAGTTCATGTCTTATTTTAAGTTGAGATTCTACACTGGAGGAGAGAGATTTCAACACCAAGTTTGCAAAGAAAAGAAGTTCATGAAACTCCAACCGTTGTAGAGGAATGTAGAATGATAACACTTTCTGAATTCCAACCTCCTTCCACTATTCTTTTTTTAAACACACCGAAGAGTATACCTATATGTAAAGAATGTACTTCTCTGTTCATATTCCACATACACGTAAAATTACTATGAACATTAACAAACACATAGATTGTATTTAAAGGCATATACAGCCTTTGACTTTCAAAAGCTACTTGTTAACTGAGTCCAAGTATGCCAGTTTTTATTCTGGGCCTGACTCCACCTGTTTCCAGCTTGGCCAGGGGCACATAGGTTACAGCTCTCCTTTGTACCTGGAGGTCTTTTCAGAAAAGAGGATGAGTATGGGAAATTAAGTTGAGGCAAAGAAGCCACGGGGTTTCATATCACCATATAAAGGTGGAGTTAAGCAATATATATTATTAAAGTGGAAAAATATTTCTATGCCCCCTCCGGCATTTAACATTCCTTATGCTAAGACAGCATTCCATCCAGCTGCTTGCCTCATACTCTGTTCTTTTCAGAAATATAAGTTCCAAATTCCATCGTTTAGACAATTTTCCATATGCTGTTCTGATGACGACATAAACTTATGTCTCTGAATGTCCCTGACCGACCTCAAGGAGAACAAGCCAGGCTGTTCTTTTACTACAGAAAACGGCCGGAAGAGGGTTTGCTTTGTGTTCCCATTCGTGGTCATGATGAGGTGGGGGGCTACAGAATGTGCGTGAAAGAGTGATGGACTCCCCAGGGGCAAAGTAGCCCCCCCAGATTTTGCATCAGCAGAAGCAGCAGTGCACAGAAGGGTGTCCCTATGCGGAGGGAGAGCCCACTCTAGAGCCCCACTTCTAAAGCTCAGTAGGGTCCGCGTCCCAGTTTGAACACGTGCTTGGCAATTACATGTGCAGGAGGAGTCCTGTTGGACTCCAGTTACTGGCCTGCTGAGGTTCTCCTAATGGTGACTGGTATGGAAACTGCCTGCCTGGAGCTGCCTGGAAACCCAGTCCCGGCCCCGCCCTGGTAGTGTACCCCTGGCACCCGGGCGAAAGACGCCAAGCAAACAAGGAATAGTTCCCACTGGGGATGGCGCCTTCCTGCTCCTTCACTTCCTGCCTCCTCTGCCTCCTGCTGTCTTCTTCTCCTCCTTCTCTGCTGCCTCCCTCGGTCCCCGCTCCATCCTTTGGCGCTGGCGGCCCGGGCACCGCTCACGGGGGCGGGGCAGAGGCGCTCGCGTGGCTGCACGAGCGCCCGGACAGAGAGGCCCGGGTGGTCCTGCTCTCCACCTCCTCCCCCGCCTCCCCTCTCGCTCCTGGGGGACCAGAGTTGGGGCAGCAGGGGAACGTGGCCATGAAGCCGAGGCGGAACCGCTGGTTCATGAAGCAGTAGATGATGGGGTTGACGCACGAGGAGGTGTAGGAGAGCAGGAGGATGAAGGAGATGGGGGTCCCGGAGAGGCGGCGCTCGGCAGAGGCGGTGTCGAAGGCCCGCCAGGCGTTGGCGCTGAAGATGGGCATCCAGCAGAGGAAGAAGAGAACCACGATGACCATGAGCATGCGAATGACCCGCTTCTTGGCCATCAGGTTGGCCGCGGGGCTGCTGCTCCTGATGCGGCTGACCCTGCGGCGGCGGCTGGCCGACAGCTGCTGCAGCTCCAGCTTCCCTGGGGGCTTGGACCGCTGCAGGTAGCACCCATCGCGGGCCTCGCAACTGCCGCTGCTGCCGGGGCTCGGTTTCCTTTCTGGGGGGGCAAGGGACATCACTTACTTTTCGGGATGGGTCATGCCAGACAGAAGGCATGGAACACCTGCCCCCTGCATCAAGGGGCTAAACCACACTTGAACTGTGCTGTTGGGCAGGCGACCTCGGGCCTGCCCTGACATGGGTAGGTATTGTTTACACTAGTCCTTTCCTTCAAATGAAAAGCTACTTACAACTACTAAAATAATGTGTAGTATCTATGTACATAATTTATAATAGTAAAATAATATTTTACATATGTAGATTATAAGGATAAAAAACTGTTCAAGAATGAATAGGCACACTCTTCTTCCAGCTCCTCAGGGGGAAGTTTCCTGCTTGCTTGGGAAACCTCCAGACTGCTTTTACTGTGAGGACTCTGCATAATGAGCAAAAACCAAAGAAGACCTGAGAAGACCTTGAAGTTGTATAAGTGGTAAAGAGCTGAGTAAAGGGTTGGAGTGAGAAGCCGGGGCGGGGGTGGGGGGGGCGAGTGATACCAACACAGGTGACGGGTTAGTTTCTCTGACGAGTGGACTATAATGAAAGGTGGGGACGGGAGGCTCTGTGGCAGCTGCAACAGGAGCGAAGGGGAGGAGAGAGGATGGCGCCTGGAACTACAATTTGCTTTGGTTGCGGAAGGGGGTCCATTTGAATGCAACAGCACAGAGATCCTGGGACGCATGGGCCCTCAGCTTGGAATTGGGTGGTGTGTGTCTTATGTCATCTTATTCCACTCAGCACCCTTTTGAGAGGAATAATTTCTTCATTTTACAGATGAGGAATTGAAACACTGGGTCTCATGACTGTGCCTTAGGACACAGAGTCTTCTAAGAAGACTTTTGAAAACCTCTAATATACTCTATACACACTCTGGGTATATCTATTTAAGTTACAGAAAATAAGCTTTTGTCATCTTTTGGCATAAACATACAGCTAAGAGATAGTTACCTCTAGCAGACTTCTTCTGGCTAGCATCAAATTTTATTCCCTGGTAAAGTTCCAGAGAGATTAATCCATATGCCACCATCATCACAATTCCAGGAATAAGAAAGAGGATGAGTAACAGGAAGGTGTGCCTAATAAAATAAAAAGCAATCCAATAACCAGCATCTCTAGCATTTCAAACTCAGATGGGATGGAATAAGCAGGGTTCATCTCCATTTCAATGAGTCTGAGGAAACACATTAATTACTAGTATTTAATATCCTTGGAAATTCCCCATCTGGAGGGTCAGTCATTAGAAGTTGTTTACTTCTTTCCTTTCAGATAAAGTCTCTTATGAAGGACTAGTTAAATTGGAAAAGTTTGGTGTAAGTCTGTGCCTGAAACAAGTCTACATTTAAAACAAATGAGAGCTTAAAAAAGAAAAAAACCAACAAGCCAATGAGAGTAGGTGAATACTTCAATAAAACGGTTTCTGAAAAAATAATAAGAGCTTACATTCATTGATGACTTATTCATTTTCAATATAGTATATATATATTACTATATCTAATTCCCATAATAACTTTCGAGGTAGGTACTATTAACATAATACCCATTTTACAAATGAGGAAACAGACTTAGAGACAATAAATAATTTGTCCAAAGTTACACAGCTCGTGGCAAACGTGAGATCTGAACCCGAGCAATATGATTCTAGAACTCATGCTCTTAAGCATCACAGTATACCATTTGTTGACTTATAGCAACAGAATCATCTAATGCATAGGTAGCAATGATGGAAAACCTCCTTGGTTTTGCAAAATAAGCATTCTGGCTCTTCTGACCCATTGGCACAGCGGCAAGCTCGTTCTAGTGCCTGGAAGGCCAGAGCTATGCTTTCTCTAAATGTTTGATTCCTGAAGAATTGCAGCCTCATTCTTTATGAGTCTGGCCCCTAAATCACTTTTGCAGTCTGGCATGTGTAAGGTTATGCGATTAGGCCATAAAATTGTCAGAGGCTCACGGTGGCTGAGCTATTTCTCATTTCAATTGGACATGTTTTGATAAGAGTTCTTTTCGAGTCTTGGAAAAGTCCCTCATTTGCAACATAACTCTTCTTGGGTGTACGTGTTACTTGGTTGAAATGAAAAAAAGGAAGGCAAAGAAAGCAGAGATTATCTCAGTTTTGAGCTTTTTTTTTTTTTTTTTTTTTAAATCCTTGTCTGAAGTTTCCAACATCTGTGTTATTTAGGGTTGGTTTCTATTGCCAGTTTTTTTCTATGTACAGCTCATATTTTCCCATTTATTCCCATGTCTAATACTTTTTTAAAAAAATTTATTTATTTACTTTTGGCTGTGTTGGGTCTTCGTTTCTGTGCGAGGGCTTTCTCTAGTTGCGGCAAGAGGGGGCCACTCTTCATCACGGTGCGCAGGCCTCTCACTATGGGGGCCTCTCTTGTTGCAGAGCACAGGCTCCAGATGCGCAGGCTCAGTAGGTGTGGCTCACGGGCCCAGTTGCTCCGCGGTATGTGGGATCTTCCCAGACCAGGGCTCGAACCCGTGTCTCTTGCATTGGCAGGCAGACTCTCAACCACTGCGCCACCAGGGAAGCCCTTGAGCCATTTTTGAAAGTCTAGCTCCCTGCTTCTAAAACATGCTGGGAACTGGTAAACATAATGTCCTGCATTTGTGTAGCCTTTCTAAAGATATTTAGTGACATTTTCATAAACATGCTCTCATTTGAATCTCACATCCATCTAATGAGGTAGATAAAAACATATCTTTATTCTTAAATCTTTGTGTAGATAAAGAACTTGAACGTGAGGGAGGTTATATGAACTTGTCCAATATCACCCACTAGTAAGCAAAGAAACAGGTCCTAGAACCTTGCCTTTTTATTTCCAGTACAGTGTTCTGTGCAAGTACCACAGCTGCAGCTCTAAGAAAAACCACATGGGATTTGGAACTCATCCTCAGCTCTACCTCCAGTTCTTGGAAAATCAGAGCTCTTCCAGATACACATTGCATAGTGGTTAAGACCAGATGCTCTCTTATCTCTTCTAGGTTTGGGACCTTGAGCAACTTGGTTAACCTCTCCATGTCTCAGTTTCCTCTGTAAAATGGGGACAGTAATAGTACCCACCCTATAGGGTTTTGAGAGGATTAGTTGAATATATATATATATATATATATATATATATATATATATATGGCGTTTAAAACACAGCACTCTAAGTGTTTGCTGTCACTGTTACTCTAGAAAGAGGTTAGAGTGAACCTTCTCGATAAGCCTCCAGGAGACTGATCCCCCAGACACTGGACAATACATTCCAGTTTTTATTAAAACTGCAAAATTATATGGAGTTGTATTAAACAAATAAACCCATGCAGCCTTACCAGGACTGCTGCATGACATCATTTGGCAGTAGAAAGCGGCACATATTCGCGGTCTGATTGTTATTTTTGGTAAAAGGCACCAAGTTGCTATAAATCGGGTATGGAGTCATGATGGTAAAGGAGAGGCACCAGGTAGCGGCAATCACCTTCAAAGCGTGGGATTTTGTCTGCCAGACGCGGGACTGTAAGGGTTTGCAAATTGCCCCATATCTCTCCAGCGATATGGCTACCAGATTAAAGGTGGAGACACTCACAGAGGTGCCTGGAAAAGGAACAAAGAAGCTGGTTATGCAGGCTCTGAAATCCAAAGTTTATTTGCACAATGAGCTTAAGCATACCTGATCTGCGCAGGTGTGATAGATAGCAGAGGAAAACGCTCAGAGGGTAAGAATATTGTGTATGTATATCTAAAAAAAAATGATTTATTCCCAGCTTTGTTCCCAAAACGATTTGAGGCAGGTAAAGAAATGTGTTTGCAAATACATCTTATTGCCAATTTTTAGATAAGTTTATTGAACTTTGATTACAACCAACTCCTTCCTAGGCTGAAGGCGCTCATTAATTAATAACCAAGTGGATGAAATATATTCGTATCCCACAGAATAGGTTTCTGAGTGACCTGTAGAATAGCTTTAGTTTTGAGCATGATCTGCATAGTTAAGTTGACCTTTTTTTTTTTTTTGCGGTACGCGGGCCTCTCACTCTTGTGGCCTCTCCCGTTGCCTGCATCTGCAGGCGGACTCTCAACCACTGCGCCACCAGGGAAGCCCATAAGTTGACCTTTTAACCCAATATTCTCAAGGACTGTGACCCTGAAAATTCAGTGAGGTCTGAGCTGGGAGCATCAAAACTCTTCCTGAAAATTTCTAGTACAGACTTTTTTTTAAAAGATTTTTTTGATGTGGACCATTTTTAAAGTCTTTATTGAATTTGTTACACTATTGCTTCTGTTTCATGTTTTGGTTTTTTGGCCACAAGGCATGTGGGATCTTACCTCCCTGACCAGGGATCAAACCCACACCCCCTGCATTGGAAGGTGAAGTCTTAACCACTGGACCACCAGGGAAGTCCCCAAACTGTTTTTAAGAGTGAAATATTCTAAGTTTCAAAATGGAGTGTTGAAAAAATACCTAGTGAAAAAGGAAGAAGGGGAAACTCTCCATATTATAACTAACGTTTTTCTCTGGGTGGAAGGACTAGGGCCTTCCTTCTCATTCTCTTTGCTTTCTGTATTTTGTAAAAGGAACATGCATCATCAGTGAGAAAGGCGTCAAAACACCTTATTCAAAAAGATATACTTACGCATAGTCAAAAAAGCTTAATTTTCCTTATTCTTTTTTTTTTTTTTAATTAATTAATTTATTTATTTTTGGGTGTGTTGGGTCTTCGTTTCTGTGCGAGGACTTTCTCTAGTTGCGGCGAGCGGGGGCTACTGTTAATCGCGGTGCGCGGGTCTCTCACTGTCGCGGTCTCTCTGGTTGCGGAGCACAGGCTCCAGATGCGCAGACTCAGTAGTTGTGGCTCACGGGCCTAGTTGCTCCACAGCATGTGGGATCTTCCCAGACCAGGGCTCGAACCCGTGTCCCCTGCATTGGCAGGCAGATTCTCAACCACTGCGCCGCCAAGGAAGCCCAATTTTCCTTATTTTTTGTATTTTGTGTGTGTACATACTTATTATAATCTCTTATTCCCTTAAAATTCCCTTTAATTCTTCATCCATAAATTCAACTGATTCTTCTCTTATCTCTTACCATGATGGAGGAGTTCTTAGCCTGTGGCCTTTTGTGAAACTATGTATAAAAATATTCTTTTTCTAGGGAGAATATCCATATTATTCCTGAGAGACTTGAAGGAATCTACAACCCTGAAACCATTCTATAAGAACTTACGTTCTGAGACAGGATTTGCTGTGTTTTATAGGACTTTACTCTAAGGAGTTGATGACATTTGAATTAGAGGGTACAGCCCCAAAGTCCGCAGAGTCAAGTCTGTACAATGGGTCCACTGTAATTATAAACCCACCAACAGGCAAGCACTCTTTTTTTTGGCTATGTGTTAGGAGTTTAATGAGGGTTAACGATTAGAAACAGTATTGAGGAGAACATAAAATTAAGGGAAGAATTGAAATCGCTGGAATCAGAAATCCAACAAAACCGTTATGGTATTGCAAACACTTTCAGAATTATCTGGCTTTTCATTTTCTAGAACAGTCTGTCCTAGAAATTTTCAGGAAGAGTTTTAAGGCTCCTAGCTCAGACCCCAGCTATTTTAAAACATTTTGGGTTGAGGTGAAATTTACATAACATAAACTTAATCATTTTAAAGGGAACAGTTCTGTGGCATTTAGCACATTCACAATGTTGTGCAACTACACAAGCACTCTTTTTAAATCTCCTTCCACAAACCCTGGTTAAGATTATTAAATATTATCATAAGATATATACAGACAGGTCTTGAAAGCCTTAAGCACTATGAGATGTTGGTTATTATTATTGCATCATTGTTTAAAAATGAGCCTTTTCATTTATGAGTCCATTTTTCTTTTCAGAGGACTGGACCCAGATTGACACTTTCTTGGTTATTTGTTCATGTCACGCAGATCAGTTATTCATCATCATTTTGTCACTGCTGGATCTTGCTTCCTCAATTGGGAGAAATAAAGGCTTTTAAAGCTTTCCGGACATTGAAGGCTGCCCTAGCCCAACTCAGCTCTGCATATTTTGCCCGGCTTAGGTCAGAACACACAACAACCCCTTCCTCATTCCCCACCTCTCCTCCTCGTCTCCCAGCTAATTCTCAGAATGGGCAAGGGACAAAGCATTTTGGCAGACAGAGGGGACAAAGAGACATGTTTTGTTTCAGCTTTAGAAGAGCCACAGCAGTTGGCAAAGCGAGGTCATGTACTCACCACTGTTGTGGCTACCGATCTGGGTTCAAGTCAGCTCTGTAGCTTACCACCTGTGTGTCCTTGGGCACATTATTAACCTCTCTGTGCCTCTGTTCCCTCCTCAGTGAAACAGGGAAGGATAACTGTATATTCTTTATAGGGTGGTTGGGAGATAAAATATGATCATGGAAGTAAAAACTTAAAGCAATTAGGAGAATATCTGGTGCTCAAAAAATGCATTCAAAAATATTAGCTCTTGTGATTTTTATTATCATCACCATCATTTTGATTGGCAAAGACATAGACCTGCATATCTCAGCCAACCAGTGTCAGCTTAGCGACCCACAGGCTCTAGGAGCAAATTCAATTCCTCTTCTAGTGGCAGAGGTCTCCCTCTCTCTCTCTCTCTCTCTCTCTCTCTCTCTGTGTCTGAGATGGTCCCAGACCCTGGGAAAACAGTCTGGGAAGTGAATCCTGAGAAGGGAATCTAGACTTCTGATGAAACTGGTTTTCAAATAGCCCCTGTTCCCTAGGAAAGCCAGAGCAACGGCAGTACCCTCTTTCAGTAAGTACCCTGGCCACCCCAAAAGCCATACCTTGGGTTGGGTAGAGCTCAGAATACAATCAACAACCTCCAGGAAGGAACAGAACAGCTTGCATCTGTCTTACTTTCTAACAGAAGCAAGCAAAACCAACCTCTTCTGTGGCTTCTTACCAACTTATTCCACTTTGAGAAACTGACCCCTAAAACTGGGGACTGACTTCTGGGGAGTTATGAGGACTGACCCCCCCCATAAAGCCAGCTCCTCTGTCCTTACAGCTAGTCCCACACAGCCAGATGTTTTGTTTTGGCTGTTAGAGGTTGGGGAAGGTCTGGGGCTGAGCGGGGGCGAGCTCCAGAAATAGGCACCGGCAGCAACTCACCCATGAAGTAGGTGGTGGTCTTGCAGACAGCGCTCCCAAAGATGAAGTCCTTAAGCAGGCTGGGGATGAGGTTGAACGGCATGCAGAAGAGGCAGAGCATGAGGTCACTGACAGCCAGGGAGAGCAGGAAGATGTTGGTGACCGTTCTCAGCCTCTTGTTCCGAATCAGCACCGTAATGACCAGCGTGTTTCCCAGCACGCTGAGCAGGAATATCAAGGAGTACAAGAGAATCTGCACGGCTGGCTGCCACTCTGCGAGGAGGAACGCGGACGAGGGATGGAGGTTATGAGAGCAGAATGTTAAAACCTAGCACGCGCAGCAAACACTTATTTCCTGCCGATTTTTTTTTCCCCAGGGGCGGACATCATTGAACCCAGCTCTCCCTGTACTTACAATATTTTGCAGAAACAAAGTGAGGAGAGCACAGAGTGATTCAGTTGCTTCTAAAAGGTTGGTCTGTTAAAAGATCACTCAGGGAACCACTTTTTCTTAAGGACAAAGCTCCTCTAGTGAATAGTGATTGCTTTCTTTCCTAGCTGCTAAGCATTATTTCGCTATAATCACTTCTTCACACTGATTTCCCCCAAGAAAAGGCGGCAGCTAGGTTGTGACAGCACCTTTTCTGTGATGCTTGTAAGTTCAAGCTTTTACACTTGTACTCCCTTCTGGCTCCACTTCAGCCCCTCCTCCCACTGCTTTTGTGCCCCCAAGTCCTATACATTAATCCCAACTCTCCCCTGGGGAACAATAAGAACATTGGACTCAATTCTGCTTTTTGTTCTCTTACCCAAACTTCGGAACAGATGACTTTATCCAGCCTTGTCTCACGAGGACTTTGTTATATTTTCGCAAGTCAGCCTTTTCTTTGCTGATTTCTTCCCCCAACTTAATAGCTTTCTGAATTAAAGTATCAGCCTCTGACACCTACCTTTGGAAGCATAGGGCTGATCCAAGCAGAAAAGCGTCTCGTTTTCTATCCCCAGTTCGCAGGGAGGCGTCATGTTGCTTCCATTCAAGAGAAGGCTGTCCACATCCATCCTTGCTTGCTGCTTTTCACCAAGCGCTGGCGAGCTGATGAACGGCTCACTCTCGGCTCATTCCTCTAATGACCGACTGGAGAGTTTCCCAAATGCAACCTGCCCTGGAGGGGCAGGGGGGTTGGGGGAGTGATTGCCAGGTGTGGGCTTCTGAAGCCATTCTTAAAGGCGACTGGAGTTCCACACACTCATGCCAGCTGGGCAAGCATTTGCACTCCTGTCTTGCAAAGAGCAAGCTGATGCAAGCCAAGCCTGCTCCACCTTCCAGGCCCACCCCATTCCTGGGCCAGCCATGGGGCCCTGAGCACAGACAGCCTGATTGTAACTTAACCCTTCCTGGAGTGTCGCTGCTTTTCCGCACACATGCACACAGGTGTGGACACACACATACACGGACACATTACCTCTCTTCTCTGTATAGCAACCTGTCACCGTCCCAGACATAGGCAGAATAAAGCCCAAACTGGCCGTGTGAGACAGAAACAATGAACACAGTAACAGATACCATAATGCAGAGCATCAGGACGAAAGGACACGGAGGGACTGTGTTTCTACCTCCTTATATAAAAGCAGTTAGTGCCTTTTTAGCTTTGGACCCATGCCCAGCAATGTGTGTGGATATAACTACCGGTTGTTAAGTTCTTACCAACCACAGGGTTATTTCTCTGCCCTTGGAAACTGAAAGAAGCGGGGCACTTTGACTATAGGTGCCTGGATTCTTAGTACAGAAACACTTTAGTAAGATTTTCCATTCGTTCATTTATTCACTCGTCCATTCATTCAGCACATGTTCACTGAGAGTCAGCCATTTGCCAGGTACTTTTCTAAACACATGAGCAGATAATGAATAAGATTATTTCAGATGTGTAAAGCACCACAGAGGAAGTCAAGCAGGAAGGCGTAATGGAGAGGGATGGATGGGGGGGTGCTAATTTAGGCAGGGTGGTCAGGAAGGGCCTCCCGCAGGAGGGAACTAGATCAGAAAGCTAGATGACAAGGAGGAGGAAAGCTTGTGCCGATCTGGAGAAAGCTGCTTCTAGGCAGGAGGAGCAGTCTTCGTGGCAGAGGTCACAGCAAGAGTGAAGGCCCTGAGGTGGGAATGAACTTGACCTGTTTGAGTTCAGTTACAAGTAGGAATGAGGTGGGAGGTTCGGATAGAGAGGGGGACCTGGCCGGGAGCTCTAGGTTTTCTGTGAGGCTTTGTGGTGCTGGAAAACTCCTCCAGCCCTATTGTACACATGCTCTCCTCAGTTGGGACGTTTGGCACAGCAGGTGAGAGCAGAGGGCCCTGTGTTTCTCACATGTTGCTTGGCCCAGCTGAGACCTGGCCTAGACGCCTCTGGGACCCCTTGTGTTTTGACAGCTCTCTCGGTTGACAGAGCAACGTGTTATGTATTTGCTGAATACAGAATACTGAATACAATTTCATCTGCCAGACACAGATGAACTAATGGACATTTTCACCATCCAGGCTCAGGGTGTGGAGCTGGGAAGAGAGTGGTACCTCTTTTCTTTGAAACCATGAACAGCTCACGTTGAGGCACTTAGTCGTAAGAACTAGAAATTCGAGGAATGTTGGAGAAGCTAACAGTAATTATTAAGAAGACAAGCTTTGGCATCAGACAGACCCAGGATCAAATCCTGGCTTCACTGGTTACCTGCTGGGAAATACTGGGCAGGTTTCTTAACCTAAGGCTCATTTCCTTCTTTTGTCAAATGGGGACCAAAATGACCTCATAGTTATTTGTTATGAAGATTGATTGCCTCAGGACAGTGCCTGACACAGAAAAAGTGTTCCATAAATCACAGATAAAAATAACTATTATTATTATTTTCCTTTTACACACAAGGAAATTGACTCAGAGTGGCCATGTGATTTGCTGGTGAGAACCAGCTGTGGATACCCCCTCACTGACCGGCAGCCCCGTCCCCACTCCTCTTCCTGCAGCATAGAGCTTTCTTCATTGTTCTAGTGTCCTGTAGCCCGTTTGGAGCCAGAGCCCGTGTCTCTGCCTGTCATTCCTGCCTCGGTTCCTGTTGGCTGAATCTTCTCAGTCTGCAGACTGATACGGACCCTGCCCACTAGGAGGGGACCCAGTGCAATACTGTCCTGATTTGGAAAGGAATAAACATTCCGATTTTGAGCACTGGGTATAGTTAAATTTCACTGCACTGCTGTTCCCAGCAGCTGACTGTTTCAGCTACT
The DNA here is from genome assembly GCF_002837175.3 of Physeter macrocephalus. Lineage (NCBI taxonomy): Eukaryota > Metazoa > Chordata > Mammalia > Artiodactyla > Physeteridae > Physeter > Physeter macrocephalus. The sequence goes on along the minus strand of NC_041220.1, from coordinate 91,323,008 downwards.
TTAAGTGGGCTGATATCACCGTCCATAGAGGGTGCTTCCTAAGGAGGTTCCTCAGGCCCATCGGCTGCTGTTCCAGCCACTGCAGGGAACCTGCTGCTGAGGGTCCAAGAGCAGAGGAGCAGAGCGCTGGTGTCCACCTGCCCTGAACTGAAATGGAGCCCACCTTCCCTCCCTCCCTCCCTCCCTCCCTTCCTCCCTTCCTCCCTTCCTTCCTTCCTTCCTTCCTTCCTTCCTTCCTTCCTCCCTTCCTT
>NC_041220.1:91318077-91322659 GCF_002837175.3 Physeter macrocephalus | reverse complement strand
CCTCCCTCCCTTCCTCCCTTCCTCCCTTCCTTCCTTCCTTCCTTCCTTCCTTCCTTCCTTCCTTCCTTCCTTCCATCCTTCCTTCCTTCCTTTTTTACTTTTATCCTTTCTTCCTCCTTTCCTGCCTTTCTATTCTGTTCTGTTCATCCATTGGCAGGAAGAAAGGGTGGAGTGCAGGAGAGTGGGTCCTAGAAGTTTTGTAAACTCACAAGGAGTAAGTGTGGCACATTTGAGTGCTGTGCTTTACAAACTTTAGTGCAAATCTGATCACTGGGCTTAGTGGCTAAAAAATGGGGATTCCCAGGCTCCCTTCCCAAGGATTCTGATCCTTCATCCCCAAGCCTGGGAATCTGCACTTTTATCCAGCATTCCTGGTGATTTGGAGGCCAGTGAACACAGGATTACCTCTCAGGAAGCTCCCTGGAAGCTGGTAAGTGTGTGAGAACAGGTGTCAGATGGCGGGAACCTAAGCCTGAACTTCACCCCTGTTGTGAACATGAACAAATTACTTGACTTTTCTGAGTCTCAGCTTGTTTGTCTGTAAAACAGGCATAATATAGCACTACCTCTAAACAAAGCAACACATGGAAAGCACCTCGAAAAATGCCTAGAACATAGGGCTGGACTCTAATTGTTAGTATCAGTGGATAAGAGTAATCCTGGGAATGCTCTATTTATCCCCGTTATCATGGCCAGGTTAAGGGTTTGTGTCTCCAGTACACCAGCACAGTGCCTGGCATACAGTATGTGCTTGGAGAATGGGAATAAGTAAGGAGTAAAAAATCAGGAGAGCCAATATTGCATTGCTTATTCTACCCTTCTATATCTCTATTACATCGGTTCTTTTCCCGGCCAGCTCTGAATTTTTCAGTCTGACTTTCTGAGCCAGTGTTACCACAGAGTTAAATTAAAAAAGAGAGAATTCCAACAAGAGACATTAGGGCTTTCAAGGGGAGAGCCGATGCATTTTTCAGGATGTTAGCCCTTACTTCGTTCCTCAGCACACATTTATCGAATGCCTTCTAAGTGCCAGGCAAGGTGCCAGGTGCTGGGGATAAGCCATGAACCAAGTGGATGGAATCCTGACCTTGGGAAATTCTCCGTGCACTGTGAGAGGCAGGTGATAAATAGACGGGGCAAAATGAAAGTAGCCTTCTCGCCTCGGAGCCCTACCTTCTGATTGAGCACAGGCCCAGGAGAATTGATAAAAATTTACTAAACTGAGTTGAAATGGTTTAAGTGCCTCCCCTCTCTCCGAGCCACAGAGCTTGGGTGTCTCCTGCAGTCCCCAAAGCCCTGTGGGTACTGAGGACTCTTTTCTGGCAAACGCTCCCCTAGGAAGACAGAACATGACAATCCTGATGGAGCCCTGGATAAAGAAATTGGTAGCTGTTCCCCAAACCATTCTCCATCTTAAGAAACAATTGTTCTAAAACACGTAAAAGATTTATTTGGATTTTTTTCCTCATTATAACATGAATCATATGCTCATGATTCATGTTATGCAAATTTTTTTAAATAAAGAAAAACAGATAAGTAAAAATATTATACAAATACATTTCAGAGCCCCACATGATTTATCCTCAGAGAATCACAGTCCAGAAGCCAGAGGTAGTTAATAAGTAATGAATGGCATGTTGCAGGATTCCCAATTCTCAGGGCAGCCTGACATTTCTTCAAATGATCTTGCCTCCCCTCTGCAATTTTCCCCCTCTGCTGCTCAAAATGTCACTGTCTAAATTCCTTATTCCTCATTCTCTTTCTAAACTCACCCAGACTGCTGCCTGCTAGGGTTTTTCTCTTTTCCTCCCTGTAACCATCTCAGATTTCTGGAAGAGCCTGACTGGCACTCCCCTCCCTCCTCACCCTGCACTGGCCACGTATGGGTTCCTCAGGAGGGTAGATGCACTGAGCCCTGCTGCCCTCAGAGGCTTGTGTGCAACCCCCTCTGAAGTCCTTCTCCCACTGGCTGCCCTTCTTGAGAAATCATACTGGATCCTTTCTGACAAGTGAAAAACCCCTCCTTGCTACAGAGGAGGGCAGACACCATGTCTGTGTCTGATAAGGCTGTCACTTAGCAAGTCATGGCTGAGTCTGGGCAGGTAGCTTTGCCTCGGTCTCCATTTCCTCACCTGTAAAATGGGTTAACAGAGGTAACACCTACCTCAGAGGGCTGCTGGGATATTACATGTCACAGTGTGTGTAAAGCACACAGCAGAGTGTTTGGCATGTCATAAGGGCTCAGTAAATAACAATAATGATAGCAATAGTAATAGTAATAATAATAATAATATACCATGTTTCATGTTGATAGGAACATTAAAATCATCCTTAATACCACTGCCTCAAGATAGACGTTTGTTTGTTTGTTTGTTTTTAAACATCTTTATTGGAGTATAATTGCTTTACAATGGTGTGTTAGTTTCTGCTGTATAACAAAGTGAATCAGTTATACATATACATATATCCCCATATCTCCTCCCTCTTGTGTCTCCCTCCCTCCCACCCTCCCTATCCCACCCCTCTAGGTGGTCACAAAGCACCGAGCTGATCTCCCTGTGCTATGCGGCTGCTTCTCACTAGCTATCTGAGAGAGTGGCATGGACATATATACACTACCAAAGATAGACATTTGTTAAAGACTTGGTAGCTATCCTTCCAGCCTTTACCTCTAAACACAGTTCTTAAAAAGCAAATTTGAACTCCTACTTTATATACAGTATTCATCCTACTTATCACTTTTTGAAAATGTATTTTTAAGGTAGAATTTTCTCTCAAAATGAGAAACATGGTTTTTGTAGGGTTCTGGAAAATGTATTAATTTTTTTAAAATTCAGACAAGAAAGTAAAAAAACAATTACAACTCCATCACCCAGAGAGTTTGAAAAGTGCTTTACACATACACTATTTTGTATATTCATTATTTTCACTTAGTATTTTTTCATCATCCTGTTCCAGTACTTCTCTATGGTATTATTTTTAGGGGTGGCTATTATTTCATTAAGAACACATACTCCAAATGACTAAAGTTTTTCCATACAGTTGGGTACTTAGTTATTATTTGTAGCCTTCTGCTTTTATAAGTGACACTGTAGTGAACGCTTGTGCATATATATATTTTGAGGCATTTGATGTACATTGGGCAACCTCGGGGCTGCCATCAGCACCACCCCAAGGGCAGCGCTCACGTTGAATGCACTGTCACTGCCACTTCTTAGAGCTGCCAATGAACGACGCCTGGCACTGGTGGCCTGAGGCCTGGGCAAATAGCTTTCTAAAGGATCAGACTCGTTTATAAGGCTGCTGTTTATTAGTACTGGTTTATTATCCTTTAATCAGCATTTGATATTATGAGTTCACATTTTCATTTTGCTAATTTAATCATTGAAAAAAAGCACCTCGTGGTTGCTTTAATTTGCACTTTTTCTTTTAACTGAAGTATAGTTGATTTACAATACAACATTAATTTCAGGTGTACTACATAGTGAGGCAATATTTTTATAGATTATAATCCCTTTACACTTATTTTAAAATATTGGTTATATGCCCTGTGTTGTACCTTACATCCTTGTTATCATATTTATTTTCTACCTAGTAGTAGTAGTTTGTACCTCTTAATCCCCTACCCCTATCTTGCTCCTCCCCCTATCCTTTTCCCCTCTGGTAACCACTAGTTTGTTCTCTGTATCTGTGAGTCTGTTTCTGCTTTGTTATATTCATTCGTTTGTTTTATTTTTTCAGATTCCACATGTAAGTGAAAACCTACAGTGTTTGTCTTTGTCTGACTTATTTCACTTAGCATAATGCCCTCCAGGTCCATCCGTGTTGTTGTAAATGGCAAAATTTCAATCTTTTTTATGGCTGAGTACTATAATTTGCATGTCTTTTATTACCAAAGATGCTCCATATTTTCTATGGGTTTGTTTACTAGTTGTATTTCTTCTGTTACTTATGTAAAGCCAGGATAAGCCAGAACATTTTTTATGAATTGTTTATGTGCTTTGTCCATTTCTTTGTTCAATCACCAAATATTTATTGAACACCTAGTACATGGCAGGAACTGATGTAGGTACTGTTCACAGCAGTGAATAAAACAAAGTCCCTCCCTTTACTGAGCTCCCAACCTCGTGAGGGACGCACAATAAACATAGAGATAAATAGAGCACATAATATCAGATAGTGATAAGTGCTATGCAGGGAAACAAAGCCAGATTAGGGGATGGAGAGTGATGGGTGACCAGAGAAGGCCATCCTGAGGAGGTGACATTTGAGCAGAGATCAAAATAAATTGAGGGAATGAGTCTCATGACTATCTGGGAAAAGAACATTCCAGACGGGGTATTATTTGTCATCCTAAAATGTTTTTCTCATCACTTGACAGGAATCCTACCTAAAGAGATGACAGTGATATTTAATTTACAATTTAGTGTCATAAACTGCTGTGTGTAGCACAGACTGCTTCCCTTCCCCCCCTTCTTATACAGTAATTGAAGCCCCAATTTTTTTTTTTTTTTTTTTTTTGCGGTACGCGGGCCTCTCACTGTTGTGGCCTCTCCCGTTGCGGAGCACGGGCTCCGGACGC
>NC_041220.1:91298275-91317972 GCF_002837175.3 Physeter macrocephalus | reverse complement strand
AGACGCGCAGGCTCAGCGGCCATGGCTCACGGGCCCAGCCGCTCCGCGGCATGTGGGATCTTCCCGGACCGGGGCACGAACCCGTGTCCCCTGCATCTGTAGGCGGACTCTCAACCACTGAGCCACCAGGGAAGCCCCGAAGCCCCAATTTTTAATTGGGTGCGTGGCTGCCTAGAATTAAGGTTATATATTTCCATTCTCCTTTGCAGCTAGATGTGGCTGTATGCCAAGGTCTGGCCAATGAGAAATAGGCAGAAATGAATATACAGCTCCTGATAAGTACCTTTACAGAGAAGGAGCATACCATTTTCTTTCCTTTTCATTCTTCCTCTGACTAGAATGAAGATGCGAGCACTGGAGCTGGAGCAGCCATCTTGTACCCCGAGGTGGGTGCCAAGAATTGAATGTAGCAGAAACCTGGATACTAATAGAAACCTAGATTCCTGATGGTTTTAAAATTTATATGCTAGCCAGACCTGGACAGCTTACCTCCCGACTTCATTTATGTGAGAAAGAAAAATAAATTTATTTTATTAAGCCAGTGTTCTTTTGGGTTTTCTGCCACTTGCAACCTAATCCTAACTGAAACAGTGTGAACTAGAGTCTGCATATTTAATTTCTGATCTAGTCTCACACGATTCCTCAGTTGCACTCAGGATGCATCATGGTAACGGTCACCTCACCGACTAGGCTTGCCAGCATGTCTGACTCCTTCCCACCTAATCAGGGTTTACCATTCTTCAGGGCCCAACTTCATCCCATCTCCAAGCAGCCTTCTCCAGTTTACAGCCTTCAGGGCTCTGCCTTTTCTTTTAACTGCCACAGCCTTTCCCACTGATCCCACCCATTGGGACTTAATCAAATTACCTTATTCTTTCTCAGGTTGAAGATAAATTTCTGTCCCATTATTTCACATCTCTCCATCTCCACTGCTCTACCCCAAGTCCACGTGACCCGTAACTGATGTTCCTACTTTCCCTATGACTTCTATCCCTTCTCCATGCAGTAATCTGAGCCGTGATTTCAAAACGTAGACCAGAATGTCATTGCCTACCTAAAATGCTCCAGCCCAATCCAGAGTGGATGGTCTCTGCCTCCCTCCGTGGCTTCATCTTACGCTATTCCCCACCCACTCCCCTGCTCTGTGTGTGTGCCGACACACTTTCTTCTCCCTCCTGTGCCACGCTCCTGGTCCACTCTCTTCCCCACAGTGTTTGCCCGACTTTGTTTGTTCTCCTGCCCAGGCTTTTCTGCCTGCCTGTTATCTCACCCTCACTTACCCCTACCCACTGATGCCACCTTCACAGGGAATTCTCCCCTGGACCCAGACTAAGACGAGTTTCCCTGTGGGATGTTCATACAGCCTGCAGGACTCTTCTTCCACTTACTATGTACTTACATAGCAATTACTGTAGTTTTGAAGGTTACATTTGTGTGATTGCGTGATCAACATCTGTCTCCCCATTAGCCTGAAGCTCTGTGAAGACCAGGGCTGTGTCTGTTTTGCACATCACTATAGTAACTCCTCAGTCGAAGTGTCCAGCACCATTCCTCGTAAAACCTCTAGGAAGTAATAATTATCTATTATTATAATTTCCTTTTGCAGATGAGGAAGATAAGCCACAAAGAGATTGGAAATGCAACATCAGTGTTCAGCCCCAAGTAGGACTGGGGCCGACATCTACACTTGTTTCATTACATGACTACAGTATAAATACCACCTAACCATTCTCAGAGTCTTATGGGAAAAGAGACCAACAACTGACTGACCCCCACCCTGTCTGGTCCTCAGCACTGTTGTGGATGGGCTGTGAGTCTTTAAGACCCACGGATATGGCTCTCAGAATGGAATTTCACAGCGATGACAGACACTGGGCGAGACACGTGGGGGCAGAGGATCTGGTAACTTGAGAGTCAGCAGGAAGACAGAATTAGCTTAGAGCTTTCCCACTCTTTCTTAGGGTCTCCAAGGACCACTCAGAGCAGGACATCAAGGGATGAACATGCCAGGACCCCTCCATGTGTCTTTACTGTGCCATCTCCATTATCTGGCCTCAGTTGGGCTCCACCCTTGACCTTCATGACTCTGAATATCCAGATCCTCATTCATAAAGTACTGATTGTAATAGGAAGCTCACAGGGTCATATGAAGATCCCGTGGGATGGGGTACGTGTGTGAAAGTTCTGTCTGAACTCTAGAGAAATGTGTGAGTGATACAAGCACCATTTACTGAGCATGAACCCTCCTTTGGGTTCTTTATTCTGCCATTTCTATTCCTCACCCAACCTTGTGAGGTGGCTTTAATTATCCCATTTTACCAATGAGGGACTCAGAGTTCCGGGAAATAGACCTGCTTCCCCACCACGGAGCATCCTCCAGTTATGTGTGGGAGTCCTCAAAGCAGGACTCTAGGGCACCTACACACCATTCGCTTAGCTACCATTCCCTCCTGATGTCTATCATTTTATCTCCCACCCTGGATCTCACCATGGACATGTACTACCCTTGCAGCCACAGGCTATGGAAAAGACACTGTCTCCATACATTCCCATAGTGACCAGTCCTTGGGCAGAGGTGGGGACCGAGCAGCCAAATGGCTATTTGGGCCAGAACCTCAGAAAGCCTCCTGTGAAAAGTGTTCCATTAGCCCCAGTCCCCGAATCCCGTCCAAAGGCCACCCTGACCCTCCATCTCCCCATCTCCCGCTCTCCTGCTCTGCTCCTCCACCCAAAAGCCTTCCTCCCCGCTGAGTTAAAAGACCACAGCCCCCAGGGACTTCCCTGGTGGTCCAGTGGGTAAGACTCCACGCTCCCAATGCAGGGGGCCGAGGTTCGATCCCTGGTCAGGGAACTAGATCGTGCATGCACGCCACAACTAAGAGTCTGCATACTGCAACTAAGAAGCGCTCACGCTGCAACGAAAATCCCGCGTGCCGCAACTAAGACCCAGCACAGCCAAAATAAATAAATAAATATTAAAAACAATGAAGTCAATCCCAAGGTTGTTTTTTTTTTTGTTTTTTTGTTTTTTTTTAAAAAGGACCACAGCCCCCAGAGATATCAGTGGCTGTGAAGAGCTGGATGTGCCTCCTGGGTGGTGGAAGGTCTGTGTCCCAACTTTGCCAGCCAAATGTCCTATTCCATTATTATTATCATCATTCAGTAAGATGTTCCAGTCACGCCAGGACACTGCTGCACACCATTAGGTCACTAAAAACTCCAGGTTCGCATGGCTCAGAGGTGTGGGGAGCCGTCAACACTGCTCTTACAGGAACCTCTTAGAGAGTTGTGCCTGCTGGCATTTGATCCACCCACATGTCCACTTGCTATCTGGGGACTGTAACAGCTACTGAATCCATTAACTGGACTAAAAATGAAAGCAGTTGGAAGCACAAGTGGCTTGAAATGTTGAAGTACCATAATGCTGATCTGGCTTCATTACTGCCAAAAGTAGGGTCAGAACAGAACTCTTGATCTCAGCCCCCTTCACGGCCCAATACATTAAAGGAGAATGTCAGATTTAAGGATTAAAAAATATGATTTCTATGCCTGTCAATAATAAAAGCTTGGATTTGAAATTCAGTTGTCTTAGAAAGGTACTAACAGGTCACAGAGTACTTACAGCACCTAAGCACCCAGGCTCAGAGCTTATAATTCACCTACCTTGCGGCTCCGCGAGGTGGAGCGGGGAGGGGGTCCGGGCTCCTTGAGGGCAGGGCCCTGTCGGCCACTTTTGCTGCAATTATATCTCCAGCTGTTCCTGCAATATCTAGTGCATTGTAAGCATTCACTAAATGCTTGCTGGGTAAATGCATGAACAGATGGGAGGATTGATGTCATTGAATGTCATTTTATCATTCTTATAGACAGAAGAAAATTTTACAGTCTGAAACTGTGAGATTTTCCAGACTGGATGGGATCATCTTCCTTATTTTACTTGTGATATAACTGTTTAGACAACTCAAGTCTCTTGAATGAAGGGCTTTTTCGAAGCCATTAATAATATAGCAGCAACAATGAAAGTAATAATAATACCTAACATTGATTGACTTCTGTTTCATGAGCTTTATAAACATTGACTCTTATAGTCCTCATATAACCCCTGAGGGAGGAACTACTATGCCCCCCATTTTCTGGAGAGGCTGAGTAACTTTCCATAAGACCACAATAGAAAAGAAACATGTTCCACTAGGGCTGTTCATGACTTTCTTTGGGTCATAAATCCTTCTTAGAAATCCGACATTATGAGTTTCCACCTAAGGAAAAATGTGCACTCCTCAAAACATACACTATCGTGCACAGTTTCAGCAAGTTCATGAACCTGCCAAAATCTATTCATAAACCATAGGTTAATAGCCAGTGTGACAATATCCTTAGGTTTTGGAATAAGACACACCTGGTTTCTCTCTCTTTTTTAAAAATAATAATTGTTAATTAAGAACTAGTACTGGGGACTTTCCTCGTGGCACAGTGGTTAAGAATCCGCCTGCCAGTGCAGGGGACACAGGTTCGAGCCCTGGTCCGGGAAGATCCCACATGCTGCAGAGCAGCTAAGCCCGTGCGCCACAACTACTGAGGCCACGTGACACAACTACTGAAGCCCGCACACCTAGAGCCCGCGCTCTGAAACAAGAGAAGCCACCGCAATGAGAAGCCCACGCACTGCAGCGAAGAGTAGCCCCCGCTCGCCACAACTAGAGAAAGCTTGCGCACAGCAAAGAAGACCCAACACAGCCAAAAAACAAAAAAAAAAAAAACAAGAAAAAAACTAATACTGAAGTACATGTTCTTTAGTGAAAACCAAACATTAGAGGTAATATCTAAATTCCCTTTGACCAGTTAATTCCAGGACCCTTCTTAGAAGTAACCATTTTTATTGGTTCACTTTATATCCATTTTCTATACATTAAATACCTATCTAAGTACCCATGGAAATTACTTGGTATGGTTGCATGTTACTGGCGAGTTTACAAAAATGATACCGTATTGCATCTTTTTTTCCTGCAACTTGCTTTTTCTCACTTAAGAATCATCTTAGAGTTTTTCAGCCTATATAGATCTGCCGTATCCTTTAAGTGACTGCATAGTACTCCACAGTGTGGACACATTACACTATTACCATTTTCTTATTAAGTGACTTTAGATTGTTTCTAGATTTTTGCTCTTGCAGACAAAGCCGCTGTGAACACTTTTATACATACTTCTCAAGCATGTGAGCAGGTGTTTGTCTTGAAGAACACCAAAAGTCTGGGGTTGCTGGCTCATAGAATATGTGCATTTTAAAAATATAAACAAAACCACCAATTTTCCCTGGAAAATGATGCTGTCAATTTGTACCCCCTCCAACAATGTACACAATCCATTATTTATCCACATTCAACCATTACTTTTACCAATCAGTCCAGTTTTCCCTAATCTGATAGGGGAAAAAAGGTATTTTGTTTTATTTTGCATTTTTGATTACTAGTGATGTTGAGCAACTTTTTGTGTTCTACTGATCATTTGTATTTTTTCTTCTGTGAATTACCTGCTCATTTCTTTTGCTCATTTTTCTATGCATTTTCATCTTGCCATTGATTTATGAGCTCTCTCTCATATTCTGATACTAAACATTTATTAACTAATGTTACAAATATTTTCTCTCCATCTATTTCTTGTGCTTGTAATTTACACACCTGGATTAAAATCCCGGCACTAACACTGACTTCTGGATGACTTGAATAAATACTTACTCCTATGAGCCTGAGAGTCCTCATCTGTGAAATAGAAGTAGTATTTACCTTTAGGGTTGTTGTTAGGATTAAATGAGATAATGACTATAAAATGCTTGACTCAGTACCTGGCACAGAATAAGTGCTCAAAGGTAATTAATGTTATTATTATTATTCATTGCTAATCTTTAAAAGATTCCCCCGTGTTTGAGCTAAAATAATGCCTACCTTCAACTTTTACCCAGTGGTTTCAGACCTACAGGAAAACAAAAATGAAAGTTTGAAAGATCTTTTAGGATGAATGGTAGAAAAAAATCACATCTGACTTTAGTTTATAACTTCTATTATAGCTCTGTTTTATTTTTACTTCCAGCCAATGTTGAAGAAATCAAATTGTTAGCACAGCAAGGGAAAGCCTGAACAGGAGTAAAAACTGAAAACAACGTTTCAAGCAAATTTATAAAAACATTTTTCATAACAGCTTGGAAAGATGCACAGACGTCCTGTCTTCTCCCTGCTATAACATTACCTACAACATCATTGCTCTTAAAACCACCCATTTGTTCCGAAAGATCAAACAGCTCCTTCTGAATCTGAATCATCATAAGACTTTTTGTATAACTTTGCTCTACAGGTCACAGACCACCTCGTGAACTTGATTCCCCTGTAAGCTTCTAGAATAGGTAAGCCAGGAAGAATTCTGCCCCTCCAAACTTCCAAGTAAGGAAACAGAGGCTCTGAGGCAAAGCCATCTCTGACTTTCCCAGTCTGACTTGGAGTCCCCTCCCAGGCACCTCCATCCCACCATGTACCTACCTCTATCAAACCACCTTCAAGTCAGGTATATATGTCTTGGTTTCCTTCACTAAATGAGTTCCTTGTGAGCAGAAACTCTACCTTCTGTCTGTGCATCCTTAATCCCTGCCTAGCATGAATACATAGATGGGTGGATGAATTGATGGATGGATGAATGTATGTCATACCTGCTAAAAAGTGGTACCCAGGTCTCCATAAGCCATACAGAGCATTTCTTTTTTAGATGTATTAACAAAATTTTTTAATGTCTTAAATGATTATACAGTACAGTAGACTGTGGGGGTAGTGTGTATATAGAGCTCTATGAATTTTAGGACATGTATAGATTCACATACTCGCAGCCACAATCAAGTGACAGAACTGTTCGATTGCCACTAAAAACTCACTTGTATCACCCTTTATAGTCACACCTTCCTCAACCCCTGGCAACCACTCGTCTATTCTCTATCACTAGCATTTTGTCTTTCCAGAATGTTGTATAAATGGAATCATACAGTATGAACCTTTTGATACTCTTTTCTTTCATTCAGTATAATGCATTGGAGGCCCATTCCAGTTGTGTGTATCAATGATTTGTTCTTTTTCTTATGCTGAGAAATACTCCTTTGTGTGGCTGAACCACAGAGCCTTTATCCTTTTGCCTATAGAAGACCATTTAGGTTGCTTCCAGTTTGGGGCAATTATGAGTAAAGCTGCTATGAACACCCAAGTCCAGGTTTTTATGTGAACCTAAGTTTTCATTTCTCTAGGGCAAATTCCCAGGAATGGCATTTGCTGAGTCTTATGGTAAGTGTGTGTTTAACTTTTTAAGAAATTGCCAAACTGTTTTCCAGAGTGACTGTATCAAGCATTCTCACCTTTGTACCAGAAAAACTTAAAAAAAAAATAATGCTCCTTTTTTTTCCTCTCTTGGGGTAAGATCCCTTTCCCAGGCTCCCCTCAACTAATTTCCCCTCCCTGCACACTTCAGAATGCTAGGTGCCTCCCTGAACTCCAGGGCCAAGGAGGAAGCTGCCACAAGGGACATCGATTGGAAGATGAAACCCCTCGAAGCCTCTCTCTCGTGGGAGAGCACCAGATTCTATCTTTCATCCTTGTTAGAAAGCAGATGGTCGGGATTGGGACACAATGATCTCTTATCAGTCTTATTTTTCTTAGAACGAACCACATTCATGGTTTTCCCAAGTTTGGACTTGATACAGGAAATAGAAAAACGTTGGTGGGTGGGGTAACTGGAGGGACTTAGGGGAAGGTAGAGGGTTCCCAGCGCTGTTTGTCTGTCAACCCTGTTTGTCTGAGGCAGCTTTGCTGACTTACACTCTGACTCTTAGTAATGGGCCAGGGTGGCCCACGCCCCACCCCTTCTTTTCCCTATAATCTTCTAGCAGTTCTCCCCTCTCGTTTCACCACGATGAACACAGTGCAACTGGTTCCTTGAACTCAACCTTTCATACTGTGTGATTAGCACCAAGCTAGACACTTTTAGATTAAGGGATTATAAAGTCCCAAGGACAATGGCGTCTCACATCATGGCTTCTTTCTACAGGTCTAATCACGTATCCCTCCAAATGTGACACCATGATGGTTGTAGCGAGGCAGGGGAATCCTGATATCACACAAGCTACAAGATGGAAGAAGGTCCTGCCCCCAAAAACTTTGCAAGAGGCACCATGGCCTCTTAAAATAATCTACGTGTCATATTTCAAGCCTCACGCTCTTTATTTTATCTGTGATCTTAAACGCTGCCCGGCAATGAGATATGATGATGTCAGACTTCACAGCCACAAATCGTGATGTTATGTGAGTTGCTTCATTCTTGACAAACTTCACAAACACAGGGGATGGAAAGAAGAGGCTCTTTTTGTCTTTCTCTCTTTGTGAAATCTTGACACCGCGCAGACCCACATTCTTCTGATGGGCCTTTGGCCATCATGGCGGTGGTGCCGTCTGGCAGTGGAGCCCACACTGGCGCTGGTGTCTGTGAAGCCGGAGGGCTACGTGGGCCCAGGGCCTGCTGGTGCTTGCTCGCCGGAGGTGGTGCTTCAGATAGATCTGCCCCACCGATCCTGCTGACCCTCCTGCCCTGCTGGCTGCCTCCCTGACTGGCCTGCTGGGATTTTCTCATTTCAGGAAGCAAATTGTTCATGGGCTTCGTAGCTCAGCATCCTGCCTGCTGCAGCCCCTCCTACACTAATGGGGAGACAGGCACACCAGAAGCTCCTTTGCGTCCAGCTGGGCCTCACTACCTTGTCTCTGGGGCTTATAGACTAGACAGCAGTGAGGAGGGAGAACCAGTGTGTGGGGTGAAGGTGTTTCCGAGGGTGGTGAATCTGATGGGGTCACAACACAAAGATCCCGTAGTGGGAGGGTGAGGAGAAAGCGGATGGAGGCTACAGAATCTACTGTATGCTCTTAATCCCCACTCATTCAGAATGACCTTGACAATGAGGACCAGAGAAATGGCCCACGCCTTTCGCTGCTGGGCCCTTCCTTCATCAGTGAAACTAACTGCTTAATGAGGGGGAAAGGTGACACTTAAAATGTGTTCTCCAAACAATTAGCTAAAGCAGAGATCCGCAAATTTTTCAGTGAAGGGGCAGATAGTAAATATTTTTGGCTTTGTGAGCCAAGTGTTCTCCGTTGCAACTACTCAACTCTACCTGGAACGTGAGGGAAGCCAAGACAATACATAAACAGATGGGCATGGCTGTGTTCCAACAAATCTTTACTGATGCAAACAGACAATGGACTGGCTTTTGCCCATGAGTGGGTCATGATTTACTGACCCCTGCTCTAGGGGATGGCAAATAAGCCAGAGAAAGATTCCAGGGTCCTATTCTATCAGCTCTGGATTACTTACATTTAGTCTGCTGGGTGAGAGAGAAATGAATATCTTTCTTGTTTAGGCAGCTGTTTTGTGGGTCTCTTTCTTACAGCAGCCTATCTGGTCCTTGCTTGGCTCATGGCCTTTACTTTATCTAAAACTTGTACTTAAATGGCACCTTCTCAGGGATATGCTCTCTGACCACCTCATCTGAAATAGCACCTTCTAACATCTTAGCCCCTTGAGCTGCTTGATTTTTTAATTGTATCTGTTACTATATATTTTAAATAATTTTTTTTTTTTACTGCCTATAAACCCCAGTAAGTTCTATGAGGGCAAGGGAATTTCCAATTTTAATGTTGTATTCACACACCTGGACAGAGGATAGCACATAGTAGGCACTGAATGAGTATTTGATGAGTGAATGGGTGAAACAATGAACAACCTTAAAGGATCAGGAAAGTTCAAAGTATGAGACACTAAAACAAGTTTCCAAACTTTTTTCATCTATCCCCCATCAGCCAACATTTTTTGAGCATGTACCCCCACTGTAGGACTATTTATTTATTTCTCAGTTATGTCAAAAATTTTAAAGGATGAGATGAAATGAAGAAATAGAACTTCCTAGGTGTCAATGAAGTGTCTCATGCATCCACTTTGGAGTCCACTGAATTAAAGATGGTGGTAAGAGGAGAAGGCCTAGATCGAAGTTGACATTGGGGATGGAGAAAGAATACAGGTACCAGTGCAAATACAGCAGTGATTTATTGGATCCCACAAAAGATCTTTGAGGGCATTGTCTTTCCTCAAATCTTTGCCATTGCTCCCTCTGAGCCTGGTGAATGGTTCAAGGAGCTGACTCTTCTGAACAACCAATGGAGAATCTGGGAGATGACCCCAGCCATAAAATAACAAAAGCATATGCACAGGTTTTAGGACCAACTGGAAAACTGTATACTTTCCTTTTTGAAAATTATTTATTTATTTTTGGCCGCGTTGGGTCTTTGCTGCTGCATGCGGGCTTTCCCTAGTTGCGGCGAGCAGGGACTCTTCTTCGTTGCGGTGTGCGGGCTTCTAATTGTGGTGGCTTCTCTTGTTGTGGAGTACTGGCTCTACGCACGCAGGCTTCAGTAGTTGTGGCACGTGGGCTCGGTAGTTGTGGCTTGCAGGCTCTAGAGCACAGGCTCAGTAGTTGTGGCTCATGGGCTTAGTTGCTCCACGGCATGTGGGGTCTTCCCGGACCAGGGCTCGAACCTGTGTCCCCTGCATTGGCAGGCGGATTCTTAACCACTGCACCACCAGGGAAGTCCTGTACACTTTTCTTTAGTGCAGGAGCTTGGGGGTGGGGATGGTCTCTTCTGTCCTTTAATTTCCAAATTGTCTAGGGTGCACGTGTGTACTTTTAAATAAACTAGCTCTCAACTCATTTATTTTTTTAAATATTTATTTATTTATTTATTGGCTGCGTCAGGTCTTAGTTGTGGCATGCGAGAGCTTCGGTTGCGGCGCATGGGCTCTTCATTGCAGTGCATGGGCTCCAGAGTGCGTGGGCTCATTAGTTGCAGCACAGGGGCTCTCTAGTGGTGGTGCCTGGGCTCCAGAGCTTGTGGGCTCTGTAGTTATGGCACGGGGGCTCCAAAGCACGTGGGCTCTCTAGTTGTGGCACACGGGCTCAGTAGTTGCAGTGCTCGGGCTTAGTTGCCCCAAGGCATGTGGGATCTTAGTTCCCCGACCAGGGATCGAACTGGCGTCCCCTCCATTGCAAAACAGATTCTTAACCACTGGACCACCAGGGAAGTCCCTCAATTCATTTACTAAACACAGCCCACATGTCAGGCACCTTGCGAAGCTGGGAGTTGAAAGCAAAAACAAGGTTCTCAAAACCTAGGAAACACCACCTCCATTTTCTTTTTCTTTTTTTTTTTTTTTTGTGGTATGAGAGCCTCTCGCTGTTGTGGCCTCTCCTGTTGCGGACGGAGCACAGGCTCCGGACGCACAGGCTCAGCGGCCACGGCTCACGGGCCCAGACTCTTCGCGGCACGTGGGATCTTCCCGGACCGGGGCACGGACCCGTGTCCCCTGCATCCGCAGGCGGATTCTCACCCACTGCGCCACCAGGGAAGCCCCCACCTCCATTTTCAATGAGAAAAAAAAAGCAGGAGGAAAACACACATACGGAATGATCTTTGCTGCTTACAGACCATAGAGAGCATGCTCTGTAAGACACTGAATATTCTAGAGCCTAACTTTGGTGTTAGCACTGCAGGGAGCGGTGAGCAGCTGCTCCCTCAAGTATTTACCTTGCTATCTCCTTGGCCGCCTCCTGCTCCTGTCTTATTGGCAATTTGCCTCTCTTGCAGGAACTGACTTTTCAGCCCATCTCAGCCTGCTCTCACTTCTGGCTGCATTGAGTCTCTCATATTTTGAGCTTTCCAGATCCATTGAGGGGCTTTATTTATGATTAACATTTTCCACACTGTGTCTGTGCCCTGGATGTCTTTCTTCTTTGCTTTATTAAAACTGGATATGTTAACACTAGGTGTTTTCATCTTTATTAATATATTGAAAAACAGCTTGTTTGTTATAATTTCATCTTCCCAGGACTCAGGAGTGAGTCCCTGGGTGCTGAGTCAAGAGGGCAGACAATGGAAGTGACCATGGGATCTCATGTTGTGTTCAAATCCTGCCTCCATGCTAACCCTGCTGAGCTTGGATCACATCTGCATACTTGACTCTACCCTGGGACAAGAGTTTTCCCAGGAGGATTTTCTATTCCTCATGTTAATAGGGTCTTGATATGATTCTCTCCACTACTCTTCCAGATGCAACTGAATCCTGGAGTAAAAGCCCATGGGAGTCCCTGCAAATATACTGGCACACAAGAGTGTTACACAGTTTTGTGGAAGTAGCATGGACTTTGCTGTCAGCTGGAGCTGGTATTGAAAGTGATTTTATCATGTGCTCAGTGTGTGACCTTGGCCAAAGTACTCAACCTTTCTGAGCCTTGGGTCCCTTATCTTCATGTGACAGAGAAAGAAGGAAAGATGTTAGATTATGACTGTTTGCACTGCCCGCCCCCACCCCCCCCCCCCCCCCATACACACACACTCCACAATACAACGCACCTGAAATCAGCAAGGATTCTTTGCCTGCTATCGGGTTCTGGATTGGTTCCACCAGGGTGAGAGGTGGAGAGGAGAATTAAAGAAACCAGAGAGGCCAGATTGCATTGTTTAAGAAAGATCTGAAGGGGCAGTGGTGAGCCAGAAGGGAGCAAGCGGGAGCCTTTTTCATGGCCAACTTACAAGGACATGGGAGCTTAGGAGCTGGGGCTTAGATGTGTCATTTTGCATCTTCCGAGAAGCAGATGCCAAGATGGAATTAGAAGAACAGAGACTTATTAGGGAAAATGCCCGTAAAATAAAAGAGAGAGGAAGCAGAACACGCAGGAGGGAAGTTTGACACCTGTGAAGAAAGAGTAGGAAGGAAGGAGGATTGAATAAGAGCTTCAGTCTGCAGTACAGCTCTGAGGGGGTCTTGGCCAGGCTGATGAGAGCCCCAGACCAAAGACTGCCCAGTAGAGGAGTCCCCTGTTGGGCAGGAATGGTCAAGCTCAGGTACCCCTACCACTCACATTGGCTGGGTGCAGCCCAGGGAGGGCAGTGGTGGGTCCAAAGCCCTACTGACGCTATGGCGGGTCCAAAGGTGCTGCAGCACGAGGTTGTCAGCTACAATAGGTTCTCTCTTGAAGGGAGATCAGAGAGGCATGCTCCAATGTCTGCCATAGACCGTGGTGTAAAGATGGCCCTACCCCGTATACCCTCATGGCTGCAGGGTTGATGGTCACTGCTGCTGTGTTACCATGCTATTGCTGCTCTTGACAATTACCAAAAACTTAGTGGCTTGAAACAACACATGTTTATTATCTTATAGGTCTGTAGGTTTGAAGTCCAAGAAGAGTCTCACTGGGCTAAAAGCAAGTGTTGGCAGAGCTGTGTTTCCTTCTGGAGGATCTAGGGGAGAATGCGTTTCCTGGTCTTTCCCAGGTGCAAAGGCTCACAGCCTGCTTCCTCCATCTTCAAAGCCAGCA
This sequence comes from Physeter macrocephalus, assembly GCF_002837175.3. Lineage (NCBI taxonomy): Eukaryota > Metazoa > Chordata > Mammalia > Artiodactyla > Physeteridae > Physeter > Physeter macrocephalus. Next base: position 91,304,531 of record NC_041220.1, on the reverse strand, counting down.
GCAACAGATGGATGCTTTACATCCCATCACTCTGACCTTTTTTTCTGCACTCACATCTTCCTCCCTGTCTCCTCATCTGCCTACCTCTTCAACTTTAATGCACCCGTGTGATTACATTGGGGCCACCAGAAAATTCTAGAAAATCTCCCCATCTCAAGGTCCTTAACTTAGTCATATCTGCAAAGTCCTGTTGGCTGTGCAGAGCAGCATATTCATAGGTTCCAGGGGTTAGGACGGGGACATCATTATTCTGCCTCTCATGGTGGCTGTGAGTTTTCAGTTTGGATTCTGTGTCCCATCAGGAACACAGTCTGTGGAGCCAGCCATTGACAGAGAGGGAAGCAGTCGGGTTGTGTGGCAAATAGATGAACTCCAAAGTTGGATTTTTATCAAGAATTATGCAGGAAGTTAAGGATGGATATTTCCTACAAGCCATGTACTAAAAATAGTTTTGTTCAGGCAAAAATGGGAAGGGGATAATCAATTTGAGGGCAGAGGTAATGCTAACAAAATTTCGTCTACAAAAGAAAAATACAAGTGTGACAAGTTTGTGGGATGCTTTCATCTGAAGTTGGTTCTTTTTGTCCAGCAGCCTTTTCCCAGAAGGAGAATACCTAAATATCCTCCACATAATTAAAATTTCAAAAGAAACATATTCATAGTAAAGCACATATCTGTTTAAGAAGAAGAATCTTGAAATGTAGTGAATGTGAAACAGATTAAATTCTTTTGCTTAAAAAGAGTAAGTTCATACTGTGGGGAATGCATTGAGAATAAGGACTATGGGATGGCCTTCATCAATGTTCAAAATCTTGTCAACGCCACAGAATTCATAATGGAATAAAAATCTGTGAATAAAATGAATGTTGGGAGATTTTTAGCCATGGCTGTCATCTTTTTTTTTTAATTAATTAATTTATTTATTTATTTATTTATTTTTGGCTGTGTTGGGTCTTTGTTTCTGTGCGAGGGCTTTCTCTAGTTGTGGCAAGCGGGGGCCACTCTTCATCACGGTGCGCGGGCCTCTCACTGTCGTGGCCTTTCTGGTTGTGGAGCACAGGGTCCAGACGCGCAGACTCAGTAGTTGTGGCTCACGGGCCCAGTTGCTCCGTGGCATGTGGGATCTTCCCAGACCAGGGCTCGAACCCGTGTCCCCTGCATCGGCAGGCAGATTCTCAACTACTGCGCCACCAGGGAAGCCCCATGGCTGTCATCTTATTCAACATCAAGGGCTATATGCCCGAGAAAAATGCTGTAGATACAATAAACGCAAGAAGACTTTAGCCAATGCTCAATATTTACTCTCTGTTGGAGAATTCATATTGTGGATAAAGCCTATGAATGTAATGGGTATAGAAAAGCTTTTAGCAAGTTCTCAGACCTTACTAGGCATCAAATAATTAATAATGAAGTTGAAACCTATGAGTTTCATTACTCTAAGGCTGGAGTAGTGGCTGTGAGAAGACAAGACCTTCAGCCATGCCTCTAGCCTTGCCTAAAGTGAAAGAATTCATGTTGGAGAAAAGCCCTACAAGTGTAATGATTGTAGGAAGTCCCTTAGAGCTCAAACATTGAACAACATTTCAGAATTCTCATGTGAGTAATGAATGCAAAGAAGACTTTAATAGATACTGGCAATTCATGCATTGAACAAACCCTATAAATACAAAGAACGTGGGGACACCTTTAGTCTGTGTAACTCCTTACTCATCTCAGAGAATTCATATTGGGGAATGAAGGTGGAGCTTCTCTTAGTTATAAATTTCATTGATTTAACATCAAAAAAAAAAAGGCACAGCAATGAGAAACCTCTGAATTTGGCAATGTCTTTTGTCATAGGTCAATCTTATTGACAAGCAGAGAATTCTGGTCTGGGAGAAATCCAAATCACAGAGCAAGTGAGTAACTTGAATACACAGGTAAAGCATAAGAAACGTGAAGAGATCCTTCTGTCTGTGTAAATACTTGGTTTTCATTATCATTTCACAGAAAATATTGGTAAATAAAGCCAAAGAGCAAGGATATTGAGGACTTTTGTCTAAGAGTCAAAATCAATAGAGGTAGCGGCTGCAGACAGACGGCAATTTCTCTGTAATAAGGAAAACCTAGCACATTTGTTTTTAAACGCCTTGTCTTTTGGGACTTCACTGGTGGCGCAGTGGTTAAGAATCGGCCTTCCAGTGCAGGGGACATGGGTTTGAGCCCTGGTCCAGGAAGATCCCACATGCTGCGGAGCAACTAAGCCTGTGCGCCACAACTACTGAGCCTGCACTCAGAGCCCGCGAGCCACAACCACTGAGCCCTTGTGCCACAATTACTGGAGCCCGTGTGCCTAGAGCCCCTGCTAAGCAACAAGAGAAGCCACCGCAGTGAGAAGCCCGCGCACTGCAACAAAGAGTAGCCCCCGCTCGCTGCAACTAGAGAAAGCCCACACGCGGCAACAAAGACCCAACACAGCCAAAACTAAATAAATAAATATTTAAAAATTAATTAGTTAATAAAAATAGATAAATAAAAGCCTTGTCTTTCAATAATGTGTATTGTAGGAATCATGAATGAACAATTTTTTTTTTTTTTTTTTTTTTGCGGTACGCGGGCCTCTCACTGCTGTGGCCTCTCCTGTTGCAGAGCACAGGCTCCGGAAGCGCAGGCTCAGCGGCCATGGCTCACGGGCCCAGCCGCTCCGCGGCATGTGGGATCTTCCCGGACCGGGGCACGAACCTGTGTCCCTTGCATCGGCAGGCGGATTCTCAACCACTGCGCCACCAGGGAAGCCCTGAACTCATTTTTTAATGGATAAAGTTTTTTGGTTTTTTTAAACATCTTTATTGGAGTATAATTGCTTTACAGTGGTGTGTCAGTTTCTGCTTTATAACAAAGTGAATCAGCTATACATATACATGTATCCCCATATCTCCTCCCTCTTGCGTCTCCCTCCCACCCTCCCTGTCGCACCCCTCTAGGTGGTCACAAAGCACCGAGCTGATCTCCCTGTGCTATGCGGCTGCTTCCCACTAGCTATCTATTTTACGTTTGGTAGTGTAGATATGTCCATGCCACTCTCTCACTTCGTATAATGGATAAAGTTTTGAATCTATTCCAAATGGCTCTGAGGAGACAATGAAGAACGAATCACCCAGAATGAAAAGTTTCCAAGTGAAAGGTCTTGATACACAGGAGGAGCCACCATTTTGTGATGATGAGTGTAAAAAGGGAGATGTAGGAGCAGAATGGGGGAACCTAGTGATTTTAGAGGAAACAGTAGACTCACAGTGGTGGTGAGCATTGACTTATTGGGAGAAAAAACGAGGACAAGCTTCAGGATGGAGATCTGTGGAAATGAGGGAACTATTTTCTTTGCTATCAGAAACCATGTAGAGAAGCAAGTATGACCAAGGCAAATGGGAATGAAGGGCCAAGGTCCTCGGAGGAGACTGCGAAGGACTCTCATTTAATCCACAGTGAACGTGAACGTTGGGGATTATGTTATTGTTTCACTTGAAAGTAATTTAATATATTGTATAAATGAAAAGATTTTTGGGGGGGAAAAAAAAGAAGAAAAATATTGGACTACCACAGTGGGGAAAAGATTTGCAAATGGAGAGAAGAGAGGGCTAGGGAACACCAGGTGGCTGAGAAAGCAGGGCCCTGTGGAGAGGGAGAAGAGGGGAGGAGATATGCAGATCCTTGAGCAACAGATTTTAATTACGGAGAGCCGGGTCTGTGGTGATTGCGCAATGTAATCCCTTCTTTACTTCCCCATCCTGCTCCCACCCTAATACAACCTTCAGCAAAGTTCACATTGCTTTCAGTGCCAGCAGATCAGATTCGTGCTTCTTTTGAGGTGGCCTTGTTTTATTTGGGTTATGTGTAAAAGCACGATTAACATCTACCTTTTGGTTATAAGGGATACATAAAGTGAAGCACATGGAATTGCTTGGCACGTAGCATACTGAGCGTCTAAGATGTACCTGTCACTATTCTATGTGCTAGGAATGGAGCGATAGACAGGATGGTCTTGCCCTTGTGGATCTTCGTAAGTGGTCATCTTTCTTATCTCCTTCTCAGGAAACATTCAGTTTAGGAGATAATGCAACCAAAAGGACATTTAGGATCTCTTTGATTTCACACCTGCATAGACAGGCAATACCCTTGAGTGGTATGATATTGACTAGTTATGATAATAATCTTGGCTAATATTTGTTGCTTGAACTTGAGGAGTTTTTATGTGTGAATGTGTTGAATCCTGACATCACGCTCATAAAGCAAGTACCTGTGTCACCCCTATTCTAAAGATAAGGACGATGGAGCACAGAGGTCTTCAAGCACTTAGCAGGGATTTGGCAGAGGTGAGATTTAAACCAGATGTTGGCCTTCAAAGCTGCCACTCTATGGAGACACCATTCTACCACTGGAGTGAAAAGGCCTCTTCCCTCCGGAGAAGTAAGCATTATCTAATGACCCTACCCACGCAGCCCTTAATGAGTTAACTGTTGGACAAATGTTTGCTTTTCATACAACAAACTTTAATGCCTTTATCTTTCCAAATGTGTGTAGTGCCGACAAGGCCATTCAGGGAGCCAGGGAACAGAAACAGGCCGAGTAAGCCTTTATTTACGTTTTGAGAAGACAGTTCAGCATTTTTCTTGTCTACAGAAGAACCCTAATATCTGTCTGCAGAGCTCATTCTGGGTTCCCGCCACTGTTTGCCACTGCTGCTCTCCATCCCCGCTGCCAAGATAGAGTGTTCCCCTTCATCCTCAGAATGCTGAGACTGCCCTTGCTACCAGTTCCAGACAGAGATTTTCTGTGCCAATGCCAGGAATAATTCTTCAGCAGATTGCTGTATTAGTCCTTCATTTGTGGCCCAGGTTAATTTTTTTTTCCCACTGCCATATTCATTTCTCCTGTGAATGACATACCTTCTTCTGGATTCATTTCTGTCTACTTTTTTCCTCTTTTGTTTAGGTTTTTCTTCCTGTTATTCAAGGTTAATAGTGATATTAATATCTTCTATTTGCACAGTGCTCTCTGAATTACAAATGCTTTCATTTACTTACTTTAATCCTCTCAACAGTTTTATGAGATGGGCATTTTACACCCATTATAGAGATGAGAAAACTGAGACTCAGGTATTTTTGGTGGTTTGTCCAATGTGATTGTAGTGGACATTTGTTGTTCGCCTGGCATCTGTTTCCCCTTTTTCTAACACCGTTCCGATTTTTATTGCAGTTGACTTCCCCGGTCTTAGGACGTGAGGTCCTTGTGAAGCTAATGGTCAGTTAATGGTCCCACAAATGGCTATTAGAGTAATATACCACCTGAGCATCATTGAAAATTGTTCAGTGACCTCCATAGAGGTGACAGAAGGTCCTCCTGGGAGTGATCTGGAGAAGGGCCTTCTTTTTTACTGAACATGAATCTTTGAGGACACACAGGAGAAAAGAGATGACTGAAACTGGAGTTGATGCAGAAGGACGCAGAGCTGAAGACAGTCAGTGTCTTTATAAGCTGGATCCTGCTAGAAGTTCCGGTTGAGAGAGCCAACACCCACACCTTCTGACTTAAGCCAGGTGAGTTAGGTTTCTGTGGCCGAGTCCTGATCACACCCCACATGCTCAAAGCAGCAAACTGATGTGACCCAGCTCACCTGACTCCACACCTAGTCTGTTTGCCCCTGCTTGGAGTAACCTTCAAAGGACCAGCCGACCCACCCATCTGAGTGTGACTGGAGAGCATAAGAGGCCAGTTCATTACAGTGTCACCCCTTTCCTGCACACCCCCAGAACTTCATCTTTGTCCCGGCAGCTGCATTTCTACTTAAGGATCTTCTCTAAGATCTTTAGAGATCTTAGTGATTAAAAACAGAGTTAAAAATGTCCAGCCTGTAAACCCAAGGTCACTCTTTTTTCATTTTGAGTGGAAGGGTGATCTTCCTCAATTTCTGAGAGTTTCCTTTATCCTTCTGAAGAACTACAAAATAATAGTTAATAGCTTTGCAGTAATATCTTCCCATTCCCTGAATTCCTGAGAATAAATGCCATCAAGCTTGGCTAATTGGAGTGTGCTCAGCTTCTAAATATTCTCTGTCATTCTTTCATTTGCAGAGACAGAGATTAAAGAGAAAACAGTTAAGGGCTGCCAACTTTAGTAATGCTATTTTTTGTCTATCTCTTTTACATTTTGTTTTGTTTTTCTCTGATTTTTTTTTTTTTTTTTTTTTTTTGCGGTACGCGGGCCTCTCACCGTTGCAGCC
>NC_041220.1:91257504-91298106 GCF_002837175.3 Physeter macrocephalus | reverse complement strand
TGGGCCCAGCCGCTCCGCGGCACGTGGGATCCTCCCTGACCGGGGCACGAAGCCGTGTCCCCTGCATCGGCAGGCAGACCCTCAACCACTGCGCCATCAGGGAAGCCCTTTCTCTGATTTTTATTACAAAATTAATACATACTTTCTGCAAAAATTTAAAATAAAGAACATAATATTAAAAACATACTCCCACTCTCCATTAGCCCACCCTTCCCAGTTCAACTCTTGAGAAATAATCACAGAATAGGGAATCAAAAAACGTAACAAATTATATTTGAATCTTTCCTAATATTTTTTTAATGCATTTCAAACGTATTCTTTGGGGGAAAAAAAGCGCACATATATGTATAGAAAATACTCCTTTTCTCCACTCTCAAATTTCACTCCCTTAGGGTAGCAATTGGGTATTTTATACTGTTCTGTGATAGTTTTCGTTTTTACTTAAGAATATATGATGGACACTTTCCAGATCAACATACATAGTTCTACCTTATTCTTCCCAAAGGCCACATGATCGTTCACAGTCTATTTATACTATAATTTATTTAACCATTCTCCAATTGGTGAGCACTTAAATTGTGTCTATTTTCTATGATTATGAACAATAAAGCAATAAATATCCTCATACATGTATCTTTATACACACCGGCACAAGTATTTCTGAAGGCTTAATTTCTGAAAGTGGAATTTCTGGGTCATAGATGATATATATATATATATATATATATATATATATATATATATATGTATTTTTTAGATGTTGTCAAGTAATGCTCCAAAAAGGCTTTAGCAGTTTATATTGCCATCAAAGTATATAAAAGTGCCTGTTTCTCAAAATGCTTGCCAATACCAGAGGTAATCAATTTTTTACATTTTGCCAGAAAACAGGTGGAAAAAGGAATCTTGTGGCTATTTTAAATCCTCTTCTTTTACTATTAGGAGGAGTTTGCTCCTTTTTAATATGTACTTACCATTAATATTTCTTCAGTGAATTTCCTTAATATATCATTTGACCATATTTCTATTGAGTTGTTTGACTTTTTCTTATTGATTTTGTAGGACTCTTTATATTATTTATTTGTTTGTCCTTTTGTCTCACATCCCCTGAAAGCTTTCAGCTTATTGGATTATTTATATTGTGATCCATGGTGACTCATTTTACTCTAATTTTCCAAATAGACGATTTCCCCGCATTTTTATGTACTCAAATTTATCTGTTTTTCCTAATATAGTAGTCTTCTCAGTTTCATTTCATTATTAGGAAAATCTACTGCAATTAATAATTGATTTTTCTCCAATATATTTGTTAACCTTTCTTAGTTTATTTTTATTTTATTTGGTGTGAAGTAGGAACTTCATTTAAATTTAATGAATTGGTTGTCAATTATTCCAACACACTCTATTGAATAATTCACATAGTTTCTTCTGATTTGAAATACCACTTTTATCATATTTCCTAAACCTATCTTTATTCTAATTCTGGACTCCCCGTTCTGTTCTAGCAATATATGTGTGTATTCTGAACAAGTGTTACAGTATATCTATGCTCTAAGTTATCCATTACATGTACTACAGAGTTAAAAGCACAGGCTCTGGAATCAGGCTGCCTGGCTTCAAATCCCGGCCACACCACTTATTAGCTGTGTGACTTCAGGCTGGGTACTAAATCTTTCTTGACTTTGCTTTCCTTATCTGGAAAATGTGACCAATAATAGTATCAGTCTCACGATGTTGTTGTGATGCTTAAAAGAGATAAAATATGCCGAGCATTTAGTTGAATGCCTAGCCTGTTAAAAGTAGTACATTCCTAGGGAACTTCAAGTCTGAGACCCACCAAGTGCTGTGTGCTCCTTTTACAGATATGCTTTTTAATCTCCACTTAAAAAATAATAATAAGTTGTAGAAATTTTAAGAAACTTGCCTGATGTGTGATGTGGTGGAACCCTGATTCTAAACTATGTCTCATTGTAAGACGTGTGCCCTTTCCACTGTATTATCCTCCTTTTAAACAACAGGCACTTTGCAATAGTGGTAATTTGTGACTCACCTCCTTCCTTTTTTCTTTGAATTTAATTTAATTTAATTTTTTTATGCAGCAGGTTCTTATTAGTTATCTATTTTATACATATTAGTATATATATACGTCAATCCTAATCTCCCAATTCAGCCCACCCCACTTTGTCCCCCCTTGGCGTCCATATGTTTGTTCTCTACATCTGTGTCTCTATTTCTGCCTTGCAAACCGGTTCATCTGTACCATTTTTCATATTCATTTATATCACAGTCTTATTGCTAGTCCCATTAGTCTGAAATCGGCTTTTCCAAAAACCACTGTTTTTTACCCTCTCTTGACCCCCTGGCTTCCATGCTGAGAAAGGATGCCAGTGTTAAAGTTAGTTCTCCTAAGGGACTTCCCATGCACTAAGAACTGGGGACAACAAAAAAGACCTAACACATAGTAATGCATTTTCTCTTCTGGTGGTTTTCATAGCTATGTTACCCAAAAGAATATTCAACATAGGCTGTTGGTCAAAGCTTAAAATTATTTTAATTCCACTGACTTTTAAAAATGATATTCCTAGTAATAGATTTGGTCGTGGTGCTCTCGGTTTGCCCTCTGCTCTGAGTTCCCAGGACATCCTACACCCTGCCACCCTCTACTCTCTTTGACAGTTTGTTGAGCATGCCCCCCACTTGGTTCCAGTGCTTCTAGGATTGTTCTTTCCTAGATCAGGGATCCTTTATGTTGAAAACTCACTGCAGCAGAGACCAGCTAGATGTTCACCAATCCAGTTTCCTCTTCTTAGACACATGGGACAATTATATTCCCTGCCTTCCCTTATGGGTAGAGCTGGGACTTAGGATGAGTTATGGCCAGTGAAATGTGGTCAGAAGTGATACACACTACTTCCAGGTCTGACAAGAGTAGACTGTGTGTGATGGTTAATCTTATGTGTCAACTTGATCAGGCCACAGTTCCCAGATATGTGATCAAACATTATTCTGGATGTTTCTGTAAGGGTATTTTCAGATGAGATTAACATTTAATCGATGGACTTTGAGCAAAGCAGATTGCCCTCCAAAATGTGGGTGGGCTTCATCCAGTCAAGGGAAGGCCTTAATAAAACAAAAGACTGGCCTCCCCCAAGCAAGAAGAAGTTCTGCCAGCAGATGGCCTCAGCACCAGCTCTTCCAGCCCACCCACCCTACAGATTTTGGAATTGTCAGACTCTATAATTACATGAGCTAATTCCTTAAAATAAATCTTTTTTTCCTCTCTCTACACACACATTCTATTGGCTCTGTTTCTCTGGAGAGCACTAATTAATACACTGTGCCATTCTCCATGCTATTTTGTTCCCCAGCTGCATGGCTAGAAGTAAAGTCCTCCAAGATGAGGGAGCTGCGTGACAGAAGGAGCTTGGATCCATCCCTGTCTGAATCACCATAAAAGACATTCTGCCCAATAACATCATCTGGCTGTATCACGCTTTGTATGAGCTGGAAATAAATGCTTTTTTTGTTTTGTTTTGTTAAGTCACTGAGATGTGTTACAGCAGCTGGAGTTACTTGTCCTAACTAATATACACACATATCATTGTTGTCCAGAAAATCCAATGAAAATGTCTGACTTTTCTGAAGCCCTTTCTTGAATCTAGGAATTTTGCTTGGAAGCTATCCTGACTCTGGGATTCTATCACACTTGAGTGATAATCCTGGTGCTCAGATATGTGATCCTAATAATTTTTTTCTTCCAGTTTTATTGAGATATAATTGACATACAACCCTGGATAAATTTAAGGTATACAGCATAATGATTTGATTTACATACATCATGAAGTGATTATCACAATAAATTTAATGAACATCCATCATTTCACATAGGTACAAAATTAAAGAAATAGAAAAAAAATTTTTTCCTGTGATGAGTGATCCTAATAATTTTGTCATATTTTCTATAGTAAACTAAGTAAATTATCTACAAACATTATTTTATTAATTTATTCAAGAAATATCTACAGAGTGCCTACCAAGTTCTAGGCACTGTTAGTGTTAAGGACACAGTGGTGAATAAGATATGTATGATGCCTGACCCATAGAATTTACAATCTAGTGGGGGATTTATGTCTCTCAGAACCTTGCAAGGTTCACATTATCATCTCTACAGATGAGGAAAAGGAAGCGCACAGAAGTTAGGTGGCTCTATTAAGCTCTTTCTGGGTAAGGAGATCTCTCTCATTGACCCACTAAGCCACCCCAGATGCGGGCTTCCAGTGAGCAGTACCTATTTCTGGTTTCAGCTTCCAGTAGCATTTGATTCAGGAGGAAAGCATTGTTTACCACTTCTCTTGCACGCTTATTCCTGAGCTCCTCCACTTTCCATACAAAATTTAGTGTCCAGTGGGCCAAGGAAACCATAGGCTTCATCTCTACTGGTGTGCACATCCAAATGTATCATCAAGGCTTGTGACCGCAAGCAACAGAAACTAAGTTTGGTTAACTAGGGCAGAAAAGAGAATCATTAGAAGGATATTCTATTTCCAACAGAAATGATGGAAGATTTAGAGAGCAAGTTGAAAAAAAAGTTGCAGGAACCCAGGTTAGCAGAAATATAGCCATGACCACGTCTCAGGAACTTTCTGGCAAGGCTACCATTGCCACTGTGGCCACTGGATTAATAACTGCCATTTTTGCTTTGAATACTGTTTCTGCATCTTTGTGTCGTCGTCTGGATGGGATCATTGAGTTTCAAAATCTGGGCCAGGAATCCATGCTAAAGTAGCCAGGGATCAGGGAGAAGGATCCCTTTGAATAGAAATGTTGTGGTGAACAGATTCTAGGGAGCCAAAAGTAATGAATGCCCACTCCATCAAGACAGTTCCAGGTGAGACTGGGGTGCAGAGGAAAGCCATGACCATAAGAAACTCTCAGCATTGGTGACCCCAGAAGCCAGGCATTGGCAGGGTTTTAATTCTGGGGTAGAGGGGATCCATCAAGTGTGGAGCAATAGTAATCAAAATTCTGAGTTTCAAGAAGTAAAAACAAACTCTTTTACCTTAAGCAAAAAAGGGAATTTATTGCCCAATGACATGAAAACGTACAAGAATATTTTGGCTTTAAATACGTCTTGGTCCAGAGATTCAAATGATGTCGCTAGAATCCAGTTTTGCCATCTCTGAGCAAACTCTCCTGTATGTTTACTCTATTCTCAGGCTCTACTTTGTGGCAAGATGGCTACCAGCAGCCCCAGGCCCACATTCTCCCAGGTTCATAATCAGCAGAAAACAGTGTGTGCCTCTCTCCAGAAAGTTCCAGTAGAAGCCTAATTATGTCTTGTTCGTTTCTACCGGTGACATGCCCGTCCATTAAATCATCAGTATGGTCAGGGAAAGATGATATCTGATTGGCTAATACCAAGTCACATGCCCACCATAGAGCTGGAATAGAGTTAAGTCTATTTGGCACAAGGACAGAAAATGGGGGAGGAACTGGTCCTTCAGAGAAAAACCAGAAGAGGGCAAATGCATGTTAATAGCAAAAGCAAGATGTCCACTTTGAAGTAGGACCCCACACAGTGGTGGAACATACAGGCTAGAAGGTCTAACCTGGCAGATAAATAGGGGGTTCGTCCAGGTGGGGAAACCCTAATGAAAACCAAGGAGGTGATGCAGAAGCGACTTGGGAATTGAGCAAACACAGAGAAGGCTTATGGACCAGAAGCTGGCCTGGTGGGTCAGAGCCTCCTCAGGCAAAACATATACTTGTCCCGCAAAACACATTTTAGACTCCAGCTGCTGGCCAGTGTGAGCTGATTGTCTGGTAAGAATCAACCCAGGGACTGTAAGAGAATGAGCAACTGGGCTCCTGTGGAGCCAGAGAGGCTGGGCCCCAGCCCAGCTTACTCAGGAAGCAGGAGGGCAGTGTAGGTAGCTGGATCAGTAGCACTAGCCCAACCTCCCTTGGTCCTTTGCTTATATTCATACTTCTCCAAGTATCTCTGCCCTTCCACTTAATCTTGCTGACATCCTCATTTCTCCCTCTTACCTTATTTCTCTGTGATGAGCTGGGTTTCTTGCTCCCCTCACTTAGCCATCTGGCTCTGACCCATAGCTTATTTTGGCTGCCAGGCAACCAGATGAGAACTCAGGAATCAGGCACTGACCTCAGCCAGACTCTAGTCTTTGATGTCTCCTTGCTCCTTGTAATGAGTTGAATAGTGACATTCCCCCCAGTCATGTCTACCTGGAACCCCAGAATGTGACCTTATTTGGAAATGGAGTCTTGACAGATTCAAGTAAGTTAAGGCTCTCAGAGTGAGATCATCTTGGATTTAGGGTGGGTCTTACATCCAGTGACAGACATCCTTATAAGAAATGCAGAGGATGCAGAGACACACATCAAAGAAGGTGATGTGAAGATGGAGGCGGAGACTGGAGTGATGAATCTGCAAGCTGAGGAAGGCCAAGGATTGCAGGCCGCCACGGGAAGCTAGGAGACAGGCCTGGAACAGATTCACCCTTTGAACCTCCGGAAGGAACCAACCCTGCCAACACCTTGATTTCAGATTTCTGACCTCCAGAACTGTGAGAGAACAAATGTTTGCTGTTTCAAGCCACCCAGTTTGTGGTAATTTGTTAGGGCAGCCCTAGGAAATTAACACACCCCTTCAGGCCCTGCTGTGACTGTTTTTCTGTACACATTGCCTGCTGCTCAAGGTTAAACAGCCAGTTAGTGGTTGAATAGAGTTTGAAGATGGTCCTTATGATACCTGAATTAAAACTCTTGCCTCTACCTCTTGAGGCTTTAGGAAGCACCTGATTAACATGGAGGATGAGGCAGCAGGGAGCAAAAAGCCCCTGATATCATCAACCCTGACCACTATCAACTTCATCACGGACTTTCTGGTTCAGTATACTTGTTGCCTAATTTCCAACTTTCCTCCAAGGCGAAGAAGAGAGACAGCGGTCTGCACAACCTGTTCAACACAATGAAAGGGAAAAATTCTGTTCACCACCGTGGTTTTTATTTGCTAATTCCAAACAGCTAAATAACAGAATTCTCTAACTGCCATCAGGATGTGTTTGCTTGGCCCAGGTATGGACAGTCTCAGATGTCTCCATAGTTGGCTTTGTTGGAGGAAAAAAATTAGAACGGTGACTCAGTGCAAAAATCACATTACTTTAAATGATAAGAATATCAGTCAAGGCAAGAATACAATTATCTGCAGGTGGAATCAGAAAGCAGAGGTTCACTGTCACAGCCCGGAAGGAGGTTTGTGGTCGTCTGAGTTCCTTCCTCTTCCAGACAATTTCATTGACTGTTGATCAATCAAACACAGTCGAGAACACAGAAACTGACCCCAGTGTATCTAAGAAAATAAGATGGTGTCTTGGTCTGTGTGGGCCGCTGTAACAGAATACCATGGACAAAGTGGCTTATGAGCAACAGAAATTTATTTCTTACAGTTTTGGAGGCTGGGAAGTCCAGGATCAATGGGCCAGCAGATTCAGGGTCTGGTGAGACTCCACTTCCTGGTTCATAGATAGTTGTTTTCTCCATGTCCTCACATGGATGAAGGGGCCAGGGAGTTCTCCTGGATCTCTTTTTAAGGGCACTAATCCTATTCATTAGGGCTCCACCCTCATGACCTAAGTACTTCCCAAAGAGTCCACCTCCAAATATCATCACATTGGGGATTGGGATTTCATCATATAAATTTTGGGGGGACATAAACATTCAGTCTATAGCAGCTGGAATTTCAAGTTAGTTGAGGGAAAACAGATTATTCTTATCATTCAACAATTCATATAGGAGCAATTGATTATTTGAAAAAAAGTTAAGTTCTATTCTTACGGCACAGCATACTTGAATTAGTTGGTGTACTTGGATGCAGACAATAGAATCCTCTCTAGTTAGTTTTAGTAGAAAAGGAAATGATTAAATTATTGAAGGATATTAAGTGGCCCTGAGACTCTCTTAAGAAGGCCAGGAATCAGGCCTGAGGACTATGCGGCCAGGGAATAACCCAAATTACAATACAGCCCAGCTCGAATGGAAATCCTACTGCTCCCCTCCTAAGTATGGCCCTCCAGATTTCACCACTGTAGCTGTGCAAAAGCTGGTGACCCCAGAACCTCTGCCATCGCTGCCTCTGAGATCTGGAGGCCTGTGCCGCCACCCTGCTCAGAGTGGATCTTTGGAGGCCTCTACTCCGATCATCACTGGTTTCTAAGTTGAAATTTCACATGGATTGGTAAAGCATTGCTTGTGCCCTATTTGCAAAGGCAGGTGAACATCAAGCTTCTGGCTTCTACCATGAGGGAAGTACAAACAGATAAGGTGAGAACAGCCCCTAAACACACACACACACTGGAAGGAGTGTGTCCAAGTTGCTGGTTAGCCAAAAACACGATAAATTTTCACTATAATACTTCAGAATAAATTCTAGGAATTACAGAGTTAACTATAAAGAAGGGAGCCCTAAAAAGACTGGGAGAAGATACAGGCAAATATTAAGCCGATCTTGAGACAAGGAAGGACTTCCTGAGCATGAAAGCAATAGAAGAAATCACAAAGGAACAGATCAATAGATTCAGCTACTTAAAAATCTAATCCTTCTTACATCAAGCAAACCATGAACTATTTGACTGATCACCCCATGTGGCATTTGCCTCCTTTAAAATACACACGTGTAAGGCCAAAGTCGACTGAATAAGATATATTTGGAAAGTCATCAGAGATCACACAATTTGAGTCCAAATGAAACTATTTCAGTCCTCTCAGATTGCCTAAAAACCAGCTCTGTTCTACTCCAGAGGATTATTTATATTTCTAAAGAAGAAGCTTTTGTTTTTCCCAGTCTCTTAAGAATTGCTCTTACATATTAGGAAAATTGCTCTTACAATTTGTTTATTTTTATTGTCCAAATTACTTTCTTCCTTTTAGAGGAATTTAAGTTAATCCATGTCTAGACTTATGAGATTCTTTTAATTAGAAAGAGAAATGACTTGGTCACAATGTCGATTTTTCCTGCAGTTCCCTCAGCTCTGTTTATAAGGTTATTGCTGAATGTATTATTGCTAAAGTGGAGACAGATGTGGGGCGGTTAAAAGGAATCCTCTTTATTCCTTTTCTTTACAGCTACTGGAGAATGTTGGGACTCGGCTTTTGTGGCTAGCTGGGCTCTGACAAGTGCTTTTTCCTGACAATATAAAATATATGTTTTTTGATTCCTTGTCAAATTTCAAATGTATCATTCAGATGATAATAAACTTAATCTGCAAGGAAAATGAGGAAAGAAGAGCAGATCAGGGTCTTAACACAGAGATGTGCTGATGTATGTGAGGCTGGGTCTGAGCCTAGAGCAATGCAGATGTGGGGGGACATATCCCACACGCTGACCCACTCACTCGGCGGTAGGTGAGGGGATAAACACTGTCCCACAGATGCGGAGGAGATAAAGAAGGGCTATCTGATCAATGTGATCTTAATTGTTTTGGAGTTTGTGATCTAAGATTAAGCAAAAAAGGGTACTTGTAAGCCTATATGAAAACCAGCGTCTATTTCCAGCCAGTAGTTTCCATCCTGTGCATTTCTACCCTTGTAAACCTACAAATACCCATTTCATCGCAAAACACAGAAAAAGTCAGAAAACTTTATTCTGGCATCTATATGCTAAGCACTTTGAATAGGTAACAGGAAAATAATTTTGCTGTTGACAACACTTTTTTCAAGATGACAGGTGTGGTGGATTAAAGATGGTGCAAATTCTAATCTGAGTTGCCTCTAGCTTTGACCAATAGAAGGTAGTAGAAGTTTTTACCTTAGAACATCCACGGCTGAGCTTTAAGAGAGCTGCACCTTCTGCTTTCAAGTGTTGGGAATGTTCCCTCTTGGAATCCAACTGCCATACTATGAGAAGCCCAAGCAAGTGGAGAGGCCACATGAAGGGGAGCTCGGTGGCTCCAGTTCAGCTCCCAGCAGAGACAACTGCCAACCATGTGAGTAAACCATCTTGGACATTTCATCCTCCTGATGCTGGTAAGGCCAGCTGACACCATGTGGAGCAGAGGAACCACATGGCTGAGCCCAACCAACCCAAAGAACTGTGACAGAGATAATAAATACTGTTGTTATGTTAAGCCAGTGAGTTTTGGGGTGGTTTATGCAGCAATCGGTAATCAAAATAGCAAGTCCTGATAAAATGATTGGAGGACCCTTTGTTTCCTGAGCAGTGTGTCAAGTTTACATGTGTTAGTGTAAAATTCAAACCTGGCTTAGAGCTAAAGTCATATGGTAATAAAAGTTTGACAGAATTGCTTAGGGTGAAAGATACTGGAGGGAGAGGAGTGGAGGCAAAAAAAGAAAAAAGAGAGAGAAAGAGAATGAGAAAGGAAGAGAAAGATAGATGGATAGAGAGAGATAGAAAGAGAAGCTCTCCCCCATCCCTTCTGGTGGCAGGTTAGCAGAGAAGGGAGTTGGAGAAAAAAACACTAGGTCATTCGCTATGGTGGGTAATATGCAAAGCTCTTCTTCATTGCCCCTACACAATCTTCATTAAAGTCTACATTACTTACAAATGCTTCTGCGCAAGTGCAACAGTCAGACACACAGTGGCTGCCCACAGTTACTCCAGAGCCACAGGACAAGAAGGCAGAGTGCAGGGCACAGGCAATAGGCAGCATCTCATCTTGTCAGCCACCCTGTGAGATAGGTATCATTCAACTCATAGGCAGATGAGCAAATCGATGCTTTGAGATGTGATGTTTCCAAAGTAGTGCAGCGTAAAAGTGACAGCAGCGGGATGATTCACGTCTAATACCATTCTCTCTAATACCATTGCTTGAATTCTTTCCACCTCACCTTGTTTTCTGTGCCTCCTCTCATCTTTCACTGTTCAGATAAGCAATCTTCAAGACTTAAACAAGGGTTTCATATGCCTTTTATCCCTTGGTTTCTCAAGCCTTTTATTCTCTATTAATGCAATGCCCTAGTAGTATTTAAATGTTGTTTGAGAGGCTATTAGCCTAATGGCCACATGCATAGATTCTGGAGCCAGACTACCTTGGTTCACAGCTCACGTCTATCACTTACTGACTTTCTGAAATTCGGCAAGTTCCGTAACCTTTCTTGTGCCTCTGTTTCCTCATCTGTAAAATGGGGATGATATTTTTTAACCTCTCCAGTTGTTGAACATTTTCAATGAGTTAATGCCTAAAGTTCTTATGGCAGTACCTAGCACACAGTAAATGCTACGCAAGTATTAGCTATTGTGATTACACTACCCACATTGTATCGGCACCTTCTGGAAGATGGGAAACTAAATTTTTCCAGTCATTCTGATGTTTATTGCTGGTATTCTTGGTTTGTATTGGAGATGAGAGGAGGCGGGATGCCCTCTCCTTGTTGTGAGCTGCACTGCCTGCTGACGTGGTCAGCTTGTCACCAGCAAGTGGACAGTGAATTTTGTCACAGGACAGCAACTGAGGACCAATGAAGAAGTTCATTTAAGACTTCCTTTTTCTTTGTGGGAAGAAAAGAAATAAGCTCCTCTATAATTTAAGGAGACATCAGAAGAGCAAACAAACAAGCTTATTAAGCAAAAGCTCTAAACAAATTTCTGCATGGCACTAATTTTCCTTCATTAAAGGAAAAGAGGCAGTGACTTTGGTTGGCATACCTCATCTGTTTCCATGTGAAGGAAACAGCATTACAAGGTCATGTCAAAGATCTCAGATGTGATCTGGGGATTTGTCTCCAGGATTCCCCCATGAGAGAAAATGTAAAAACAGTTCAGGAAGACTATTTATCAAAATACTAAAGGTGAGAAATCTGAAACTTTTTGTTTGTTTGTTTTTTGTTTTGCGTTACGCGGGCCTCTCACTGTTGTGGCCTCTCCCGTTGCGGAGCACAAGCTCCGGACGCGCAGGCTCAGAGGCCATGGCTCACAGGCCCAGCCGCTCCGTGGCACGTGGGATCTTCCCGGACCGGGGCACGAACCCGTGTCCCCTGCATCTGCAGGCGGACTCTCAACCACTGCGCCACCAGGGAAGCCCGAAATCTGAAACTTTCTAAGATCAGGTAAAAGATGTCTCCTCACACCACTCATTTTCAACATCATACTGGAAGTTCCAGCTAATACAATAAAGCAAGAAAAGAGAATAAAAGACATACAGATTGGGAAGGAAGAAATAAAACTATCTTTGTTTCCAGATGACATGATCTGGAAAGTGTGAGAAAAAACTCCTGGAACTAATAAGTGAATATAGCAAGGTTGCAAGATACAAGGTTGTTATACAAAAGTCAATTACTTTTCTACATACCAACAATGAACAAGTGGAATTTGAAATTAAAAACACAGTATCATTTACACTAGCATCCAAAAAATTCAACCTAGCTGTAAATCTAACAAAATATGTACAAAATCTATATGAAGACAACTACAAAATTCTAAGTAAAATCAAAAAAGAATGAAATGGGGCCTCCCTGGTGGCGCGGTGGTTGAGAATCCGCCTGCCGATGCAGGGGACGCGGGTTCGGGCCCCGGTCCGGGAAGATCCTACATGCCGGCAGTGAGAGGCCCGCGTACCGCAAAAAAAAAAAAAAAAAAAAGAATGAAATGAATGGAGAGATATCCATGTTTATGGATAAGAAGACCAAATATTGTCAAGATGTAAGTTCTTCCCAACTTGATCTATGGAGTCAATGCAATCCCAGTGAACATTCCAACAACTTGTTTTGTGGATATCAACAAACTAATTCTAAAGTTTATATAGAGAGGCAGAAGACCCAGAATAGCCAACACAATATTGAAGGAGAAGAACAAAGTTGGGAGACTGACACTACCTGACTTCAAGACTTATTATAAAGCTGTAGTAATCAAGACAGTATAGTATTGGCAAAAGAATAAACAAAGAGATCAATGGAACAAAATAGACCCCAGAAATAAATTCACATAAATATAGTCAACTGATCTTTAACAAAGAATCAAAGGCAATACAATGGGGCAAACATAGTTTCTTCACCAAGTGGTGCTAGAACAACTGGACATCCACATGCAAAAAAATTGAATCTAGACACAGCTTACACTCTTCAAAAAATTAACTCAAAATGGATCACAGATCTATATGTAAAACACAAAACTATAAAAGTGCTACAGGATAACATAGGAGAAAACCTAGATGAATTTAGGTAAGATGATGCCTTTAAAAATTTTTTTCTTTTGACGTGGACTATTATTTTTAAAGTCTTTATTGAATTTGTTACAATATTGCTTCTGTTTTGGTTTTTTGGCTGTGAAGCATGTGGGATCTTAGCTCCCTGACCAAGGATCGAACCCACACCCCCTGCATTGGAACCACCAGGGAAGTTCCTGAAGATGTCTTTTAATTTTTTTAACTTTTTATTTTGTTTTTTTTAAAATTTTATTTATTTATTTTTATTTTTACTTTTTTTAGCTGCATTGGGTCATCATTGCTGTGCGCAGGCTTTCTCTAGTTGCGGTGAGCAGGGGCTACTATTCATTGCGGTGCACAGTCTTCTCATTGCGGTGGCTTCTCTTGTTGCGGAGCATGGGCTCTAGGCGCGCGGGTTTCAGTAGTTGTGACACGCGGGCTCAGCAGTTGTGGCTCATGGGCTCTAGAGCGCAGGCTCAGTAGTTGTGGTGTATGGGCTTAGTTGCTCCACAGCATGTGGGATCTTCCCGGACCAGGGATCGAACCCGTGTCCCCTGCATTCTCAGGCAGATTCTTAACCACTTCACCACCAGGGAAGTCCGATGCCTTTTTAGATACAACACAAAAGACACAATCCATGAAAGAAATAATTGATAAGCTGGACTTTATTAAAATTAAAACTTGTGCTCTGCAAAAGACAATGTCAAGAGAATGAAAAGAGAAGCCACAGACTGTGAGAAAATATTTCTAAAAGACACATCTAATAAAGGACTGTTACCAAAATAAACAGATAACTCTTAAAACTTAACAATAAGAAAACAAACAACCCAATTAAAAAATGGCCCAACAACCTTAACAGAAACCTCACCAGAGAAGATATACAAGTGGTAAATAAGTAAATGAAAAGATGCTCCACATCCTATGTCGTCAAGGAAATGCAAATTAAAACAACAATGAGATACTAACACACACCTTTTAGAATGCCCGAAATCTGGAACACTGACAACGCCAAATGCTGGTGAGAATGTGGAGCAACAGGAACTCTTATACATTGCTGGTGGAAGTACAAAATGGTACAGTCACTTCGGAAGACAGTTTGGTGGTTTCTTACAAAGCTAAACATCCTCTTACAATGTAATCCAGCAATCACTCTCAGTTTTTATTCAAAGCAGTTGAAAACTTATGTCCACACAAAAACCTACCTGCAGATGTTTATAGCAGTTTATTCATAATTGCTGAAACCTGAAAGCAACCAAGATGTCCTTCAGTAGGTGAATGGATAAACTGTGGTTCACCCAGACAATGGAATAGTAGCACTAAAGAGAAATGAGCTAGTAAGCCATGAAAAGACATGGAGGAATCTTAAATGTATATTACTAACAGAAAGAAGTCAATCTGAAAATGTTACATGCTGTATGATTCCAACTGTATGACATTCTGGAAATGGCAAAACTATGGTGACAGTAGAAAGATCAGTGGTTGCCAAGAGTTGGCTGGGGGTGGAGGATGAATAGGTTGAAACAGGATTTTTAGGGCAATGAAAATATACCTTGACTTGTTGTCACAACTCTTATCCAGGGGCAGGCTTTAATTTCTGTTATCATAAGACCTGGGGACCAGAATGCTCCACTGCCAATTGTTCTGCCTTAATGATAATAATAGTTGTAATTATTATCATTAATAATAACAAAATGACCATACCGGTATATTATTATTGCTACTACTACAATTGATTCTAATTATTTGCAATAATTATGTTCTAAAGAGATACTGAGAACTTTAAATTGGTTGATACTGAACACTTGCTCCTAGGGGAAATACAGGGTTAGGCACCTATAAGCCCAGGGTCACAACATTTTCATCAATCCATCAATACATACCTTATTTCATGTGTGTTTCTGTTTAAACATACCTTAGTTAGCATATATTGGTGATTAGTTAACATTGAGCTCGTGGCCAATAGCACCATAACTCATGCCTGAATGACTCTTTGTTTTTTTTTTTTTTACTTTATGGCTGTGTTGGGTCTTCATTGCTGCATGCGGGCCTTCTTTAGTTGTGGTGAGCGGGGGCCACTCCTCATTGTGGTGGGCGGGCTTCTCATTGCGGTGGCTTATCTTGCTGCGGAGCCGGAGCACGGGCTCTAGGCACGTGGGCTTCAGTAGTTGTGGCTCTCGGGTTCTAGAGCGCAGGCTCAGTAGTCGTGGGGCACGGGCTTAGTTGCTCCGCGGCATGTGGGATCATACCGGACCAGGGCTCGAACCCGTGTCCCCTGCATTGGCAGGTGGATTCCTAACCACTGCGCCACCCCGGAAGTCCATGCCTGAATGACTCTTATCTCACACATGTATTTTCTCTACAGGGCGTAGCACAGCCTTCTTGCACTTAGGGACACTAGACATCACTTCACTGTTACACATGGGGATTATTCTAAACAGACATCACCAAAAAAAGCAGAAAAATGCAAAAATCTTGGCACTAAATAGACTGTAAAAGGTGATAGGTTACAGTATGAGAGCTGAAACAAGGAGGCAGAGCATTGCCTGGTTCAACCTCAGCTGGAAACGTGATCATTGAGTTCCTCCCTAATTTAAAGAGACAAATACATAGCAGGAGAGCGAATAAACACTTAGCTAAAAAAGAACTCCTTTATATTATTTCTCAATTAGCCCAGAACTTACTGGGCCCTGGCATGTACCCCAACACACAGTAGGAACTTAATCAAAATCCCTGGAATCTGAAACAGTTGAAATTTTCATCTCTGATTCCTGAAATTGTCTGAGCTACCCCTTTGTCAAACACATAGAGTTTCTCAGAGAAAGGAGATGCTTTTTACAACAAACTGTTATAGAAGCCACCTAGCAAATCACAGTAACCCTTCAGGCCTGGCTTGCAATTTCATTGTATTAACTACATACGCAGGGGCTGGCTTTAACACATCAGGACCACCCATTTCACTGTCCTTGGCACACAGACTTAACAGGGCTCCCTGCTTCTATCAGGACTAAATGATACTCAAACACCGACCAGGAACCGGGTTGGCCATTGCAAGCTGGATAAATTTGTTTTGTTTCAGAGCATACTGTCAGTCTCCCCAGGGCACTTTATATTCAGAAAAGATCTTCCCTGGGAGCAGTAGGTAGCTTTTACAATTTGGCAATGTGTATACAGTACTGGGTTTGAGGTGGCTGAAATGAAGTAAAATCTAAACGTCATTTTCATTCCAAGCTCTTAGTTTACCTTAAATCAGCAGTAGGCTGCCTACAAAGAGCATTTAACCCAGAGGAACATGAAAGGGAAAGTCCAGATTAGATTTTCTAGCAAATCCATTCTCTTGTTAGGGCTCCTTTTGAAATCTTTTTGCTAATTACAAACATAAGCCTAAAACCATATTTATTTATTTATTAACACTTTAGAAGCAGTTTAGACATCTCTGTTCTAGAATAGAATGATGGCGGAAGATCTTTCTTGTTGAACATTTAGTCTGTCTGAGCACAGTCTTAGGCACTTTCACAGATAATATTCCATTTAACTTCCACAATGACTCTGTAAATTGCATATTATTACTCCATTTTACTGGTAAAGACACCAAGGTTTAAACCTGTAATGTAATTTGCCCACAGCAGCTCAGTTAGTAATGGGAGAAATGGAAGGAGAATCAAAGTTTCTAAGACCAGGAATAGGATAAGAATTTTTTTTGGACCCAGAATCAAAAGCATCACAAATTTGACTACATTAAACAAACAAACAACAACAAAAACCTTTTACAAAAACACTATAAGCAAAGCAATATGTCAAGAGCCCCTACATTTCAAAGTGAGGTGCTGGACCAAATATGCAGGACTTGCAAAAGGTCTTTAGAAACAATTATTTTTTGACCCCAAATTGAATGATCTGGAGAGTCAGTGCTGGGGATAGAGTTGCATGTGCTGTGCATTCTGTCTTCCTTTGATGAGGGCGGGGAGGAGAGCGCTGTCTTTCCACCATAAGCCACATTCTGCAGGTTGCAAGAGAGCGTGGCATGTGTCCCCTGGAGTTGAAGGCGCACAGGGATTTGTATTTGACCCAATTCTGAAAAATTTACAGGCGAGTGCTGGGTGATGCCGCTTGAGGCAACTGAATAGAAAGGTCCACACTGGGAGTAAACTACAGTTCACTGATGGGGAGCACAGATGCTTCCTGGGGGACCAGCTGGGGGACAAATTAGAAGGGTCCAGCTTGGAGTCATCTTGGACTCCACCTGAGCGAACCTTCCAGAGGTGTAATGTGACTCCAGCAGAGGGAGTGGACAGCCAGATGCCCACAGGCTTAGGAGGAATTATAAGTAGCCAGTGAAAGGGGGGAATTCTCTACATTAAGGAAGCTGTGATCACATGGGGCATCTCTGGAAATCCATGAAAGCATCCCATGAAAGAAAGAATCAGCTCTGGGAATCTCCATACAGTAGAGACAAGGCTATGCATTCCAACACCCGGGTACCCAGACCACATTTCCCAGCTGCACTTGCAGTTTGGTGGGATCATGTGACTGAGTTACAGCCAATGGAGTGTGAGCAGGGCTGGTACCACAGACACCTTCCCAACTAAAAAACATCCACAGGATCTTCTGTGCTTTTTCTCTTTTCCACCAATAGCAGAGCAGGATAATGCCCTAGGAAATGGAGAAGCCACAGACTGAAAGAAGTGGGGCTTTGAGTACTACCAAATGTTGGTCCTCTTCTAGCTTGTAACGTCCCTCTACCTCACTCTTATAAGGACACTAGCCATTGGATTTAGGGCCCTTCTGGATAACTTAGGATGATCTCTTCATCTCAAGATTTTCAACCTAACTATATCTGCAAAGACCCTTTTCCCAAATAAGATAACATTCACAGGTTCCAGGGATTAGGATGGAGACATATCTCTTTGGGAGCCACCATTCACCTCACTACAAGTTGATTAAAACTTTAAAAAATCTTTACTAACCTTATAGATGAAAAAATATGTTCTAGGTATTTTTGCTGAAATCATCTTTGCCACAAGCATTTTAGTCACCTAAAAATGCCTATTTTTCTTACATCTGTGGGCTCACACCTATGCTCTTCCTCTCCAACATATTTAGTTCTCTTTGGTGCCTCTTCCTTTCTGTTCAAGCATACATACCTCCATCCTCTCTTGAAATCAAACACATAAGAGCATCCTCATTTAACCCTGTAACCTCCTCTGGCTGAGATTCTATTTTTCTCCTTTTTATTGCTAAATTTCTGGACTAAGTGGGCATCAAATGGTCCCTCTGTTGCTTGAATAATTGCACCTTCATTGCCATATTTTGTCATAAAAGATAAAATAATGAAACTTAAAAGAGGGACATTAAAAAGGACGTAATGAAGCAAGAAAAACGAATAATAAAATTAAAAAGGCTTCCTTGCAAAATACAAAATATCTGAATACATTTAAAATGTGTGCAGATTCATGGCAATACTTTGCAAATAACTGGTTGTATTTTGTGGTTCATACCTAAGCCCTTGTCTTCCAAGTCTTTTGTTCATAGTATTTTATACTTTTTTTTCCTGCTTATTGATTTATGTCCTTGTTTGGCATCACACTTTTTCTTTTTTGCTAAAATTTCTTCCTTCATTAAGAGAAGTATTGGTTTCCACTACTGAGTCAGAATCAGCATTTTAACAAGATCCCCATGTGTCAGAAGAGTATGAAAATTTGAAGAAGCACCTGTCATATTCCACTCTCCCTACTAAAAAGAAAATATGTGTTTTCTCATTTAAAAAAAGAGAGGTATCAGTTTCCACATGAGAGGATACATGTGTGTAACTGAGCTTTGTGTTGCATTGTGAAAGCCTACACTGTTGCTTGTTCTTGGCATATTGTCACATGTCCATTGATAGATGTTCCAAAGTTGTATGGGAAAAGGGGTTCAACTCCATGCCTTTGAGGCCCTTGGCCTCTTTCTCCTTCAGTGTAGTGTGTTTCAAAATAAGAAACCCACCACTGGGGCAAATCATCATCATCTGTCAGCTCAATAAAGCCATCAGTAATGTTACTAACTAGAGGAAATGCTAGCATATTTCAACCAGTTGAAACTAACCTGTCAACCCATTATTTGTCTTTCATGGAAAAATTGCCTTAGGCAAATTAGCTAAGTGGCAAAAAATGCCTGTGGTAAAAGTATCTATGGCAAAGAAACTTAAGTGAAAATACCGGACGGACAAAAAAAAAAAAATTACCTCTATATACTCCTCCCTTCTTAAAATGACCTTGTTCCTTGATGTGTGCAACATCCCTCTCTCGAGTCCTTTTCTGGCTGTTCCTTTTCAGTCACATTTGCTGGTCTCCCCTCATTTCCTCCTTTATCTCCCCAGGAGATACTCTTTAGAGCTCCTGTCTCCTCTCTCTTCATGCTTTTCCTCCATCTGACCTCAACCAGTCCCATGGTTTGAAATACCACCTTTCTGTGCCCACGCTCCTACATTTATATGTCTTGCTCTAATTTTTCTCTGTACCCTAGTTTATGCTGAGACTCGACATTTCCACCTGGATGTGGTACCCCGACAAGCATATTGGAGCCCAAGGCAAAAGGAAACAGGTGAGCCCCTATATATGTTTATCAAAATATACGCTAGTGTTTTGAACCAAGTGAAAAAAATGTTAAAAGTTCTACATTTTAACAAATGAGTATCTGTGGGACTTCCCTGGTGGTCGACTCCATGCTTCCACTGCAGGGGGCACAGGTTCAATCCCTGGTCAGGGAGCTAAGATCCCGCGTGCTGCAAGGCGTGGCAAAAAAAAAGCAAAGATTATTTGTAAAGCTTTGTGTTGCGTCATCTGTTCAAATGCCATTGTCAACCCTTGCAAAGTGGGGTAAGGTGTTCCCTGAGGAACCACAGGCTGATGGAAATGATCGCTCCTGTTGAATAATAGTGCAGGGTCTTAAAGCAAACAAATAACAACAGCCTACCTTCGTTTAACGTTTCGATATTTTGTTCAACATCAAGTTTTTTTTGTTTTGTTTGTTTGTTTTTTTGCGGTACGCGGGCCTCTCACTGTCGTGGCCTCTCCCGTTGCGGAGCACAGGCTCCGGACGCGCAGGCTCAGCGGCCATGGCTCACGGGCCCAGCCGCTCCGCGGCATGTGGGATCTTCCCGGACCGGGGCACGAACCCGTGTCCCCTGCATCGGCAGGCGGACTCTCAACCACTGCGCCACCAGGGAAGCCCCAACATCAAGTTTTGCATCACTTTTGATTTTAAAATACTGTATTACAATATTATTTATACTGATTGTTGAGTTTTTTGGTGCCCCTTAAATTTTCTGCCCAAGGCAAGTGCCACCTTTGTTTCCCCCTGATCCTGGCCCGGCTTGATATGTGAAACCAAACTCTATTCGCCACCCCGTCCCTTTCCACCCTACCCCAATCTCAAACTTGTTCCTTGTTCATCTCTGTAAATGTTGGCTCATTCTCCTGCAACTCCTTGAGTCATCCTGGAGGGCTATCCTCCATATCTAATCCATCAGTAAATCTTGTCAGTCCTACCTCCAAAATTACCCACAGTCTGAGCATTTCCCTGGACTTCCAACACTACCCACTTAGTCTAAGCCACCACGGTCTCTCAACTGTATCACTGCAAAAGCCTCCCAAATGGTCTTTCTGCCATTACCTTCTAGTGACTTCCAGGCTAACACAGAACAAGATCCAAAGCCCTTTTATGTCTTAGTAGACCCTTACATGATCCAGGCACCCACACTCCCAGTCTACCAACTCTCTGACTTCATCTCTTCCTCCTTCCTTCTCCTATCCCCTGCCCCCAGGCTCCAGCCACACTGGTCTTCTTACTATTTCTCAAATATGGCAAACTACTCCTGCCTCAGAGCCTTTGCACTTGCTGTCTCTCTGCCTAAGAAGCATCCCTACAGCACTCCAATAAGACCTCTGCTCAAATATCACTTCAAAACAGTCTTCTTGACTATTATTTCTAAAATAACACAATCCCCTCACCTTCTACCCCCATTATTCTCTACCCTATCACCTGCTTTTATTTTCTTCATAATGACCAATAACCACCCAATATCATATATATATTCATATGTTTTTTTATTTCTTTTGTTGCCCGTCACCTCCCACTAGATTTAAATCCATAAAGGCGGGGAATTTCTATTATTCAGCCATATATCTCCTGTGCCTAGAACAGGATCTGACTTGGAGTAATTTCTTGGAGCAAATATGATTAAACTTGGCTCTCACCCTAAAAGCAGTTAAATATATTATTCTTTGTCTTATTTCTAGCTACCTACATGGCCTATTGAATTGTATGTATTCTGGATGTCTCTCTTTCTATAAGCAAGATCAGATCTTTCTGGTGTTTCTCTCTCTCTCTCTCTCTCTCTCTCTCTCTCCTGCTTAGCACTCCTTTAGGAAGTTAATAAAAATCTGATGAGGATAATGATTTTCTCATTACATCAAGAAGATGAAGTACTGGTAGACTGAGAGCTGGCTGAAAGTCACCCTGGAGAATCATGTTGATTGGTACCTCGTGAGTTAGAGGTCAAAATGATTTAGTTCTTATTATGTGAATGAAAACATTTCAAAGCTTGTTTATATTGCTTATTGATTACTCCACTGAGTCTTGTTGTTAACACTTTGGGGAAAATAAATGTAATTCAAAGTCACCTTTACCAAAGAGAAAATGATCCATCAAAAATAAAAATAAACTCCAAAGGGAACAAGTGAGATAATTTTGGGGGAAAACAAATGGCAGTGAGTCAGGTTGTGAAAGACTTGATTGTACAAAGGACAGATGGAGGCTTGGCATCTTACTGCAACTCACACTGGACCCAACCCTCTAGCAAGAGAGCAGCCGGCATTCGTTGGGTACTTTTTAAGAGACAGGCACAGTGGAATCCTATAAGATAGGTAATATTATCACTCCCATTTAACTGACAAGAAAACTGAGGTCCACAGAAGTTAGTAAGTTTTCCCAGGTCACAAGGCTATAAAGGGCGCACCCAGCCTGGGACTGAATATATGCCCAAGGGATCACAAGCAAACCGAGGAAGCTCTTCTTATCTTGAGTTAGAGCTTTGGGTCTAAATGTATTCTATTTGAGACAGAATTTGACACAACCTGAGAAGGAGACAAAAAAAAATGGCTTAAAGGTATGGAAATGTGTGAAAAAAGCATAAAAAGCAATCTATTCATGGTAAAGGAAGGGAAGAGTTGAAAGGATGTTTCCTAAACATTCCTGCTCTAAAATGATTTCTTACCTTGCAACTGAGAAAAAGGCATGCTGACTGGCTACTTTGTTTGAACTTATGAATGGTCAGACAATAGAATAGGAAAGGGTAATTGAAAGATTGTAAAAACTGCACTGCATTTTAAAGTAAATTGTCCACCTACACATTTGGGGTAGTCAGAGGACAGAGGCAAATACCAGTTAAATACTAGTTCTCCATGAATTTTAAATGACAAAATGAGATTGGAATTATAATGTAGTGGTAGAATTACTGTACCCTGTATATAATTTTGTCATTGCTCTTGCCATACTTTGTTGTAGCTATTTGTTGAGTGTTTCGTCTGTTGATTGTGAGTATCATAATAACAGCACCCACATCTTTTTTATCTCATAGTTCCTGTGCTATACGGTTTGTTGATTTCACTTATAATAAATAATTGGCACCAATTTTCATATGAATTAAAGAAAAATTAGATACTCTCCACCCCCCCAAAAAATCTGTGAATTGTGCTTGAGCCAACATGTATTCGTCAGGACTCTGTCAGTTGTGAGGGGCCGAATTTTAACTCAATTTGGCCGAAGTTAATCATGGATCCTACAACAGGTGGTTCACGAAATTAAAGCGAGCCTTGTAGGAATCATGGCAGCTCCAGGGACATCTGGAATTGCAACTAGACCCCGAAGCCCCAGGACTCTACATCATCTGCCCATCATATTTCCAGTCTCTCTTTACTCTCACCTAATGAAGATGAACTTTCTCCATGTGGAAGGGAAGAGGGCCACCAGCAGCTCCAGTTCCACATTTTTTTACCTCCTGTCCCTTCAACTCCAAATGGAAAAATCCCAGAGAAAGGCCATGTTTGGCCCAGCCTGGTCACTTTCTTACCTTGGAACCATTCTCTGTAGCCAGGGGAATGAGAGACTGTGGCCTTCCACAGAGGGATGGCTGAGGGACTGGGGAAGGGGGTAGGGGAGGGGTATCACTCAACTGGAGAAGGAAGGTTCATTCCTATACTTGGAGGAGGTGTCCTACATGAACAAAAACAATAGATAATCACCTCAGAAATGTCTTATTATTTGGAATAAATCTTACATCAATAGATACTTACTGAGTTTCCAAAGGTTGACACTGAAGGTTGGGAAGAGCAAAAGTTTGAGACCCAATGTCAAGGAGCTGGGGGGCCCAAAGCACATGCTGATTTCACCGACTCATCCTTCAGACATCAGCTCAAATGTCAGTTTCCTCAATCTCTAAAATGAGGCCTATTCCTTTGTTATGTACTCTTGTAGAGTTGTGTCCCTTTCCTTAAGGTAACTTGCATTGATACATTTCCTCTTTGGCTCTTCTGAATAAGTTGGTGTCCTCTAGAGTGTAAGCCCCATAATAGGAGGCAGGGCCACATTGGTTTAAGCTCCATTGTATCCCCAGCACTGAGCACACAGTACTTAGAATAAAGGATGGATATAATTGCTGAAGATGTCAACATGAATAATCTATTTGAGGAAGTGTAAAGAGATAGCAAAGCTGAGAGCCAAGGACTGAGCTTGGAGAGGGCCTAAATTAATCTGAGTAAGAGGAAGAAGAGACGGATGGTGAGCCAGACAGAGATGAGCTGGAGAAGGGAGATTTGGCTTACCGAGCCAAGATAGGATAGACTTTCATTGAAAATGGAGAGGTGGCAATGTTTACTGCAGTGAATCAGAAAAGGATAAAAGCAATTTTAAGTCACAGCCCCCAGGTTTGTTCTGGAAGAGAGAGATGAGACTCAGTTCACCACCACAGTCCCTCTTGACCCAAATCAGAACTGTTCCCCCATGGATTAAGGAAAGCTCTCCCACTTAGAAAAAGCCTTAGCACTTGGCCTCGAGCCCAGCCTATGAATTTGATCTGGGGTCTTTGCAGCCTTTAAGAAAAATGAATAATTTCAAAGCTTCTGCTGGCTATTTGTTTTGTTAAAGGTCATCAGTTGGGATTCACTTCTAGTGAAAGAAAGGAGAGATTAAATCTCTATGCAAAAAAGAACTCAAACTCATACTGGAACTGAGAAGCTGAAGTAGTGGGCAGGGAAGCTGGGGCTTCTTTACTCTGGCTGCACATTAAACCACATGGGGAGCTTTTAAAACGTAACCATATCCTGACCCTGATTCAGAATCATGTGAATAAGAATCTCTGCAGGCACAGTCCAATCACTGGAATTTTTAAAAAGTCCCGGGTGACTCTAGTGTGTAATCAGGATCGGGCTAAACTTAACTAAACTGTTTTATATGTTTGTATGAGCTTTTGGAAGTTTACCTTCCTCTGCCTGGGGCTAGAGATGGGGAGCTAGAACTTGGGAGAGAGAGAAAATAAGTGGGGGCCTTTTGTCTGATTGAGGAGGGGACCCTCAGCATCACTGTGACTGGCCTTGGACTAAGAAAGTAGACAGCCTATATTGGATGTCCCCCCAGTCCCCTCTCCACCCCTGCCCCCCATGAAAGGGCCAGTCGGTAAACTTTAGGATTTGTGACTTGTAACTTATGACTGATATATAGTTAATTCTTTTGTCTTCTGTGATAATTCCTCACACTAAACTTGTGTTAGCAGGGCCATGGGCAATGAGAGAAGGGGCTGTGTCCACACCTTAGCAACAGTGACAAGATGGCAAGATGTACCCACCAGAACAGCCTGGTACAACCATCTTGAGGGTGGTGACAAGCATCTTTCATCAGTAATTTTCAGCTAGATCTGGCAAGATACTGAATTTCTCATAATAATGCAGAACGAGGGCAAAAGATTTTATCTGAATATAGTTTTTAAAACTAGTCCAGAAGAGCAATAAATTTGATTGGGGACAAGGAGATCAAGGACCAAGGAAGGATTTTTAGATTTGGCATTAAGATCTGTGGGAACATCCAAACCATCAGTTTCAGAGGAATGGAGTCATATTTGTAGGGTCTTACCAACAGGGTCTGTGTGTGCACGCACTTGCTGGGGATGGTGGTGAGGACAAAAAAAAAAGCAATGAAGGTGCTATTATTCAAGCAACAGAGGCACCATTTAATGCCCACTTGGTCCAGGAATTTGGCAATAAAAAGGAGGAAGATAGAATGTTAGCCAGAGGAGGTTAAAGCATCAAATAAGGATGCTCTTATGTGTTTGATTTCAAGACAGGATGGGGGTATGCATGCTTGGAAAGAAAGGAAGAGACACCAAGGGAAACTAAAGATGTTGGAGAGGGAGGGCATAGGTGTGAGAAAAATAGGCTTTTTTTAGGTGCGTGGTCTTGAAACTTCTGACTGTGCCATTCCTATCAATATAATATGTTTGAGGGTTTACTTTGAATTCAGCTATGTTTATTTACTTATGAACTGCTTATGTGACATTATTATTTTATATTATATTATATATTAATAAAATTGGCAAATGGGTATTTTTAAATGATTATATAAAATAAAATATTTTAAAATAGTTTTAATTATTTATGATACTACATAATAAGTCTTTTGTTTTCAAAATATTATTTATATCCATGACTACATATTATTAATAGTAAAAATATTTTTAATCACAGCAAAGTAATCAAATATGCTTCACTATTTTTGAAAATCTTTTTTTTTTTTTTTTTTATGCCTCTCACTCTTGTGGCCTTTCCCGTTGTGGAGCACAGGCTCCGTGGCCATGGCTCACGGGCCCAGCCGCTCCACGGCATGTGGGAGCTTCCCGGGCCGGGGCACGAACCCGTGTCCCCTGCATCGGCAGGCAGATTCTCAACCACTGCGCCACCAGGGAAACCCTGAAAATCTTGATTTAACTTTTTGTATTATGTAATTCCAAGGTCTGGTTCTAATTTCAGCTTATTTTGATACTTGATTTTATGTCTGTGAGAGCCAAAAAAGATACCTCACAAAGATACATAGATATGACTGGAAGTAGTGTATCATTTGCTTTGCTTGTCAATTCGTGATCCTCATTTTTTATTGCCACCCATCAATTATGCAAGGATTGTTCTTGAAATTCAGCTAGGTAATTTTCATCTTCCCTGATGTCAATCATTTGTTCTTGTAAACTAATTGTAAGGCATTCTGTCTCTATTTTTAACAAATGGGTTTAAAATCCACTGAAATGGTTTGTTTAGGGAAAAACTTCTGTTTTACTGAGTGATAACACACATGGTAAAATACACTGATCTTAACCTCAATAGAGGAATTTTAAGCAGTAGAAAATTCGGTTTCCAAGTTTTTCAAGTGTGCAGCTATGGCTGCTTTTACAGGTAACAAACATATATCGTTTGGAGCAGCAACAAGAAATAATTGTGGGAAACTCCCAGTACCAGTTTCCAAACTGATCCCTCCATAGCATCAATACATTTTAAAAAACAATGAGTTTTTTTTTTTCTCATCATTAAAAATCTCCCTCACCTTAAAGGGACAGATTAAACAGATTTACTTGTTTCAAAAATATTTGCTAGGTAGTAGTCTAGTGACATTTACTTGTCATCACAGTAAAGGTCCGTAGATTTGTAATATTTATGTTTTTTGTAAAAGAAAAATAAGTATCATCTTTAAGTTTGACAGTGATTTTGCTTTGAGGTAACTGCGTTGTATGTGGGGTACCAAATTAGTCTACTGTTGCTGCAATGATGCTGCATTACAAACAACCACAGGACCTCAGTGGTCTCAGGCATAAGCAGTGTTTCTTGCTCACACATCTGGGGAGACCCTGGTCCTGGTTGTGTGTGACTGAACTTGGCTCTGAGCTGCTTCATGTGTCTTATTCGGAACCCAGGCTGCCAGGAAACAGCAATTTAGGGCACAGTCTTCTCATGGTTGTAGAAGTGAGCAGGGCTTGCATCTTAAGCCTCTGCTCATGTGACAGCCTCTAACACCCTATTGGCGAAAGCGAGTCACACACTAAACCCAAAATCAAGAATGGAAAGAATACTCAGTCCGTTATGAGACTAAGTCAAGTGTATTGAAGTTAATTTTCCAGCGTCAGAATGAAGAATTGAGACCAATCATTCAGTTCACCACAGGCTCCCAAGATTTTTGTGGTCATTTCTCATCTCTCTAAAACGTATTATACAAACACTACCACAGGGAGTGCTGTATTTGTAATCTTTCCACAGAATGTGTTTACGTATTCCTATCAATGCTCTGGCCCCATCAGTAGTTTGCACTAACACAGCTTTAACTAAAACGTCTCTTTCTCTCTCTCTTTGTTTTTGAATGGAAGGCATTCCTTTTTTTTTTTCAAGACAAACTTTTTATTGAAGTGTAGATGATTTACAATGTCGTGTTAGTTTCAGGTATACAGCAAAGTGATTTAGTACACATAATATATATTCTTTTTCAGATTATTTTGCATTATAGGTTATTACAAGATATTGAATATAGTTCTCTGTGCCATACAGTAGGTCCATGTTGCTTATCTATTTTATATATAGTAGTGTGTATTTGTTAATCCCAAACTCCTAATTTATCCCTCCCCGGAGGCATTTCCCATTGAATTCACTCGAATTCTTCTGCTGGATGCCTTTCCTCAGAGGTTCTCACACACACAAAAGTAGTCAGTCCTTCCTCTGTTCTTTACTGAAACAGAACCCCGAAAACATTGTCAAGTGAAGCGTGCTGGCGTGACTGTGTTTTCCTTCGACAGAGTAGCAAACTTCCCATACTGCTTATCTTGAACTAATACTAATTTATTCAATTTTGCAGCAGTTTTTGGTTATATATTCCAACAATATTTTCTGACAGGTGAATATGTATTGTTTGTAATCCTATTGCTTTCAACATATCATTTCAGCCATTTCACCACCACGGGAAGAGAAATTGTTTCCACCTATGGTGTGTAGCTTGTTTGGTTTCAATCTAAACATTTCAAATGAGCATTCTAAATATTTATCATTCAATTTAACAAAATGTCATAAAGCACTAAATTGATATCACATGATTTTAACTATTGCTGAAAAGTAGTAGGGGTCTTTCATGTTTTGCCTACTTGATTTTTTTATGTGACTTGGTGTACTATCAAAGGAGAATATCCACTATGTCTGGTAAGGATACTAAAACACTCCTCCCTTTTTCAGTTACATATCTGTGTGACACTGGATTTTTTTCATCAACCAAAAACAATGTAGCACCAAAGACTGAATACCATAGCAGATTGAAGAATCCAGCTGTCTTCTGTTAAGTCAGACATCAAAGAACCGCAGAAATCTAAAACAATGCCTCTTTTCTCACTAATTTTTGTTTCTGAAAATACATTTCTTTTAAATAAAAATATGTAGGTTAATATATAACAGTTTGTTATTGTTATTTTTAAATGAATTAATGAGCAATTTTTTATTGTGGTAAAGTGTACATAACAAAATTTACCATCTTAACCATTTTTAAATGTACAATTCAGTGATATTAATAAACATTCATATTTTTGTGCAACTATCACCACCATCCATCTCCAGAACTCTTTTCATCTTGCAAAACTGAAACTCTATATCCATTAAACAAAAACTGCCTTCCCCTCTCTCACCAGTTCCTGGCATCCACCATTCTACTCTATCTCTATGATTCTGACTGCTCTAAAGTACCTCAGGCAAGTGGAGTCATATAGCATTTGCCTTTTTTGCACCAAGCTTATTTTACTTAGTATAATGTCTTTAAGGTTCATCCATATTGTTGCATATGTCAGAATTTCCTTCCTTTTTGAGACTGAATAATATTCCATTTTATGTATATACCACATTTTGTTTATTCTTTCGTCTGTCAGTGGGCACTTGGGTTGCTTCAATTCTTTAACTATTGTTAACAATTCTTCTATGAATGTGGATGTACAAGTATCTCCTCAAGACCTTGCTTTCAGTCCTTTAGGGTATACCCAGAAGTAGAATTGCTGGATCATATAATAGATCTCATTCTTGGGCTGGCATCTTCCAGTAAAGTGAGATATTTCCAGTATAATTCCCAAGATTTAAAAGCTTCTTTTTCCTTCTTTTTCCAGGTTATGTTATCTTTGTGACCTAAACAAAATAATCTGTACTGTACAATTTAGAAGTTTCTTGAATTTTTTGTGTTTGGCTACAATTTGTACCTTTGAAAATGGGCTATGACTTTTCTTTGCTGTTTATGGCAGAACTATCTATTTTGCTAATTTCAGCTCTGGCCAAGTTGAGAAAGCCATTTAAAATTAGTCATTTTTTCCTTCCTGGGCTTAATAGACACCTATTTGTGCAAAGACAGAGAATGGATCTTTGCATTTCCAGGAAATAGGGACAATTATGAGACTGTGCAAATAGTGGTCCCAGACAACACAGTGGTCCCAGTGGCTAACAGAATTTTATGCCATTCAGGAAATAGGAAAGCAACATGAGCAAGGTAGAGAGCAAATTATGGATAGATTTCTTCTCCTAACAAAGTGTCCAAAGAATTAGACAAGGGACATTAAGCCCCATAAGGAGAATGAAGAACAATTTGACATAATAGACCCTGAATTATCAGGAAATGAGGAAAGTTTATCTTTAGCCATCCAGCCTCCTCCTTTTATTAATGACTATCTCTAATATCTTTACAGCACTTTGCAATTTACATAGAGCTTTTCTTGTTGGTGGCACCCTCCTCCTCATGTTTTCCCCTGGTCCCCCTGGGCATTCTCCAAATCTGATCTCAGAAATGCAATTGCACGACTCATCCCCAGAAAGCAGCTTCAAATCCTTTACACAACAAGACAGGGTCATACTGAAAAAAAATAAATTCATTCAAACAAAGGTAAAAATGACTGATAATGTTTAATATGTGACCTTTCCAGAGGCATTGTATTTTACCTGAAGATAAGGTCTTAAGTTAAACAGATGATTCTGTAATTCTATAGGTCAGGCAGCAGGAGAGATTTTCTCGGGGAAGGGAGGGCATAGGATTTGAAGTGTCTTTTTTGATATCTCTAAAATGAAACTGTTTAGGAAGCCATTTTGCTCTCTGGAAAAGTATTTCTCTGTCTAGTTCTGTAAAACTGATGGCGTACATTTCTTAGATTAGTTGAATTTAATTGATTAGAATCCAGATTTTCAAACCATCCAAAAATATAGACTCAGAATTTTAGAGATTGGGACTACAAACAGCAAATGCTGGAGAGGGTGTGGAGAAAAGGGAACCCTCCTGCACTGTTGGTGGGAATGTAAATTGATACAGCCACTATGGAGAACAGTATGGAGGTTCCTTAAAAAACTAAAAATAGAACTACCATACGACACAGCAATCCCACTCCTGGGCACATACCCAGAGAAAACCATAATTCAAAAAGAGACATGCACCCCAATGTTCATTGCAGCACTGTTTACAATAGCCAGGTCACGGAAGCAACCTACATGCCCATCGACAGACGAATGGATAAAGAAGATCTGGTACATATATACAATGGAATATTACTCAGCCATAAAAAGGAATGAAATTGGGTCATTTGTTGAGATGTGGATGGAACTAGAGACTGTCATACAGAGTGAAGTAAGTCAGAAAGAGAAAAACAAATATCATATATTAACGCACATATGTGGAACCTAGAAAAGTGGTACAGGTGAACCGGTATGCAGGGCAGAAATTGAGACACAGATGTAGAGAACAGACGTATGGACACCAAGGGAGCAAAGTGGCGGGGGGTGGGTGGTGGCAGTGTGATGGATTGGGATTGACATGTATACACTAATATGTATAAAATGAGTAACTAATAAGAAACTGCTGTATAAAAAAATAAATAAAATTAAAAAAAAATAGGAAATATCCCAACATGCTTTCAAAAAAAAGAATTTTAGAGATTGGGAGAATCTTACAGCTATTTTGAACAAACCGCTTATTTTATAAATAAGAACATTGAGAGCAAGAAAGTCTAAATCTGACTAGAGCCACGAGATCCAAATGCGTTAATAATCAAAGAAGCCAAAAATGTAAAGACTAAACCTCAGATTGGTGAAGAAAATCCCAGAGGCCAGGTTTTGTATGCTTGGTTGTGGTTGTGCTTCCATAAATCCAACTGAAGTGCATCTGAGCTGTAGGTGTCACGGTTCAAGTGCTGATCGAGGTGTTGCTTTGATCGAACACAATCATTACATTTTTTCCCTAGATTAATCATTATTACTTACATTAATCTTTTACTCTCTATATATATTTATGAAATCTAACATATAGCAGGATACTAGAGAAGTCAACAGATCCTCTTTAATACTGAGTTCTTTCATCACATTACCAAAAATGTCCTTCCTTAAAATACAGTATTGTTGACCTGCTGGAATCCTTGCTGGCTTTACACCATCATAGATTTTTGATGGAAGATCTTTAAAGATCATCTTGTTTAGACACATGTGGCTAAAGAGATGAGACACTGAGACCCAAAAAGCTGCATCCAGAATTGAAAGTTTGGGTGCCCTGTGTCTGCGTCCGTGTCTCTGTCCGTCGTACCACGTGGCACCATTTTACAACAAGCCCAGAGGCCTCTGGTGGCTCCAGAGAGACACTTATCCTATATACTTCAAAACTGGGGAATGT
The DNA here is from genome assembly GCF_002837175.3 of Physeter macrocephalus. Lineage (NCBI taxonomy): Eukaryota > Metazoa > Chordata > Mammalia > Artiodactyla > Physeteridae > Physeter > Physeter macrocephalus. The sequence continues at coordinate 91,266,202 of NC_041220.1, read as the reverse complement.
TGACAGGCATGATCCCTTTGGAGTAAATCCAGTTCTGGTAGAGGAGAGGAGCCTAAGGTATTCTTTTGCCAGGCTTTATGAGATCACTGGAAATGTTCTCAGATGATGTGTTAGTCTCTAAGAGTTTGATTTTTTTTCCATTTAGCTCCTTTTTGTTTTGCTTGGCCTAACAAGGAAGGAAAACACTTAACTGGGTGATAAAACAATAACATCTAAATTGGCTGCTTGTTTTATGTTTTCCTCATTCAGTATTTCCATTTGTGTTAAAATTCAGAAGCTCATCTTAAAGAGCAAAGGTTACCTTCAAGATTAATGTCAAAGAATTCCTAAAATAACTGACCGAATTACCAAGATCCTGGTCGTTGGAGGAGCTGTTCTTTCCATGAAAAGCCTGATGACTCGTGTTGGTTGTAGGAGTTTGTAATTTGCCATGAAAATTGAGAATTTATGATTTAAAGTTTTCCTTGGCTACACCTACCCTGAATTATCTGGAAGAAAATTGGAAGAAAAAAAAAACAACAACCAAACGGTCAATTGTCTGGGTATTTTGGCTACATGATGACAAACATATAGCTGTTCTGCAAGTATCATGTGACTGCCTGAATTTTTTTATCATCCAGATTTACAATCTTGCACACATTTGAATTCAAACCTGCATTACCGTCAAGGAACAATTTGTTTCTACCTGGCATATAATTGGAAATTTAAGGCACAGATTTTGACGATTACTAGCTTAATGAATGAACATAGCTTAGTTGAATATGAAACAGCATGACTCATAGAATAAAAAATTAGTTGAAAGAAAAATATTACGTCAGAGAAAGGATTGAAGCAATGCAGCTGCAACCTGTAATAAGAGCCAACGTATTGTCTGCATGATGAGGCGTATTTTAAACCTAAATGTTCATTAAGACAATCATTTGAAAAGTTTCAATATAAAGGCAGGGTCTCTGGAACCTAAGCCCTGAGTTCTACTGATAACTAACAGGAAGGAACATCCACACATAACTTGCAGGTCAAGGGTTCACTCATCCGTCCAAGAGTTCAACCAAAGAATCCCCGGTGCCCAGAAAACAGGGGAGAAAAAACACACAAAAACAGGAGATTGTACTAAAGGAGAAAGGTCTGTTCTGACCCACATCTATTCATCGGTCTTCGGAGGCTTTACTGCTCATATCTACCAAACTTCTAACCACTAGCAGCTTGGGCTTTGTTTCTTTTGTTTTTCCATTTGTTCATCCAAGGTAATACCTTTAATTTTGTGTCATATTAATTATTTGGATGACGAATACAACTTGACATTGATGACTAAGTAACCTGGGTCGGCCTTGTCAAATATCACTGCTTAGAGATGCCTTCCCTAATCACCCAATCTACATATCAGACGCCTCTACCCATCAAAGTGTTTTATTTTCTTCAAAGCAACCATGTTTATCTAAAATTGTCTTTTAAAAAAATTGGTTATACATTTACAGTACACTTTCTAGAGTAGCACTGTAAGATCAGGGTCCTGGATGGTCCAGTTCATTGCTGGGTATCTAGTGCCTAGGACCTAACCTGGTACATGAAAGACACTCAATAAATATCTGTTTAATAAATATCTGCCTAAGGCACATGGCCTTAATTAGATCTCTTTCTTTCCTTTGGAAGGGAAAAAACCCTCTAAGACAAACTGAGAAACTGGAGAGAAGTTACGAATAACTAAAAACAAGACTGAATAAAACAAGCAGAGCAGATGATTGAAAAATAAATAAAATTCAATGATTATTATTATTCAATGATTAGGAAATAATTTATTTAAGTGATTTTACAGGTAAAAATTCCAAAGATAGTAAAAAGGTTAAAAAGTAGAAGTAAATTTGGCCAAAAACAAAAATAAAGACGAGATATTGGGCGGAAGGTTTGAACTGCAGGCTTGGCATATTCCCTGCAAGGGATCCTCGGGAATTAGAATCCTGGATGGGCCAGAAGCACGGAGGATCTGGATCTTCCCGGCACTGTAAATAAGAGCCCAGTCATTGGAAGCAACCCAGATTCAAATCCTGGAAAGTGTAGATAATTCTGAGATGAACCTTAAGTGAGATAAACCTGTATAGGTCTTAGCACCAAACCTGCTTCTTAGCGAGTATTCAAAGCTGCCAGTTCTTATGATGTTTTTTTAAATCAGTTAATAGGCTGTGATGAGCAGAGCTGTTGGACCTCCCTGCCTGCATCCCATCAGCCACCAGGTTGCTCCCAAAGTTGAAGGAGTGGAGATGTGTCCAGAACATCAACGACATCTTGCAGGCAACATTTTGTGCTATCCCCTTCCCTCACTATTGGGTACTTGAGTTTCCCAAGAACTGTACATCTGGAATGGAAAAAAATTCATATGAAAGGTTCCACTTATAAGCTCTTATTCAGACACATGTAACTGATCATGAAAGGCTTCCCCACCTCATGCGCTATATTTTCTCCATAATCTCTCCCTGCTTCTGTTATGGCACTTAGCACCTGCAGCTGTGTTTATAACCGTTTCTCCTAGAGCAAATCCCTGCAGGACAGAAGCATGTGTTACTCATTGCTAAGGACTGAATTATGTCTCCCTGCCCCCAAATTCATATGTTGAAGCCCTAACTACCCGTGTGACTGTATTTGAAGATACAACCTCCAAAGAGGTCATTATGGTTAAATGAGGTCATAAAAATGAGGCCCTAATCCAACAGGACTGACTTCCTTATAAGAAGAAGAGATGCCAAGGATGGTCAAGTGCGCAGATGAAAGGCCATGTGAGGACACAGTGAGAAGCTGCCACATGGAGCCAAGGAGAGAAGGCTCAGGAGAAACCAAAACTGCCAGTCCCTTGATCTTGAACTTTCTGCCTCCAGAGCTGCGAGAAATAGATTTTTGTTGGCTAAGCCATCCAGTCTGCGGTATTTTATTCTGGCAGCCTCGGCCGACTAATACCTCCATCTATGGTGGAAGTGGTAGATTGGCACTCAGCATCCCTTGCAACCTCCTTCCAGTGTGTCTTCCTGTACTGTAGAGGAAGAGAGCTCAAAGCGTTCTCTTTCAGTCTTGAATGTAAATGAGTTTCCTCAATCAGAGGTCCTTACGGGAGATTTGGAAGGTGGAAGCAAGGCAGGGGCCGTCTTCTGGCGGCTGAGGATGTCGCTGGGGCAAGCACAGTCAGGAAGATGCTGAGTTGTTCTGCCACAGCATTCTAGTATCCAGAACTCAGCTTCGAGGGCGTTGAGAGATAGCTGTTGGCAGTGGTTGAGATAGCCTCTAGATTGCTAGATGGCCACTAAGGCAGTGTATCCTCAAACTCAACTGTTCCTGAGGGTGACCTGATTCCCCCTCCCCTGACTGTGGCAGAGGCTGCAGCTGCCTTCGTGGGTCCCCTTGACAATGTCGTTCTGAGAATCCTTTCTGGAGCCCTGGTTAGAACTTGCTTCTCAAGGCTTTCCTATTTCCCAAGTATTTGATGGTCTGGATAGAATCTCCTCCTGCTTAAGAAAGCTAGAGGGGTTTCTGTTCTTTGCAACTGAATCCAGACAGATGCATTCTCCTCTGTGTCTTTAGCCTTGAGCACAAGGCCTAGCACGTGTAAAAGGTGAACACATGTTTATTGTTGTGGTCTAAACTAACGGTTGTTAATCTTTGATGTGTATCATCAACACCCGGAAGGCTAATAAAGAACACGAAGTCCCAGGCTCATTGAGGTAGAATAGGGCCCTCATTTTTATATTTTTATCAGTTTCCTTAGGAGATTCTAATACTCACCAAAGTTTGAGAAGCTCTGGTTGAAACGTTCTCTGAGGCCTCCCAGGGACCAGGGCATGCTTCTAAGCACTTAATACTCAGTGACTCATTGAAGTCTCGTAATAACATTAACAGTTGGAAGTAGTATTATCCCCATTTTACAGATGTGAAAACTGAGGCATAAAGAGCTTAGAAAAGTCCCCCAAATCACACAGCAAGTGGTAGATCCTAGCATCTAACCCCAAGCATCAAGGAGCTTAGACCATGAGCCCAAGCTCATGACCGCTATAGTATTCTGCTTGGATGATCGCTCTCTGCAGAGCCTAAAGACGAATCTCATTTAAATTTACATCATATTCCTCCGAGTAATTTTTTAAAAACTTAACAGTATCTCAGTCTCTCTGACCAGGTCCTTCAGTTACTAAAGAAAAATATCGAGCTAACAAAAATCTTTCCAGCAAAACAGTAGTCTCTTGGATAAATGCCAACATAGTTCAAAGTCTAATAAAACCTATTTAAATCAAGGAATACCTTGAAGGAATAGTTGCCCTCAGATACAAAACTAATAATTCCCTGAATTTTATTATCTTTGAAGTGAAGAGTACCAAAACTGACCCTTAGGTCCCACCATTTATTAGAGAAAGCATTTATACGTTTTCAAGAAGAATATATCAATATACTATTATTTAGCTACAGAGTTGCACACTCCTTTTTCCTTACTAATCATGTTCCTTACAGTCTCAAGATTACATCTCTAAGATTTAATAAAATCTGATTATTTCTGTAACGTCTAGAAATTAATAATGTCAAAAAAGATATTAGACGATGTCTAGAGGAACTTCTTATAGAGAAGTGCACAATGAATAAAAGGAAATATTCTCCCCTCACATACTTTGTAACCTCTTGGTCAAGAGAAGTTCTCACATTTAAATTTTATCATTATTAAAAGGGAAGATTTCTGAAAACTTTTGAAATTTTCATTCCTATCACTAGTGGGGCTTGTAAGACAAAAGTGGGACCTGAATATTTTTGAGGCAAAAATTACCCTCATTTTTCCCAGAGAGGAAATATGAGGCCAAATAAAGCTGGGTTCAAATCCCAGCTCTGTTGTTATGAACTTCATTGTGACTTTTGACAAGTTACCTAACATTCAAGTTTTAGTTTCTATAAAACTTAGGGAGGGACTTCCCTGGTGGCGCAGTGGTTAAGAATCCACCTGCCAATGCAGGGGACAAGGGTTCGATCCCTGGTCCGGGAAGATCCCACATGCCACGGAGCAACTAAGCCCGTGCGCCACAACTACTGAGCCTGCACTTTAGACCCCATAAGCCACAACTACTGAGCCCATGAGCCACAACTACTGAAGCCCGTGCGCCTAGAGCCCATGCTCCACAGCAAGAGAAGCCACGGCGGTGAGAAACCCGTGCACCACAACGAAGAGTAACCCCTGCTTGCCGCAACTAGAGAAAGCCTGCATGCAGCAACGAAGACCCAACGCATCCATAAATAAATAAATAAATTTATACATATTAAAAAAAAACTTAGGGAAAATAACCCAGACCTTATGAGGTGTTACAAGGGTTAAGTGAGATAATATTACTTTATTTCCCTCCATGTTGAATCTCTGCAGCTCTGAAGCAAAAGAAGGAAAGAAGGGAGGGAAGGAGGGAGGGAGGGAGGGTGGAAGGAATGGAAGAAAAGGAACGAAAAAAGATGATGACAACAACAGACATCACTCACCAAAATAAAAATTCTGGAATCATGGGAATGCATGGGATAAATTGTCAGAAAACTCGGGTGTAAATTTGGAACTCTGCCTCCATCTTCTTATGTGACTTGAAGCAGGTCTTTAATTTTACTCTTGGAAAGAGCAAATTTTCACTCTTGTCAAAAGGAAATGAAATTTTGACCTCCCAGCTTTGTTCTAGTTCTGACAATCTGTGCTGCAGGAATATAAAAAGTAATCCTTAGAATTTATTTTAAAATTTCCACCTTTACTCATATCCTGAAAACCTTAAAATGTACTTTTCGGCCATCTACATTTCCTGTCCCTTTTCTTTATTTGTACTGTCAAGAGAAGTTGTTCCAGCAAATGAGTCAGTTGAGATGGAAACATTTATTTTTCTGATATAATGTGTCAGTGATGCTCTTTTAAAGTGTTTCCTGTATGTTTTGACATTAAGTAACATCACACACACACACACACACACACACACACACACACGGTCTGAGTAAAATACTAATGGTAAATCAGAGCCACTGTTCCCTTCTCCTCAGGGACTCCAGTTTGATTTTTCCACCTTCCCTTTCTCTTAACAAAAGTGCTGTTTGATATACATTTCATGTTTAGTTCTATGAAGTAAACTTTGTTTTGCTTTGGGACTCTCAGACATTACTTGGGACCCAGCAAAATGGACCATTGGGCCCAGATGCCCAGTCTTGGAAAGGGCTGTGGACCCAGCTCAAGAGGCCAGTCCCCAAAAATGCAGTCCAATTCAGCAGGGACACACCAAGAACAAAAGAACAATGCAGCAGGGTAAAGCGCCAGAGTCCCACAAAACAGAAAATCAGAATGGAAATTCTATAGAGAGAGTCAGGATGTTAGGGAGACAATGAGGGGTCAAAGTAGAATGGGACTTCATGGAGGGAGGTACGTACAACAAGGGCTGTTAAAGACCTATGTTAAGAACATGAATACCTCTTGTGTTGGTTAATTTTATGTGTCACCCTGGCTAGGCATGTCCTAACACTAATTTGGTCAAACACTAATCTAGAAGTTGCTGTGAAGGTCTTTGGTAGATATGGTTAGCATCTACAATCTGTTGACTTTAAGTAAAGCAGGTTGGCCTTCATAATGTGGGTGGGCCTCATTCCATCCGTTGTAGACCTTAAGAGCAAAAACTGAGGTTTCCTGGAGAAGAAGCAATTCTGCCTCAAGACTATAACCTAGAAATTTTGCTTGAGTTTCCAGACTGTTGCCCTGTGGATTTTGGACTCAAGATTACCACATCAACTCTTACTTGAATTTCCAGCCTGCTGACCTACTCTACAGATTTCAGGCTTTCCAAGCCCCACAGTCATATGAGTCAATTTCTTAAAATCAGTCTATCCGTATCTGTATCTGTGAGTATAGGTTTCTGCCTCTATGTCTATGGGTTCTCTTCCTCTAGAAAATCCTGACTGATAAGATCTCTGTTGTCCTTGTTCTTCTCTAATGCAAGGATATACAGTTTGGAAGACTCTCCTGGCCTGAAAGTTTGGGTTTAAAGCTGCAAGTCTCCAGCCAAGCAGCCCCGCCTGGAGGAAATGGGAAACGGTCATTTTTTTTCTTTGGCCAGCCCTTAAGAAACGTCTGCTACCTTCCAGGAACCTTATTTGGTGCCGGATTTATTTTGGTTCTCCCCAAAGCAGACTCTGAAATAAGAATTTGAGTGTAAATAGTGTGGGGAAGTAGGGAAGTGAGACAGGATAGGAAGGCAAAACAGGGTATGTTAGTAAGTAGGGTACAGTTGCAGGCTAAAGTTCAATGCCACAGAGACTTCTAGGACACTGTGTGCTCTGGGGGCACACAGCTGTGTATCAAGGGTACAAAGGTTGCATTAATTTTCTAGATGTTGCACTATTTAAAATATTTTTACATTAAAATAAACAGATGCATATTTTGGAATACCTACACAGTCTTGTGAATTTTTGAGATAAAGCATGAAAACTCAAAGGTATTTTGAGCTATTTGAGAACCACTCTTTTAGTTCAGTCTTTGTCTTTTCCCCTCTTTATCAAACATGTAACTCAGTTTCCCATTTGAAGGCTTCTCCTTGCTGTGACACCCACTTCGTTCCAGGGTTCATGGCCTTGCTCCTTCCACTGCACAGAGCTTATCTCAGGCTTAAGTCCTGGTAACAGACCTGTCAGCCCCTTCCCCAGGACCCCTTCTTTTTTTTTTTTTTTTAACATCTTTATTGTAGTATAACTGTTTTACAATGGTGTGTTAGTTTCTGCTTTACAACAAAGTGAATCAGTTATACATATACATATTTTCCCATATCTCTTCCCTCTTGCGTCTCACCCCTTCTTGTTAACGGCCTCTGCAGTGGGCCTGCTGGTTATTCACTAGACGGCCGTGCTCTGCCCCTCACTGGCTCTGCTCCCAGATGACTGGGTCTCTGGCATATGGTTTTTGATATTCTTCCTAGGTCTATAACTTGATCCTAATTCCTCATCTGCATCCATAGGGACAACTTGTTTCCTTCCACAGTGGATAGAGACAGGCCCTACTACGATCTTCAGCTGGATCTCTAGGACTTAATATTGTAGCTGTCTTATTCTGATATATATGCTTGTCTTGTACATGTCACTATGCCTTCAAGAAAACTGCAAAAACAACAACAACAAAAAGATGGCAAGGAGGTGCTGCAGGGAAGGCCACATAAAATGGAAAAGAAGCAGAGTTGTAATCATAGAAATGAAGAGAAAACGAGCTGGGTAGATCCTGCTCTACTCAGTTCCCTGAAACTTAGAGGAAGAGCCTGGAGAAACTAGGACATCACTTGGCAGCAGTAAATCTCTTTCTCCCCAAGCAGTGCAGCTTGTACTGAAGAATAGATTATTTCTAATGTTCACTTCTGCTTGTACCACCAGAGAGAATAACCTAGAATTTCAATAGAGTGGTTTCTAGATACAGAGATCCCTTCATCGAAAGTCATTTATGCACAGAAATATAGATCAATGGAACAGGATAGAAAGCCCAGAGATAAACCCACGCACTTATGGTCACCTTATCTTTGATAAAGGAGGCAAGAATATACAGTGGAGAAAAGACAGCCTCTTCAATAAATGGTGCTGGGAAAACTGGACCGCTACATGTAAAAGAATAAAATTAGAACACTCCCTAACACCATACACAAAAATAAACTCAAAATGGATTAAAGACCTAAATGTAAGGCCAGACACCATC
>NC_041220.1:91248948-91256274 GCF_002837175.3 Physeter macrocephalus | reverse complement strand
CTGTCATACAGAGTGAAGTAAGTCAGAAAGAGAAAAACAAATACCCTATGCTAACACAAATATATGGAATCTAAAAAAAAAATGGTCATGAAGAACCTAGGGGCAAGATGGGAATACAGTCGCAGACATACTAGAGAATGGACTTGAGGACACAGGGAGGGGGAAGGGTAAGCTGTGACGAAGTGAGAGAGTGGCACTGACATATATACACTGCCAAATGTAAAACAGAGAGCTAGTGGGAAGCAGCCGCATAGCTCAGGGAGATCAGCTAGGTGCTTTGTGACCACCTAGAGTGGTGGGATAGGGAGGGAGGGAGGGAGGGAGAAGCAAGAGGGAGGAGGTATGGGGACATATGTATATGTATAAGTGATTCACTTTGTTATAAAGCAGAAACTAACACACCATTGTAAAGCAATTATACTCCAATAAAGATGTTAAAAAAAAGTCATTTATGCAGAAGCTGCTTTCTTCACATGTCACCAATTTTTGTCTTTTTTTTTTTTACAATAACATTTACAGATATTTTGCTCTTGCCGCATAATCTTTTACTCATAGACCTTATTTTACAAGTGGGTCTTCTTACTTGTTTTTAGCTTTTAAAATAGCATCATGATACTGAGAAATTGCTACATTGAGAAGTACTATAATTTTGATTCTGGGTCTTAAACTGCACACAATCAACTCTGTGTGAATGGTAAGTGATCTGAATATTGCCTAACTCTAACGGTTTTAATTATTTGTAGTCTGATTGGCCGCAATATCAGTCAGGGAATTTCATTTATAAGTGTTCATATCATAGTAAAATTTTACACTGAAGTCATTTTGGACAATATAGCAGCATCAACAAGCAATCCTTCTCCCTCCCTCATCTTTCTCCCAGGATTGAGAATAAACTACTGAATTACTTCTTGCCAGACTCTCTTGTAGCTAGAGGTGGTTTTGTGACAGAGCTCCAGGCAATAAGTAGCATGGAGTATTCTTCTTGGGGGCTTCTTGGAAAAAAATAGTTTTTCCTCAAAAAAGAGAGACATACACAGTCATTGAGAACTCTTATTTCCTCCCTCCCTGCCTTTGTAGGCAGCAGTAGGAGAATATGTTACTTGGAATTGCAGTAGCCATCCTGAGACTGAAGCAGTAAGCTAGATGGTGAAAGCCAGCATGCTAAAGATGGCAAAATGGAAAAGAAAAGAAGAGCTCAGATTCTTGATGATGTTGTTGAGGCACTGAACCAAACTTGGGACACTCTTCCAGATTTGTTGTTACTAATAAGTATCCTATAATTTAAACCACTGTTACTTGGATTTTCTCCTGAGAGTTTTATAATTTACAAGGAGTCAACACAGCTCCTGAGATTGCTCACAGAGCCAGTAGCCCAATCTTCCCGTTTCACACACAGTTGCCTGGGACCAGAGGAAGAAAAAAAAATGGGGAGTGGAGGACAGCGCGGTCTGATTCTCAGCCTGGACTCAGAAACGAGGTATGGCCACCTTATAAAGAGAGGTGGTAAACAGAATCAAAGGGGCTTTTTTCATGAGGGCTTTGGTGACCCTTGGGATTTAAGCACCTCTGGTGTTTTGCAGCTTTGAGATCACCAAGAAGCAGCACCCTGGACAGAGGCCTGGGGGCATCAGACATCACCCAAGTAGGCAGAGGAGGTAACGAGCAGAATTTTTCTTAAGCACACCTGTGTCGTTTCCTAACAACTCTCAGGAGTGACAGGAAGAGACTCTGAAGAGGATCCTGAGGTCTTGTGCTTGCATGTGGGGCTACATATCCATGACAGGTAGTTGATATCTCTATGAGCTCATTTGTTCCCAAAGACAGCGAAATCTGTGACATTTGTGATACACACAACACACATAACAATTGTTATTTAAGTAAATTCCTGACGACATACAATTCAAGCCATTCTGCAGACACAACATGCTAAAAGCAGTGTCTCCTTCTAAAACAACAGCTGAAAATCATTTTCATTGTAGATTGTAGAGTTTATGCAGGCCACACTCATGTGAATAAAGTAAGGACATGTTCTGTTATACCCTGAAGCATGCCTTATTTCTGCGTTAGGCTGGCAAGGTGTTTTTGATGTGGTCCACACCCTTGCCTCTGTGAGGTTACTGGTCAGTGATTTTAAATGCATCCCCTCACCCACAGTGAAATCTGACACTACATTGTATGTAAAATAAATCAAAGCAGCACAGGTCTGAGAAAGTCAAGATTGGGTACAGAGCCTTATACGTGTTGGCCCAGAGTACCTCTGCTCTGAATTTGAGGCAATTTCAAGGAGACTTCTCTCTGCATCTAGCTTGCTGTTGTCTCCGTTTATACAGTTTTAACCATTCAGATTATTTGGACCCCTTTTGTTATCATTTGTTAGTCTGGGTCATGGTTCACTCTAACATGTCAGAAATAGAGTGTTTTCCCAATCCTCAGCCACACTAGGTAGAGTAAGAATTTCCAAGGCAAAGTTCTCCCTTGAGGGATAAATATGGGAATCTGCACCTTCAATGACTTTAAAGTAATAAAATGTCCAGATACACAGGTGGGAGGGGGCTGTCTACCATTCCAGCTCTTTATGTGCTGGCCTCACCATCCCTTTGGGACTGAGAATTCCTTGAGAGAAGGGACCATTTCTTACTTGTATTCCTTGCCATTCCTAGCACAGAGCAGGTGTTCTGAAAAGTCTGGCTAAATCGAATTGAAAAAAAAAGAGAACCGAGGGCATTCTAGAATTGAATTATACTCCAACACACCCGCTTCTATGTATGTGAGAAACACTTTTTAAATGTTAGGATTAAATTTTGTTTTTGCTTGGGCATGCCTTCAGAATCAAATCCGAACTTCTTAATTGCCGCTTTAAGACTGAAAATTGTTTTCTCTTTGAAAGAAAAGTTTTTAAAGCCTCTATCTGTGCAAAGAATTGTGCTGGCTACTTTCACATGTTTTGCTACATTTCTTTAGGTACTTTCTATTCCCTTGTCAATTGAACTGAGCATTGTTTTTGCCAAATTATCTCAATTTTTAATATTTACTGATTTTTAATACTAGGTACACTATCCCCTCAGGTGGGTATTTTATCCTCTTGTTACAGATGAGAAAGCTGAAACTCTGGTGACGGAAGGGACTCATGCAGTCCCAAGGGTACAGAGTAGGAGGGAAGCTAGACCATCTTCTGACTCTAGGCACCATGCCTTTTCTTTGGCTCCATGGTTTCATTTCTTTCCCTTCCATGCTTTATGACTCTTCTTAACCTGACATCCTTATCTCTTTAGTTATTAATCACTTCACCCTTTTCAATCTCAAAAGAACTTTCTCCACAGTTTTCTTTTTTTGTTCATAGTGATGTTTGTGCCGGAGATTCCTGAATGAGTGGGGTGTTGGGATGGAGGGACTGTAAAGAGTTGAAGAGATGTACTCATCTACGAGTTTGAGAAATTCTGAGCTGTGGGAGAATGTTTTGTAGAGTCTGTCATTAATTGCCTTAAGTACTTTTTTTTTCCTTGCCTGCCTCGCTCCAAAGATGTTTTAATAAACAAACCTGACCAAACGGGTTATTTGGAACTTGTATTTACCATCACAATATCCTGAACAGTTGTGCTGTGAAGGCCAGGGTATCGTGCATAGATGCCAGAGGTCTGGTCCCTTTGAATTGTTATCTTTACCTCGTTTAGTCCTTTGCTATTCAGAATATAGTCCTTGGGCTACCAGGGTCACATCTCCTGGGAGCTTGCCAGAAATGCAGATTAGCAGGTTCCACCAGAGGCCTACTGAATCAAAAGGTCTCTCTTGATGCCTAAGCACATTAAAATTTAATGCAGTTAGACTAATTTTGGCAGCAATCTTGGTCTGTTTTCTTGGAATCTACATCTTCTCTGCTTAAAATATATGCACACGCACCTTTGAAATTAATTCTTGATTATTTTGGCGAGGTTATTCTAATACATGTATTATTCCATAGGCCTTATATTAGCTGGCTTTTGGAATGCCATTCAACTAATTAAATCAGCTACTTCTAGTTCTCTTAAAAAAATTTGCTATGTTACTTTGATGTCAAGAACCATGTTTGTTTTTTTTTTAACATCTTTATTGGAGTATAATTGCTTTACAATGGTGTGTTAGTTTCTGCTTTACAACAAAGTGAATCAGTTATACATATACATATATCCCCATATCTCCTGCCTCTTGCGTCTGCCTCCCTCCCACCCTCCCTATCCCACCCCTCTAGGTGGTCACAAACCACCTAGCTGATCTCCCTGTGCCACGCGGCTGCTTCCCACTAGCTATCCACCCTACGTTTGGTAGTGTGTATATATAAGAGCCATGTTTTATTTACCTTTGTGTCCACACAGTTTCTTGTATGTAAATGCTCAATAACTTGAAAGCTGAATGAATTTTGAATTGATTTTTGATTGAACGAATGAGTGCATGGAAGAAGAGAAATCTAGATGGCACATTCCTTAAGGCTGGGACAATGACTTAGCTATCCTGGAATTGTCAAGGCTTCACAGAAAACCTATCAATAAATGCTTCTTGGTTAACTTGTAGCTGTTAGATAAGGAGATGCTGTCTATTTATTCCTGGCATAAGACCCCAGAGAACAGAAAGAGAAGGCGGGAAAAAATGGAGTGCTAAGTATAGTAACTAGGCCCCCTCACAATTGTTACCTCAGCTAATCATCAGAGCATCTTGTCAACTGGGTATTATTTTACTGAGGCGGAAACTGAGTTCTGAAATTTAAGCACCTCACCCAAGTTCACACAGCTAGCATCAGAGCCTCATAATTTTTGGAAGTCATTTGCCATGTCGTTGCGTGCACTGCCCTGTTTCTGTAGAGACTGGAAGATTATTATTTTCCTTTACAATATTTTCCTATTATTTTCCTTTATAATAAAACACAAAATACACAACTTTCTGATTTCCCCTGGTGCATCAGAGGCGCTGTGGCACTAGAGGAAAGAGCTCCTCTTCTTGCCTTTCAACAACAGACCAAGCAGGAACAATGGAATGAAAAGCTACTCCCCTCCCCCAACGCCGCAGGTCGTTTTCTGCCAGCGGAACGCAGGTGCTGGAACCTTCAGGCGTGGGGGGGACCAGAGAGGAACGGACACACGGCCCGGCAGTTGCCTGGTAACGCCCGCTGGAGGAGTCCCTGCGTAATAAGGTCCCCGAGAAGTGTCACTGGCCCTGAGTGGGACCTCGTACGTAGCCGGTTCTCTTCCCGCTAGCGGCCTGCCCCCGCTGCTTGGCGGGCTAGGACAGGGGAAATGTTGCAGGAGGAGTCGGATCTCGCTCTCATTATTGCCCAGATAGTCCAAAAGCTCAAGGGCTCCACTTTGTACGCTCAGTTGGAACGGCAGGCCTGGGTAAGTGAGGCTGAGTGGGAAGGGGTGGAGACCAGCGGGGCCGTGGCGGTGCTTCGGCTCCTTCTGCACCCCGCTGACCTAAGCCGAAGCCCGCCTCGGGTCTCTCCAGCTCCGCTCCTGGGCAGGGAAAAACCTCCCTTCCAGGTGAGAGCTCCACTTGCTCAGCATCGGGCGTGAGGGTAATAGATTTTTTTTTTTTTTTTTTTTTTAAAGAAAGGTGGGGCACATCACGCCTTTCTTCAGGCCAGAGAACTGCTGAGGCTATTCATTCATATTGTAGTCCGTTACAGGGTCTAATTTTTTAAGCTGCTGGCGTCAGTGGAGGTAGGTTGGACTATACCTTCCTTCACTTTTTCCATCCTGTAGGTGGGTTTGCGCCCCCAGGTACATTTTGGCTTTCACGTCTATTTATCACCTTCTTGCACTCTACCCTCCCTGCAATGATTGCCCTTCTAACCGTCCACTGGGCGTTTATCGAGTATTTTCTAATATGCTAAGTTCTTTGGATGCAGAGATTGATCAGGAGATCTTTCCCTTTTTTTGTGAATGTGATAAATGGAATCATACAGTATTTAAAATTTTGTGCCTGGTTTCTCTCATTTTGCATAATGCTTTTGAAATTCATTCGTGTTGTTGGTATTTCAGTAGTTCTGTTCCTTTTTATTGTTGAGTAATATTTCATTGTTTGGATGTACTACGATTTGTTTATCCATTCGTTGGTTGCTGGGCATTTTTGGTTATAGAGCTATGGGTTGTTTCTGTTTATAGAGATTATGAGTAAAGCCAATACATGCTTTCTGGTATAGGTTTTTTGTTTTGTTTTGTTTTGTTTTTTAAGAAGATGTTGGGGGTAGGAGTTTATTAAATAATTTATTTATTTTTGCTGTGTTGGGTCTTTGTTTCTGTGCGAGGGCTTTCTCTAGTTGTGGCAAGCGGGGGCCACCCTTCATCGTGGTGTGTGGGCCTCTCACTATCGCGGCCTCTCTTTTTGCGGAGCACAGACTGCAGACGCGCAGGCTCAGTAGTTGTGGCTCACCGGCCCAATTGCTCCGCGGCATGTGGGATCCCCCCAGACCAGGGCTCGAACCCGTGTCCCCTGCATTGGCAGGCAGATTCTCAACCACTGCGCCACCAGGGAAGCCCTTTTGTTTTGTTTTGTTTTGTTTTTTAGTTTTCTTTTCTCTTGGATAAATACCTAGGAGTGGAATTGCTGAGTTATATGGTAAGTGTATGTCTATAAGAATCTGCCAAACTTTTCCAAAGTGGCTGTATTATTTTGCATTTCCACCAGCAGCTATGAGGATTGTTCTGCATCCTTGCTAGTGCTTGATGTCAGTTTTTAATTAATTAATTTTTATTTATAATTACACTCCTCTAGTAGGAGCATAATGATATCCCATTGTGGCTTTAACTGCATTTGCCAAATGACTAAAGATATTGAGCATCTTATCAAATGTTTATATCTCCTTTGGTGAAGTAGTCTGTTCAAATCTTTTGCCTATTAAAAAAATTGTGTTTGTTCTCATATTGTTGAATTGTAAGGATTCTTTATATATGACATAAGTCCCTTATCGGATATGCAGCTTGCAAATACTTTCTCCCAGTCTGTGGTTTATTTTTTCATTTTCTTAACTGGGTCTTTCAAAGAGCAGAAATTTAGAATTTTGAAGACATATATTTTTATCAATTTCTTTCATGATTTGTGCTTTTTGTGCCCTACCTAAGAATCTTTGCCTCCCCCAAGGTCTCAAAAAGTTTCTCCACAGTATGGAGGTTCCTTAAAAAACTAAAAATAGAACTACCATACAACCCAACAATCCCACTACTGGGCATATACCCTGAGAAAACCATAATTCAAAAAGAGTCATGTACCAAAATGTTCATTGCAGCTCTATTTACAATAGCCAGGACATGGAAGCAACCTAAGTGTCCAACAACAGATGAATGGATAAAGAAGATGTGG
>NC_041220.1:91244517-91248846 GCF_002837175.3 Physeter macrocephalus | reverse complement strand
CAGCTCGGTGGTTTGTGACCACCTAGAGGGGTGGGATAGGGAGGGTGGGAGGGAGGGAGACGCAAGAGGGAAGAGATATGGGAACATATGTATATGTATAACTGATTCACTTTGTTATAAAGCAGAAACTAACACACCATGGTAAAGCAGTTATACTCCAATAAAGATGTTAAAAAAATAAAAAAAAATAAATGGTATCATGTCAGGAGGGAAAACCAGAAAACGATAAATTCCATATGTTTTTTAAAAAAAAGAAAAAAAATCTTCTACGTTTTGTTCTAGAAGTTTTATTAGTTTTAGCTTGCACATTTAGATCTAGAATCCATTTTAAGTTAATTTTTGTATATGATGTAATGTAAAGCTTTTTGTTGTTGTTGTTGTTTGCATGTGTATGTCCAATACCATACCTGTTTCTAGTACTTGTTGACAAATCTATCCTTTCTCCACTAATTTTCTTGGCACCTTTGCTGAAAATTGATTTAGTACACACACACACACACACACACACACACACACACACACACACGTGCGCACGCATGTGTGCGCGAATATTTCTGACTCTATTCTGTTCCATTGATCTATTTGTCTATTATTATGCTAATACCACACTATTTTGATTTTTATAACTGTATAATAAGTCTTGAAATCAGGTAATTAGTCGTCCAACTTTGTTTCTCTTTTTCAAAATTGTTTTGACTACTCTAGGTACTTTGCTTTGCCATATGAATTTTAGAACCATCTTGTAAATTACTACAAAAAACTTACTGGGATATGTATTGGGGTTATGTTGAATGTAGAGATCAATTTGGGGAGACTTGACATCTTAACAATATTGAATTTTCTGGCCAATGAACATGCTTTGTGTCTCCATTTATTCGTATCTGCATTTTCTCCCATCACTGTTTTATAGTTAAGTACACAAATATTGCACATATTTTATTAAGATTTTCCCCAAGTATTTCATGTTTTTTTGATACTATTAACATGCTGACTTTTTTTCTCATTTCAGTTTCCAATTACTTTTTGTTAGTATACAGAAATAAAATTGATATTTGTATATTTACCATGTATCCTGGGGACCTACTAAACTTACTTGTTAGTTATAGTACCGTTTTTGTAGATTGCTTAGTGTTTTCCAAGTATATGTGTCATTTGTGAATAAAGATGTTTTACTTCTTCCTTTCCAATCAGTGTGCCTTTTAGTTCTTTTTCTTGCCTTGTTACACTGTCTAGTGACACCAGTGCAATGTTGTATAGATGCTCTTTGTTAGGTTGAAGAAGCTCTCTTCTATTCCTGGTTTTCTGAGTGTTTTATTACTAATTGATGTTGAATTTTGTTAAATACTTTTCTTGTATCTGGAGAGATGCTCATGTGATTTTTTATATATGTTGATATGGTGAATAATACTAATTGGTTTTGATTGTTGAACCAATTTTGCATTCCTAAGATAAATTCTACTTGGCTATAATGCATTGTCCTTATATATTTCTTGATTCAATTTGCTAATACTTTGTTGAAGATTTTGTGAGTATTTTTATAAAGGATATTGGTTTATAGTTTTACTTTAACATCTTTGTCTAGATTTGATATCAGGTAATGCTGATCTCTTAAATTGAGTTGAGAAGTGTTCCCTTCTCTCCTGTTTTCTGGAAGAATTTGTATAGAATTGATATTATTTCCTCCTTAAATGTTTGGTAGAATTCCCAATAACGTTATTGGGGGCTGGAGTTTTCTTTGCGGGAACATTTTTTAATAAAAAATTTAATTTTTAAAACCTGTGTGAGGCCATTCAGGTTATCTTGTTGAATGTTCCACATGCCCTTGGAAAGCATGAGCATTCTGCTGTTACTGTACTATACATGTCAATTAGGTCAAGTATATTGACAATTTTGTTCAAGTGTTCTATATCTTTACTGAGTATGGAGGCTTCAGTCAGTACAGTCAGGAGCCAAGCTAGGCTTGAGTTTTGTTATTACTGTCATTAGCTTCAGTGTACCACAAGCTTCAAATTCAGTGGGCTGCTGTAACTTTGTGCTTAGAAATAGTCCTGGGGTACTGGAGGGTTTTTCTCAGTGTCTATATCCTCAGTTTTCATTTGTCTCGTTTGCCTGTGCCACAGAGGGAGGTCTCTCTCCATGCTCTGATCCCTTCCTCAGCAGTAGTCTGTTGTTTGTTACTTAGTCCTAAGCTCATGGTAGATACAGGCATTTTCTGTCCTCCTGGTCCTGTCTCAGTCCAGGTGCCTTGGGAGTGGGTCTTTAACAATGTTCCTTTCTCTTCTGCTTTTGGCAGCCAAACTTTGCCTTGTGGCAAATAATGGGTGAAAGAGAGATTCCTGCCTCTTCCTAGTTCTGGCTTACCTCTGCTATGTACTGGTACAGGATTTGGGGCCCGTGAGAGTTTTCTTACGTTTCCGTGAGGAAGACAGTTTTTGTATCTATCTCACCCCCAGAAGCAACAAATTATTGCCTCCCTCAGAGGTTTAAGGCCTCTTCCTCAAATGAGAGGAGAGTTTGGGTAAGGTGGCATGGTTACATGGTTGTTTTGTAGTGGTAGCCTATCCTTTCTTGCACACCTGTGCCACAGAGGGGGCTCTCTGCAGTTCCTGCTCTCCTTCCTGATGGAGACCTATGGAAAAGAGCATGCAAGTGAGTGTGAATTCCCCTTGGCTTTTGAGCTCCCAGTGTTTCTCAACTGACATGATTTTGGCCATTCTAATAGGTGTGTTGTGATATCTCACTGTTGTTTTAATTTGCAATTCCCTAGTGACATATGATATTGAATATCTTTTCATATGTTTATTTGCCATCTGTATGTCTTCTTTGGTGAGGTGTCCCTTCAGGTCTTTTGCTCATTTTTAATTGGGTGTTCTTATTGTTGAGTTTTAGGAGTCTGTTTTATGTTTTGGGTACAAGTCCTTTTCAGATATGTGCTTTGCAAATATCTTCTCCCAATTTGTGGCCAGTCTTTTCATTCTCTTAGCAGTATCTTTCTCAGAGAAGTTTTAAATTTTAATGAAGTCCAACTTATCAATTTTTTTCTTTTATGGATCATGCTTTTGGTGTAATGTCTAAGAATTAATTACCAAACCCAAGGTCACTTAGATTTTATCCTATATTATCTTTTAGAAGTCTTAATGGATCTGGGTTTTACATTTATGATGCTTTTTTTTTTTGCATGTGGATGTCCAGTTGTTCCAGTACAACTTGTTGAAAAGACTGTCTGTGCTCCATTGAATTGCCTTTGCTCTTTTTTCAAAGATCAGTTGACTATATTTGTGTTGGTATTTCTGAGTCTCTATTCTATTCCATTGATCTACTTGTCTATTTTTTTAACATTACCACATTGTCTTGATTTTGGTAGCTTTATAATAAGTTGAAGTTGTCAGTCCTCCAGTTTTGTTCTGCTTCAGCATTGTGTTGGAAAGATTTTAAAGAACAGATTCAATTTTTAATAGATATAGGAGTATTCAGATTTTCTATTCCTTCTATTGTCAGCTTTGATAAATTGTGTTTTTCAAAGAATTTGTTCATTTAAGTGATATAAATAATTGGCTTAAAGTTGTCTATAATAAACTTTTATTTATTTTTAATGTCTGAAAAGTCTGTCACAGTTTCTGATTATGAAAATTTGTGTGCATGTGTGTCTTTGAAAAGTTTTGCTAGGTGTTTATCTATTTAATTGCTCTCATCAAAGAACCAGTTTTGGCTTTGCAATTTTCTCTTAATTTTGGATCACATCTTTATTATTAATTTTCTCCTATTTTCTTTGGGATTGATATGCTTTTTGATATTCTTTTTTTAGTTTCTTGAGATGGAAACTTAGATCATGGATTTCAAGACTTTTTTCTTTTCTAAAATATGCATTTAAGGCTATGATTTTTCCCCTAAGCACTACTTTAACTGCATTCCACAGTTTTAATGAGTTATATTTTTACTATCCTTTTGTATAAAACATTTCCTAATTTTTTTTGTCATTTAAAAAATTTGGCCCAAGGGCTATCCTGAAGTATATTGCTTAATTTCCAAGCAGTTAATATTTTCTTTTTTTTGTACTTTTTTTTGAAGTATAGTTGCTGTACAATATTATATGTTATAGGTGTACAATATAGTGATTCACAATTTTTAAAAGTTGTACTCCACTTATAGTTATTATAAAATATTGGCCAATCCAAAAATGGGCAGAAGAACTAAATAGACATTTCTCCAAAGAAGATATACAGATTGCCACCAAACACATGAAAGAATGCTCAACATCATTAATCATTAGAGAAATGCAAATCAAAACTACAATGAGATAACATCTCACACTGGACAGAATGGCCATCA
>NC_041220.1:91231235-91244053 GCF_002837175.3 Physeter macrocephalus | reverse complement strand
AAATGTAAAATAGATAGCTAGTGGGAAGCAGCTGCATAGCACAGGGAGATCAGCTTGGTGCTTTGTGACCACCTAGAGGGGTGGGATAGGGAGGGTGGGAGGGAGGGAGACGCAAGAGGGAAGAGATATGGGAACATATGTATATGTATAACTGATTCACTTTGTTGTAAAGCAGAAACTAACACACCATTGTAAAACAGTTATATTACAATAAAGATGTTAAAAAAATATTGGCTATATTCATCATGTGGTACAATATATCCTTGTAGCTTATTTTATACCTAATAGTTTGTACCTCTTAATCCCCTACTCCTATATTGCTCCCCCCTTCCCTCTCCCCACTGGTAATGACTAGTTTGTTCTCTATATCTGTGAGTACGCTTCTTTTTTGTTTATTCACTAGTTTTAAAATTTTTTAGATTCCACATATAAGTGATATCATATAGCATTTGTCTTTTTGTATGACCTATTTCACTTAGCATAATGACCTCCAAGTCCATCGATGTTGCTGCAAATGGCAAAAGTTTGTTCTTTTTATGGCTGAGTAGTATTCCATTGCATGCATATATGTGTGTGTGTGTGTGTGTGTGTGTGTGTGTGTGTGTGTGTGTGTATGTGTATATATATGTGTGTATATATATATAATCTCCCATCTTCTTTATCCATTCATCTAATGATGATCACTTAGGTGGCTTCCATATCTTGGCAATTGTAAATAATGCTGCTATGAACATTGAGGTGCATGTATCTTTTTGAATTAGTGTTTTTGGTTTATTTGGATATGTACCCAGGAGTGCAATTGCTGGATCATATGGTAGTTCTATTTTTAGTTTTTTGAGAAACTGCCATACTGTTTTGTTTTCCATAGTGGCTGTACCAATTTACATTCCCACTAACAGTGTAGGAGAGTTCCCTTTTCTCCACATCCTTGCCAACATTGTAACTTGTGTTCTTCTTCATGATAACTATTCTGACAGGTATGAGCTTTCGATATGCATTTCCCTGATGATTAACAATGTTGAGCATCTTTTCATGTGCCTTTTGGCCATCTGCATTTCCTCTTTCAAAAAATGTCTATTCAGTTCTTCTGCCCATTTTTTAATCAGATAGTGTTTTTTTATATTGAGTTGTATGAGTTGTTTATATATGTTGCATATTAATCCCTTATCAGACATATCGTTTGCAAATATTTTCTCCCATTCAGTAGGTTGTCTTTTTGCTTTGTCAGTGGTTTTCTTTGCTGTGCCAAAGCTTTTAAGTTTAATTAGACCGCATTTGTTTATTTGCTTTTATTTCCTATGCTTTAGGAGATGGATCCAAAAAATTACTGCTGTGATTTATGTCAAAGAGTGTTCTGCTTATATTTTTCTCTAGGAGTTTTATAGTATCTGGTCTTACATTTAGGTCTTTAATTCATTTTGAGTTTATTTTTGTATATGGTGTTACAGAATGTTCAAATTTGTTTTTTTACATGTAGCTGTCCAGGTTTCCCAGTACCACTTACTGTAGAGACTGTTTTTTCTCTGTTGTATATTCTTGCCTCCTTTGTTGCAGATTAATTGACCTTAAGTGTGTGGGTTTATTTCTGGGCTCTCTATCATGTTGCATTGATATATGTGTCTGTTTTTGTGCCAATACCATACTGTTTTCATTACTCTAGCTTTGTAGTATGAAGTCAGGGAGCATGATTCCTCAGCTCTGTTCTTTTTCTCAAGATTTTCATGGCTATTTGGGGTCTTTTGTATTTCCATACAAATTTTTAAATTATTTGTTCTAGTTCTGTGAAAAATGCCATTGGTATTTTGATAGGGATTGCACTGAATCTGTAGATTGCCTTGGGTAGTATGGTTATTTTGAAAATATTGATTCTTCCCATTCAAGAACATGGTGTATCTTTCCATCTGTTTGTGTTGTCTTCAGTTTCTTTCATCAATATCTAGCAGTTTTCTGAGTATAGATCTTTTACTTTCTTAGGTAGGTTTATTCCGAGGTATTTTATTGGTTTTGATGTGATGGTAGATGGGATTGTTTCCTTAATTTCCCTTTCTGATTGTTTGTTGTTAGTGTACAGAAATGCAATAGATTTCTGTATATTAATTTTGTATCCTTCAACTTTATTCTGTTCATTGATGAGCTCTTGTTTTCTGGTGGCATCTTTAGGATTTTCTATGTATAGTATCATGTCAATGTTATTGATTTCCAGCTTAATGTCAGTGTTGTCAGAGAACATTCTCTGAGTGATTAAATATTTTAAAATTTGTTGAGGCTTGCTTTACAATCTAGTATGTAGTCAATTTTGCTGCGTGTTCCACATGCACTTGTAAATAACGTGTATCTGTCACTGTTGGGTCAGGTTGGCTATATGTCACTGAAGTCCAGGTGTCAGTTATGCTGTTCAGCTTTTCTATAATCTTATTGAATTTTTTTCTGTTTGTTACCAGCTATTCAAAGAAATATGTTTAAATCTCCCATCATGCTTGTATATTTGTCTATTTCTTTTAATTCTCTAAATTTTTAAATTTTTAAAATTTTAAGTCTATTTCATTGGTTGTATATAGCTTTATATTGTGATAGCTTCCTGGTGGATTAACCCCTTAATCTTTATGAAATGTCCTTCTTTATCTCTAATAAGATTCTTGCCTTAAAGTCTGTTTTGTCCGATGTTAGTATAGCCACAACAGCTTTTTTTTTTTTTTTTTTTTTTTTTTTTTTTTTTGCCGTACAAAGGCCTCTCACAGAAGAAAGGATAAGTGACCTGGAAGACAGAATGGTGGAATTCACTGCTGCAGAACAAAATAAAGAAAAAAGAATGAAAACAAATGAAGACAGCCTGAGACCTCTGGGACAACTTTTTTTTTTTTTTTTTTTTTTGCGGTACACAGGCCTCTCACTGTTGTGGCCTTTCCTGTTGTGGAGCACAGGCTCCGGATGCGCAGGCTCAGCGGCCATGGCTCACGGGCCCAGCCACCTCGCAGCATGTGGGATCTTCCTGGACCGGGTCACGAACCCGTGTCCCCTGCATCAGCAGGCAGACTCTCAACCACTGCGCCACCAGGGAAGCCCACAACAGCTTTTTTTGGTTAGTGGTTGCATGGTATGACTTTTTCCAGACTTTTATTTTCACCCTTTCTGCATCAGCATCCTTGTATAGTTGTTTTTTAAATCCAGGCTGACAAATCTTTTTATTTTATTATTTAGTATATTTACATTTAATGAATTTAATGATATATTTGGTTTTATATTTCTGGTCTTAATATTTGGTTTTTTAATTTGATACATTTGCTTCACATTCTGCTTTCTCTCTTTTCTTGTATTCTTTTGGATTATTCAGATTTTATTCAAATATTTTTGTTCTATTTTTGTCTCCATTAATGTGATAGTTACACATTATTTTACTGTTATTTATGTAGCTACCCTAGAGGTTACAGCATTTATTCTTGATTAAGTGTAGTCTTGAATAAACTAATTTTTTTTTTTTACTATTTCCCTGTAATGTAATGCTATAACTTAGAACACTTTACTTATTTACACCTCTTTTCCTTTGCGTTATTTTTGTTATGCATTTTATTTTAAATTCCACAAGACATTGCTATTATTCTTTTGTAGCATAAGTATTTAGTCATATTTGTTGGGGGTTCTTTTTGGTTTTTTTTGTTTTTTATTTTAGTATTTTTAATGGTATTGCCAGCATCAGTGCGTTCATTATGTGATTTTTCAGAAAGTAGTTGAAATCCTCTGACCTCGATTCTGATTGTTTCTGATTTGTAGCTGAACTGCCTGAATGGGAAAGTTAAGACTATCTTAAGAAAGAAAAAAAGTAATATTTACTCATTTTTAACCAATTTTTATCCTTTTTGTTTCTCATTATTCCCTCCTACTTTTCTATATTTACCCTGGGATTATTTTTCTTCTGCTATAACAACTCTTTTTAGTATTTGTTTCAGTGCAAGTTTCTGGGTGACAAGCTGCTCAGTTTTTCTTGTCTGATGATGTCTTTATTTCGTCTTTATTTTTGAAGGATTTTTTTTTTCTGTGCATAAATTTCAAAGTTGTCAGTAATTTTTTTGTTAGCCTGTTGAGACATTTCATTGCCTTCTGGCCTCTTTGTTTTCGGTTGTAAAGTCAGCCATCAGGCTTTTTGTTATCCACTGAATGTATGTCCATCACCCTCACCCTGGCTGTTTTAACATTTTCTATCTTTGATTTTCAGCAATCTTGTTAAGATGTGCCTTGGTGTGTTATTATTGTTGTTTGCATTATTATTATTATTATTATTATCATTTAATTTATTCTGGTTTGAGTTTGTGGGGCTTCTTAAATCTGGGTTTGATATCTTTCTCCAGTTTTGAAAAATTCTTGGTCATTATCTGAATGTTTGTTCTGCCACATTTTTCTCTCCTTTCTTTCTGAGACTCCAATTTGTACATCTATTAGATTTTTCACTGAGTCTTACTTATCTCTAGTACTCTTTTTCTTTACTTTACATTATTTTTTTTCCTCTGTGCTTCAGTTTGGACATTTTCTTTTGACCTTTCAATTCACCAATCCTGTTTTATGCTGTTTTATATCTCTTGGTAAATCCATCTAATGAATTCTTATTTACACTTAGTGTATTTTTCAATTCTGAAATTTCCAAATGGTTCTCTTTTATTGATTACAGTTCTCAGGTAAAATTACCTGCTTTTCATCTACTTTGTCCAGTTTTTCTCTTTTAAAAAAATATAACTCAATTATTTTAAAGTCTTTGTCAGTTAACACCAAAATCTGGATCATATGTGGATCTCTGTCTATGGTGTTATTTTCTCTTATCTTTTATTCATCTGATTTTGTCTGCTGGCATGCCTAGTAACTTTTATTTGTTGCCAGACATTGTGTCCAAAAAACTGTAATGCCTCATTTCTTGAGGGTTCACTCTCCCCTCCACTGGGCAGATAGTCTTGTGACTGATTCCGTTAATCCAGTTAGGGAGTGTGCTGGGTTGAGGCTGAGTTTTACTTTCAGGCTCAATTTTCCTCTGGTTCTTTCCTGGCTCTCACAGGTTTTCAGCTAAGCATTTGATATACTCTAAGGGTACTTTTCCCTTTGGGTCCCAGACTCTAACCTTTTTCTTGTCAGACTGCTAAAAAACTTTTTCACAGGTTTCATGCTTAGGTTTATAACCTTCTACCCCACAAGTTCTAGTATTCGAAAAGTTTCTTGAGAAAACTGGCCATGTGCTTAAGATCTCCAAGTCTATGCCACACCTCTGCTTATTTCTCTGTCCAACCTTGGTAGCCCTCCACCAGGCTTTGCACTGGGTTTGTCCTGATTCTCAGCCTTCTGTTCATGTTCAGAATAATGATCCCAGGGAAAATGTTGCTACAGAAGCCAGTTCGTCTCTCAAGATTTTTTCTCTTTCTGTTTCTCTAGTTCTTGTTCTCTCAACAACTCTTTTCTGTCTTCAGATAGTTGGATTTTTGTTTGTTTGTTTGGCTCTACTAGTGGTTCTACATAGGGATGCTGATCGACCACCAGCTCCTACATACAACTTGGAAACATAAAGCCTATTTTGTGAGGATTGAACAAGATAATATGCCAGGCACATAGTTAAGTACTCAGTAAATAGAAGTCTGAGTTAAAAGTCCAAATGAAATATCACTCCTTTTTTTTAAAACCCCTCAATGCTTTTCATTGCCCTTGGAAAAATGTACAGAGTCCTTGATTAGGCCTACAAAGCTTGGTGGCACTGTTCTTCATGCTCTACTCTTCAGCCATAACTGTCTAAGCTTTATAGATCTTCCATAACCTTACAGTTTAGTTTAGGTACTTCTTTTTTTGTGATCCATAGTACCTGGAACTTTATTTTTTGTAGTATTTAAACATCTGCCTTCCCCGCTAAAGTCTGTTTCATGAAGGCAAGAAAAGACTGTGTGTCTCTTGTCCTGCTGTTTTTTACACCTAGCATAATGACTGGCCTGAGAAGGGTGCTCAACATGTCTTTATTAAATGGAAAAAATCCCAATTCTTCTTTTTTAATGCTCATTCTAACAGTATATATTGAGTACCTACTATGTGCTAGATACTTTACTAAGTGATAAAAGAATACGAAAAGCATCTTTACCTTAAGGAATTCAAAGTCTGCTGTGGCACTCTGCTTTTCTTTAAAAATGTTTTTCCTTTAAATATTTCTTTTTATTCTAATTTGGGATCTAATAAGTCAATAGTTGTTTCTCAATTTTGTAAGAAAGCCTGAAGTTTCAGAAAATAAGCAGTAATGACAAAACTTTTTTTGAAGATTTTTGTATTTCACAATTGCAAATAAGAGATTCATGACCTATATAAATTATAACTTCATTTGGAGATTACTACCCTGAAGACATATTCTTGTTCCTTTCTGTTTTGAACTCCACTTCTATTAATTCAATGTGATTCTTTATTTTGGTTATTCAACAAATATTTATTGAGTGTTTACTATGTGTCAGGCACAATTCTAGGCCCAGGGGATAAAACAATGAATAAGATAAAGTTCTGCCCTCATGGCAAGATGATAGTATTACAAATAAATACAGGTCCGTAATCCCTTATCCAAAACCTGGGGACAGATATGTTTTGGAATTCACATTTTTCAAATTTTAGAAAGGTAATTCATGCATATTTGTATGTTATTTAATATCCTTACCATTGTCTTACAGCACCTTATAATTATACACATTAATATTAATGTAGCAAAATGTATGAATTTTTACACTAAGTGTGATAAATAAGGACTATAAATAGTCTCATGTCTATTCAGGTCAGATCAGATTTTGCTACCAAATGAGTTCAAGTCAGGACAGATTTTTGCCACTAATTCAGTGATGAAAAAACTTTGGTTTTCAAAGCTTTTCAGGTTTTGGAATTTCCAGTAAAGGATTATGTATCTGTGTAACATCAGGCAGTTAATTGCCTTGAGGTAATAAAAAGTAGAGCAAGGAGGAAAGATAAAGGAGGGTAAGGAGATGGTTACATGGGAAACTCAAAAACAGGTATTTGGCTGATTCTTAAGATAAAGTAAGAGATCTATAACATTATAGATTCATACTTTAAAAGAATATAATTATAAATCTTTTAAAAGTAATGTAATATAGTCTTGGGCTTGAAAAAATAAGTGATAACAATTTTGCCTTAGTTTATATCCAATAGCTCAGGCATTGTATAGATATCAGTTAACTCTTAAAAGGCAACTTTACAATCAGCTTTGATAATATACATTTAAACAACTGGCTGTTTATTTGTTACATACCTTTAAAAATGTAATCAGGAGGGCATTTTCCTGCCACGAGCATTTTCTGTACTGCCTTCATTTTATCTGAGTATATTCAGAAAGTGCTACAGCAGTGTTCGCCCAACTTAATTAGAAAAATAAAAATCACACAGAATACTTCAAAGACAAATGTAAATGATTTTCAGATTTTTCCCTTGCCACTAGGGCTTCTCTTTTAGTATTAAACATTGACTTTATTTTAATGTATCCTTTTATATATTGAAGTTTAATTATTTAAGATCTTGGTATAATAACATGGAATTTTGTGTTTCTAGAAAAAGCTATGGTTTTTGATTTCTGAGTTTTCCTAAATTATGAAGTCAACCTATATCTTAAAATTGAATTTGTTCACTCATCCTCTAGACATTAGAGTGATAGCCTAATTCCAAATTTGATCTCTAGCACCAGATCAACATTGTTATTTTGTATCATGCATTATTTGTGTTTAAAATGGATGTTGTGTAAAACCTCAAATGTTATTTCCATTCCATTAAGTGCTTAATAAGTCTTGTTGCTCAGATTGTTATTATAAATAATAGAATTGTGAAAGGAAGGAATCTGAAAGAAGATAAGCTTTGGAGAGAGAAGGAATAATATAACTGATAGAATGTTGTCAAGAGTCTAGAACCCCATAGCATCTTAATGCTGGTGTCCCTTACTAAAAAACATATGAAATTGTATCTCAAATATCATTTGTTATTCATCATTATTAGAAATATGTACCATGTATGGAGAATTTAGAGATCGTAGAAATGAGAGAAGAAACTGACATTTATTTATTATTTATTTTAGGGAAATGAAAATTAAATAGATTTTAATTAAATACATTTTCTGTAAGGCATGGATGGATAGAACATATATAAAGTCCTGTGCCTTGATTAGAGCTTATTACCTTCTGTCTTTTTTTTCTCTCTAGGGTGGGATTGGTATATACTAGGGGAAGTTCCATATTGAGCTACTGCATTTATTATATAAATTAACAATTCAGTGACTCTGATTGTGTTTGATGTGAGCCAGGGAGTGGTATCATCCTTACCAATATCTACCTTGGCTACTCTCATGTCCTTTCATCTTGGAAAGTAAGACAGTGAAGAAACGAATTATGGTATACAGGATTTCAAAATAAGGAACCTCTTGTCTCCATAGAATTTAGGTACTTGAGGGATTATAACTATTAAAATGTGTATCTGCTTTATGTAAGTAAGTACATCTCCTCATGTTTTATTTCAGTGCTGAGTTGCTTAGAGAAGGTCATGTAGGGTTCTTGAATTAGGTAAGGCCAAGTCGAAATGAGAAGGAAAAGTACAATATATTATGAAAGGAGGCTAAGAAGTAAAGATGTAGAGTAAGGGGCATAAGACAGTCAGTGCTGGCAAAGAAGAGGGTCAGCTTGGGGACATCAGCAAAAGAAAGCCAGTGAAGGATCCATCCTCAGGTGAGAGAAACCAGAGCAGAGTTCAAATTATACAATACAGATTCAGTATTAAGGCATGGTCAGCTTGCACAGAGCCAAAATTTCCAATTTGAAACTAAAACTCATTCTTGGCTACAATGCACGTCCACTGGAACTACTGGCCTTACAGAAACAAATCTGGTTTACAGTTTTAGAAAGAACCAAAAGTATTAGGAAGAAAAGGGGGTACCCAATTCAACATGTTTTAATTGATCCTCTTTTCTGTGGTGGTCATGGGCTCTTGAGAAAAATTCGACGAAGTACAAAAGTTACGTTAATGATAAGAATGTTTGCATTTGATGTGGGAAAGAGCACTATTTCCTTTTCTTTCTTCTCCCTTAGCTTTTTGTTTACCTTACTAAATACGTTTTGAGTTCCACAAGAGTGAGGGAGGACTATGTGTTGGTTTTCTTTTTATACTGAGGAACTGGCATGTAGGATGTGTTCAGTTAATTATTGAAATAAGAATGCAAATGGATAGGCATATACTAGGGTATAACTATACTAAAAGGAGACCCCTGGGATTGGAGAAGGCTTGGATGGCACTCAAGGTGGGAAGATGGGAGTGAATTCCCAATGTAGGAACA
The DNA here is from genome assembly GCF_002837175.3 of Physeter macrocephalus. NCBI lineage: Eukaryota > Metazoa > Chordata > Mammalia > Artiodactyla > Physeteridae > Physeter > Physeter macrocephalus. Next base: position 91,234,731 of record NC_041220.1, on the reverse strand, counting down.
GTGAGAAGGCTAAGCAGAAGGTTTCTGTTGTAGGGTACTTCTAGAGAGATGAGATTATATAAATTGGGTGGGACAAGATTTTTAGAGGCTTGTAAATGCCAGAATGGATTTGTCTTTATTTTATAGGCAGTGAAGTGGTCATTGAGGTATTTTGAGGAGGGTGAAGACATAAAGGTGGCTTTTGGGGACACTAGGCAGGCACTGGTGAGCAGGATAGATAGGAATGCAGAGTGTTCCGCCTTCATCCTCCACTTTATTTCTTCCTACGTTCTATTGGAACTTTGGCTATTCTACAAACTGATGGTGCACAGGAACATTCCCATGCCTCTGCTCAGTCTGTCCTCTCAATTTCTACACATTTTCTCCCCTTTTCCAGTTTCTTCAATTAGAGTTAATTGTTCCTTTCTCTATGGATGATACCTCTGTTGTAACATATTTTCTTATAGCTATCTTCCTTTTGGACTAAAAATTCCAAATACAAGGACAATGTCTTATTCATCATGTTCCCCATGGTTTTGTTTTATGCACTTTTATTTGTAACCTTTTTTTCCTCCTATTTGGTTTTGTTGTTGTTGTTGTTTTTTGCTGTGCCACGCAGCTTGGGGGATCTTAGTTCCCCAACAAGGAGTTGAACCTGGGCCACAGCAGTGAAAGTGCCAAGTCCTAACCCCTGGACCACCAGGGAATTCCCGTTCCATGGGGTTTTGCAGGTGTAGGCCTAAGGAATCTTTAGTGTAATGCATTCATTGAAAACATGTTTATGAAGTACTTACTATGTGATAAGTATTGTTTTGGTATAGAGATGAAAGACAAGTCCTCTAGAAACCTATAGTCCAGTGCAGTGGTTCTCAAAGTATGGTCTGTGGACCCGTGGTGGTCCCTAAGACCCTTTCAGGTCAAAACTATATTGTAAAATACAAAGGCCTTTTTAAAAAAAATTCATTGTGCTGACATTTGCACTGATGGTACAAAAGCAATGGTGACGGGTTTAAATCGGGGAACTAGTACCACACTGTACTAGTAGTCATTGTATTCTTCACTGATATACATTCACAGTTAAAAAAAACAAAAAAACAAAAAAACAGTTTAATTTCAGTGTACTTGATCAAACAGTAAACAATTATTTTATTAAATCTCATTTCTTGAATACACATTTTTAAAATATCCTGTTTGAGGAAATGGAAATTATGCGTAAGGCACTACTGCTGTATATTGAAATAAGATGATTATGTAGAGGAAAACCACTCTAGTGATTAACTAATTAACTGAGGTACAAGCTGAACTGCTTTTTTTTTTTTTTTAAATGCAACATCTTTACTTATAAGAGTAAACTATTGACAAACTGTTATTCAGACTTGGATATTTGGAAGATATTTTCTTTAAAAATGAGCAAAGTGAGCCTGTCACTTCAAGGAAAACTGTTATGTGTTGCCAGTGATAAAATCCAAGCTTTAAATAAATATCAGATTCTGGAAAACTTGTATTTTCACTGTGACTTTGATGGCTACTTAATACTTAAAGACTTTTCTGATGCTATTGATGGTGATATTAACAAATGTTACTTTTTGATATTGTTTAATGAAATGTGTCCACTGCATCACTTAGTTAATATATTTGAAACGATCAGTACATAATGTTACAAAATCATGTGTAGATAGAAGATTGATTCAAAGTGCAAGGCAGATTGCTACATGTTTTTCTAATAAAGTGTGAAAAGTTTATTGATGTTCAGATTCCACATTGCAACTAATCTTTAGGAAAATACTACTTGTCAAATTTAGTGTACTATCAAAGGAGAACATCCACAGTATCTGAAAAGGATATTAAAATATCCTTCCCTTTTGGAAGGATATTAAAATATCCTTCCCAGTTGCATATCTGTGTGACACTGACTTTCGTATACATCAATCAAGACAACATAGTGCCATAGATGAAGTATCACAGCAGATTGAAGACTCCAGTTGTCTTTTACTATCCAAACATCAAAGACATTTGCAAAAATGTAAAACAGTGCCTCTTTCTCACTAATTTTTGTTTCTGAAAATACAGTTCTTTAACTGATTCACTTTGTTGTAAAGCAGAAACTAACACACCATTGTAAAGCAATTATACTCCAATAAAGATGTTAAAAAAAAAAGAAAATACAGTTCTTTTAAATAAAAATATTTAGGTTAATATACAATGGATTTACATTGTTATTTTAAGATGAATTGACAAATTTTTTTTTTTTGGCTGTGCAGGCTCTTTGTTGCGGTGTGTGGGCTTCTCTAGTTGCAGTGCATGGGCTTAGTTGGGGTATGTGAGATCTTAGTTCCCTGACCAAGGATTGAACCCAGACCCCCTACATTGGTAGTGCGGGGTCTTAACTACTGGACCACCAGGGAAGTCCCCCAAAATATTTTTATTGTGGTAAAACAAACATAAAATTTAGATTTTAACCATTTTTAACTGTATGGTTCAGTGGCATTAAGTACATTCACATTATTGTGCAACCATTATCACCATCCATCTCCAGAACTTTTTCATCATCCCAAACTGAAACTCTGTACCTGTTAAACACTAACTTCGCATTCCTTCCTCCTCACAGTCCCTGGCTATTACCATTTTACTTTCTGTCTCTATGAATTTGACTATTCTAGATAGCTCATATAAATGGAATCATACAGCATTTGTCTTTTTCTGACTGGCTTATTTTGCTTAGCATAATGTCCTCAAGGTTTATCCATGTAGATGTGTCAGAATTGTCTTCCTTTTTTAAGGCTGAATAGTATTCTATTATATATACAACATTTTCTTTATCCATTCATTTATCTGTGGACACTTGGGTTGTGTCCACATTTTAACTATTATGAATAATGCTGCTTTGAGCATGAGTGTACAAATATCTGTTGAAGTCCCTGCTTTCAGTTCTTTTGAGTATATATGTAGATTTGGAATTGTTGGACCATATGGAAATTCAATTTTTAATTTTTTGAGGAACTTCCATACTAATAAACAAATAGGTTTAATTTTTCTGTATTAGTTTCTAATACTGTAAATATCACTAGATCTAATCCACATAAACAAAAGTAACCTTGGATCCTCAGTAATTTTTATTTTTTTTTTAGCAACTTTATTGGAGTATAATTGCTTTACATTGTTGTGTTAGTTGCTGCTGTGTAACAAAATGAATCAGCTGTACGTATATATGTATCCCCATATCCCCTCCCTCTGACACCTCCCTCTCACCCTCCCTATCCCACCCCTCTAGTTGGTCACAAAGCACCAAGCTTATCTCCCTGTGCTATGCGCTGCTTCCCACTAGCTATCTGTTTTACATTTGGCAGTGTATATATGTCAGTGCCACTCTCTCACTTCATCTCAGCTTACCCTTCTCCCTCACTGTGTCCTCAAGTCCATTCTCTACATCTGCATCTTCATTCCTGTCCTGCCCCCAGGTTCTTCAGAACCACTTTTTTTTTTTTTTTTTTTTAGATTTCATATATATATGTGTTAG
>NC_041220.1:91198904-91230845 GCF_002837175.3 Physeter macrocephalus | reverse complement strand
CCAACAGTGCAAGAGGGTTCCCTTTTCTCCACACCCTCTCCAGCATTTATTGTTTGTAGATTTTTTGATGATGGCCATTCTGACCGGTGTGTGGTGATACCTCATTGTAGTTTTGATTTGCATTTCTCTAATGATTAGTGATGTTGAGCATCCTTTCATGTGTTTGTTGCAAATCTGTATATCTTCTTTGGAGAAATGTCTGTTTAGGTCTTCTCCCCGTTTTTGGATTGGATTTTTTGTTTTTTTGATATTGAGCTGCATGAGCTGCTTGTATATTTTGGAGATTAATCCTTTGTCATTTGCTTCATTTGCAAATATTTTCTCCCATTCTGAGGGTTGTCTTTTCATCTTGTTTATGGTTTCTTTTGCTGTGCCAAAGCTTTTAAGTTTCATTAGGTCCCATCTGTTTGTTTTTATTTCCGTTTCTGTAGGAGGTGGGTCGGGTTTATCTCTGGGCTTTCTATCTTGTTCCATTGATCTATATTTGTTTTTGTACAAGTACCATACTGTCTTGATTACCATAGCTTTGTAGTATAGTTTGAAGTCAGGGAGCCTGGTTCCTCCAGCTCTGTTTTTCTTTCTCAAGATTCCTTTGGCTATTAGGGGTCTTTGTGTTTCCATACAAATTGTGAAATTTTTTGCTCTAGTTCTGTGAAAAATGCCACTGGTAGTTTGACAGGGATTGCATTGAATCTGGATTGCTTTGGGTAGTATAGTCATTTTCACAATGTTAATTCTTCCAATCCAAGAACATGGTATACCTCTCCATCTGTTTGTATCATCTTTAATTTCTTTCATCAGTGTGTTATAGTTTTCTTCATACAGGTCTTTTGTCTCTTTAGATAGGTTTATTCCTAGGTATTTTATTTTTTTTGTTGCAATGGTAAATGGGAGTGTTTCCTTAATTTCTCTTTCGGATTTTTCATGTTTAATGTACAGGAATACAAGAGATTTCTGTGCATTAATTTTGTTTCCTACTACTTTACCATGTTCATTGAGTAGCTCTGGTAGTTTTCTGGTAGCATCTTTAGGATTCTGTATGTATAGTATCATGTCATTTGCAATCAATGACAGTGTTACTTCTTCTTTTCTGATTTGGATTCCTTTTATTTCTTTTTCTTCTCTGATTGCTGTGGCTAAAACTTCCAAAACTATGTGGAATAAATGTAGTGAGAGTGGGCAACCTTGTCTTGTTCCTGATCTTAGTGGAAATGGTTTCAGTTTTTCACCATTGAGAATGATGTTGGCTGTGGGATTATCATATATGGCCTTTATTATGTTGAGGTAAGTTCCTTCTATGCCTACATTCTGGAGAGTTTTTATCATAAATGGGTGTTGAATTTTTTCAAAAGCTCTTTCTGCATCTATTGAGATGATCATATGGTTTTTATCCTTCATTTTGTTAACATGGTGTATCACATTGATTGATTTGAGTAAATTGAAGAATCCTTGCATTCCTGGGAAAAACCCCACTTCATCATGGTGTATGATCCTTTTAATGTGCTGCTGGATTCTTTTGCTAGTATTTTGTTGAGGATTTTTACATCTATGTCCATCAGTGTTATTGGCCTGTAGTTTTCTTTTTTTGTAACATCTTTGTCTGGTTTTGGTAACAGAGTGATGGTGGTCTCATAGAATGAGTTTGGGAGTGTTCCTCCCTCTGCTATATTTTGGAAGAGTTTGAGAAGGATAGGCATTAGCTCTTCTCTAAATGTTTGGTAGAATTCAACAGTGAATCCATCTGATCCTGGGCTTTTGCTTGTTGGAAGATTTTTAATCACAGTTTCTATTCCAGTGTTTGTGATTTGTCTGTTTATATTTTCTATTTCTTGCTGGTTCAGTCTCAGAAGGTTGTGCTTTTCTAAGAATTTGTCCATTTCTTCCAGGTTGTCCATTTTATTGACATGTAGTTGCTTTTAGTAATCTCTCGTGATCCTTTTTATTTCTGCAGTGTCAGTTGTTACTTCTCATCTTTCATTTCTAATTCTGTTGATTTGAGTCTTCTCCCTTTTTTTCTTGATGAGTCTGGCTAATGGTTTATCAATTATGTTTATCTTCTCAAAGAACCAGCTTTTAGTTTTTGATCTTTGCCATTGTTTCCTTCATTTCTTTTTTTCTAAGAATTTGTCCATTTCTTCCAGGTTGTCCATTTTATTGACATGTAGTTGCTTTTAGTAATCTCTCGTGATCCTTTTTATTTGATCTTCCCGGACTGGGGCACGAACCCGTGTTGCCTGCATCGGCAGGTGGACTCTCAACCACTGCGCCACCAGGGAAGCCCCCTTCATTTCTTTTTCATTGATTTCTGATTGATCTTTATGATTTCTTTCCTTCTGCTAACTTTGGGGTTTTTTCTTTCTTCTTTCTCTGATTGCTTTAGGTGTAAGGTTAGGTTGTTTATTTGAGATGTTTCTTGTTTCTTGAGATAGGATCGTATTGCTATAAACTTCCATCTTAGAACAGTTTTTGCTGCATCCCATGGGTTTTGGGTCGTCGTGTTTTCATTGTCATTTGTTTCTAGATATGTTTTATTTCCTCTTTGATTTCTTCAGGGATCTCTTGACTATTTAATAGCTTATTGTTTAGCCTCCATGTGTTTGTATTTTTTACAGTGTTTTCCCTGTAATTGATATCTAGTCTCATAGCGTTGTGGTTGGAAAAGATTGTAGTTGATTTCTAATCTCATAGTGTTGTGGTTAGAAAAAATGCTTGATATGATTTAAATTTTCTTAAACTTACTGAGGCTTGTTTTGTGACCTAATAAGTAATCTATCCTGGAGAATATTTCATGTGCACTTGAAAAAAATGTGTATTCTGTTGCTTTTGAATAGAGTGCTCTATAAATATTGATTAAGTCCATCTATCCTAATGTGTTATTTAAGGCCTGTGTTTCCTTCTTGATTTCCTGTCTGGATGATCTGTCCATTGATGTAAGTGGGGTGTTAAAATCCCCTTCTATTATTGTGTGACTGTCAATTTCTCCTTTTATGTCTGTTAATATTTTCTGATATATTGTGGTGCTCCTCTGTTGGATGCATATATATTTACAATTGCTATATCTTCTTCTTCAATTGATTCCTTGATCATTATGTAGTGTCCTTCTTTGTCTCTTGTCACAGTCTTTATTTTAAAGTCTATTTTGTCTGATATAAGTATTGCTAATCCATCTTTCTTTTGATTTTCATTTGTGTGAAATATCTTTTTCCATCCTCTCATGTTCAGTCTGTATGTGTCCCTAGATCTGAAATGAGTCTCTTGTAGGCAGCATATATATGGGTCTTGCTTTTTTATCCATTCAGTCAGTCTGTGTCTTTTGGTTGGAGCATTTAATCCATTTATATTTAAAGTAATTATTAATATGTATATTTCTGTTACCATTTTTTTGATAGTTTGATTAATATGTGTCTTGGCGTGTTTCTCCTTGTATTTATCATGTATGGGTCTCTGCGCTTCCTGGACTTGACTGACTATTTCCTTTCCCATATTAGGGACGTTTTCAACTATAATCTCTTCAAATGTTTTCTCAGTCCCTTTCTTTTTATTTTCTTCTTCTGGGAACCCTATAATTCGAATGTTGGTGCATTTAATGTTGTCCCAGAGGTCTCTGCGACTGTCCTCATTTCTTTTCATTCTTTTTTCTTTACTGTGCTCTGCGGTAGTTATTTCCACTATTTTATCTTCCAGGTCACTTATCCGTTCTTTTGCCTCAGTTATTCTGCTATTGATTTCTTCTAGAGAATTTTTAATTTCATTTATTGTGTTGTTCATCATTGTTTGTTTGCTCTTTAGTTCTTCTAGGTCCTTGTTAAACATTTCTTTTATTTTCTCCATTCTATTTCCCAGGTTTTGGATCATCTTTACTATCATTACTCTGAATTCTTTTTCAGGTGGACTGCCTATTTCCTCTTCATTTGTTTGGTCTGGTGGGTTTTTACCTTGCTCCTTCATCTGCTGTTTGTTTCTCTGTCTTCTCATTTTGCTTAACTTACTGTGTTTGGGGTCTCCTTTTTGAAGACTGCTGGTTCATAGTTCCTGTTGTTTTTGGTGTCTGCCCCCAGTGGGTAAGGTTACTTCAGTGGGTTGTGTAGGCTTCCTGGTGGAGGGGACTGGTGCTTGTGTTCTGGTGGATGAGGCTGGATCTTGTCTTTCTGGTGGGCAGGAATGCATCTAGTGATGTGTTTTGAGGTATCTGTGAACTTAGTATGATTTTAGGCAGCCTCTCTGCTTATGGGCTGGTTGTGTTCCTGTCTTGCTAGTTGTTTAACATGGGGTGTCCAGCACTGATGCTTGGTGGTCGTTGAGTGGAGCTGGGTCTTAGCGTTGAGACAGAGATCTCTGGGAGAGCTCTCGCCGATTGATATTACGTGAGGCTGGGAGGTCTCTGGTGGTCCAGTGTCCTGAACTCGGCTCTCCCACCTCAGAGGCTCAGGCCTGACACCTGGCCTGAGCACCAAGACCGTGTCAGCCACACGACCATGTATGTGGGGAGTTTCTTGCCTTTTGGGAAGTCTGAGGTCTTCTGCCAGCGTTAGGTGTTCTCTAGGAGTTCTTCCATATGTAGGTGTATTTTTGATGTATTTGTGGGGAGTAAGGTGATTTCCACATCTTACTCCTCTGCCATCTTGAAGGTCCTCCCAGATCCTCAGTAATTTTTAAGAGTGAGGGTCCTGAGACTTAAAAGTTTGAGAATCAGTGGTTTAGTGGAATGAGTGAAGTAGAGTGGTAGGTTAGGAAGTTACTACAGTAGAGGACAAGTTGGACTGGACTTTGCTCAGACAAGGATGGCCAGGGTGGTAAGGAGAATCTGTCATATGAAGAGATCTTGGAGAACCCAGAAATGTATGTAACCTTGAGAAGCTTTCAAGGAAGACACAGTAGTTAAATTCGAATATTTGAAGATCTCTCACAGAAAAGTGATTCAGCATATTTTCTGTGACCTTGGGGTGGGTGGGTGGGGCACACATGGTGGTGGCAGATGTTAAGGGGAATCAATTTTAGTTCATAATAAAGGATTTTCTAACAGAATAGTTCAAAGATAGAATTGACTAAAGGTGGAGAAAGCTAGCTTAGAGTTTCTTAGTGAGAGTTGCTAAGCTAGAAAATCCCTTGGAGAGGAGAGTCAGTCATTAAATGGTTAGTCGACCTAGAAGAACTCTATAGTCCCTTCTAACCCTGAAATTCTGTGATTCTTCGGGCACAGAAAGATGAAGCCCAGGATTGGCACAGTGGCATCATGAGAAGTGGAGAGGATGGGGCATCTTTAGAGAGAATCAGAGGGATTTTGGAACCCTTTTTGTGGACCTTCCTCTGCCTTGGTTTGTGCTTCATGAGTATTTACCTCAATTTATCTCCTCGCTTTATTGACCACACCACGACTTCAGCCACTTAGCTTCTCCAGTTTCCTTTACGCACCAAGTTTAGAAATTTAAGATTGCCAGTGAGCAATGCTTTGGATTAAGCCTGTTCTGGTGGAAGTAGAACAAAACTGGATATGTGTGTGTGCACGTGTGCAAATGTGTGTGTGCTGGTGGGGTTGGGGTTGGAGTGGAGATGGCCAGGTGTTTTTAGAATGCAGAATGGTGGAGGATGTCAGAAATATCAACATAAATTTGGTAAATTGTATGCAGGGCCATGGCTAAGAATGTACTGTATACTCTCTTGCTAATTAGATTTTGAACATATTTTTTACCAGCTCTTTTAGTGAGCTAGAGGCATTTTGTTTAAAAGAAGGCTTAACTTTTGTTATAGACATTTTAAAAACCTCTACCTCCAGTCAATCCTTCCCTGCCAACCTTCTACATTTAGTCCACTGCCATCTGGGCACATCTTATAACACAATTTTAACTTATATTGGACTTCCCAGCCTAAAAATAACTTTGACAAATTTTCTGATTGAGTCTCCTGATAACCTAGCTCAGGTATTATATTCCTCATTAAATAAAGAAGAAAATTGAGACAGAGAGGTTAACTGACTGGACCAAGGTAACAAATAAGGCCGAGAGATGTTTGCAGGTCCTCTGATGCCAAATCTCACTCTCATTTAGTCCAAAGTGGTTTTAGAACTATGCTCTGTTATATCCAAGGATTCTGAAAACACTCTATTCACTTAAAAATACTTAATTTAATCATTATATTAAGAAACAACACTCTTTCAAATGCATTGTTATATCAAGTACTCCATAATCCACTATTGTGATTTCACATTAACTTGTTTCTGCATAGATCCTAAGAGGAAGAAAAACCAAAACCCTGTTTCTTTCATCTCTTCATATGTTTGTTTGGACACTTAGAAATGTGTCATTGGTGAGGAAGGATGTAAATCTGCACTGGTCTTTCCAAATATTTGGGCTTGCACATGTCCACTCATGGTACATTGTACAAGTGAGGTAGTACTGCAGGGGGTATACAGTGACAGGCATGGGCCAGGCCGAGTGAAGGTGCATCTGCTCAACATGAGCCCCCATCCCAGTGCACTGCTGAGATATGGGACAACATCTGATGTGAGAACATGTCATGTGGTAGTAATACTGTGGGATGCATAGTTTCAGCTGTTCTAAGTATCAGAAGCCCTTTTCTGATTTTTGTATTTGTGGTAAATACTTTTAGTGATTTGTCTTCAAAATAAAAAATTCCAACTGCGTACTTCTCTTTTGATTTCCTGCAGCAGTTTGGGAGTGTGCTGAGATTGCCAGGAGGGCTGTTAACAATGTAAACACCTATCTCTGTGAATCAGGATCTTTTTTTTTTATTGCGCAAATAGAACAAAATACAAAAATAAATTAGGTATTGAGACCATAGCAGAATAAAGCTGTACCTTTTTAATGTTAATCATATCTTAGTCAACGAGAAAAGACTCATTGTTTTCATTGTCTAGTAATATCACTTTCAATGTGTTTTATATAATTGGGTTCCAATAGGGTTCAGATTTCATTTGAAAAAAAGGATTATGCTGCTAAAACATGTTTGAGAATTGCTGTGCCTTATCACGTTGTCCTCCTGTCACTGTCCTGCTTCTGATTCTCAAATTTCTCAAGATTCTTATAGTTAGCTTAGATGATTAATGAATTTTGATTTGCCTTTTATATCAAAAAGTATATCTAGGAGGACTTGCCTGGTGGCACAGTGGTTAAGAATCCTCCTGCCAATACAGGGGACACGGGTTTGAGCCCTGGTCTGGGAAGATCCCACATGCCACGGAGCAACTAAGCCTGTGCGCCACAACTATTGAGCCTGCGCTCTAGAGCCCGTGGGCCACAACTACTGAGCCTGCATGCTGCAACTACTGAAGCCCGTGTCCCTAGAGCCCTTGCTCTGCAACAGGAGAAGCCACTGCAATGAGAAGCCCGCGCACCGCAACAAAGAGTAGCCCCTGCTCGCCACAACTAGAGAAAGCCCGCACGCAGCAACGAAGACCCAACGCAGCCAATAAATAAATAAATAAATAAATTTATATTTAAAAAAAGTATATCTAGGAGATCTAGCAACTTGAAGTATTGAAAATGCTTAGGAGGAATAATCATTTTTTTCTCTTGAAATTCTTTAAATTTTGCTGCTTCTGAGTCATTTCCAAATACAGACTTAGTAAAAAGAAAACCTATTTCCTTTTGCCTTGATACTCTTGAATAATAAGAAGGGTTTTGCAGCTTTTAAAATCCTAGGAATTACAGACTGGAAACCAGTCTCTTCAGTTAAACATAAGTTTTATAAAGTTCCTTGTTTATTTGAGGGGAAATTAGTTGAAAAGGATAGAACATGGTTTGGTCAATATAATTTTGTCAAGCAACAGTTAATGCCAAGTAACACTTGGGATGCAGAAATGAAGACATGGTCTTGCCTTTGAATTTAAGAGTTAAAAAGAGAAATAGGTGAGCTGAAAATTACAGTGTAATTGGGTAAGTGCTCTCACAGAGGAATAGCATGTACTATCTTTGCAGGTAGCAGGTGGGGTAGTTGGGAAAGGAGGTGATATTTGAGGCATGTCTGGAAGTGGAAGCTAGTAGGTATTTGCCAGGGTGTTGAGGGAGCTCTTATATCTGAGGAAACAATATGAACAAAAGCCTGGAACCCTAAAGTATTTGACATTTGGGGTATCAGTGATTATAGCTCACTGTGGCTAGAGTATAGGGTGTCAGGGAGGAGGTGTGAGAAAAGAGAGGATGTTGTTGGCTTGGTGGAGCAGCTGATGAATTTGGAGAGATAAGTCGGTCTACATTGTGAAGGTCCCAGTGTGTCCTGTTGAAAAGTTTAGATTTCTTATATATGCTGTGGAGATCCACAGCCGAGAAAGACTTACGTTTTAGGAAGAAAATGCTGGAATATGGATTGGAAAGGGATAAATTGGTTCATTTATTCAATAAACATTTATTGAGCATCTACTATGTGAAAATAACTATTCTAGGCACTTAGGATACAAAGGAGAACAGCAAAAAAAGATATCTGCCCTGGTCGAGCTTACCACTTCTAGTATAGGGAGATAGTATACCAATAAACATAGTAAATAAATCATACAGTATATTAAGAGGCATAAATGCTAAGAAAGAAGAAAAAGTAGAGTAAGGTGGTGTGAAAATGCCAGGTGGGGGGTAGTTGCAATTTAAATAAGGTGGCAGCACTACTATATATAAAATAGATAACTAATAAGGACGTACTGTATGGCACAGGGAACTCTACTCAATACTCTGAAATGGCCTATGTGGGAAAAGAATCTAAAAAAGAGTGGAGATATGTATATGTATAACTGATTCACTTTGTTGTACACCTGAAACTAACACAACATTGTAAATCAACTGTACTCCAATTTTTTAAAAAAAGAAGAAAGTACACATACCAGATGGGGAGCTGGCCATGTTTCTTCCTCCTTGACCTATAAACAGAAAAATCAGGTTGCCTTAATAAAGTGGGACTTTAGAATGGAGAGAAGGAATATATTGGGGGGGTGTATTTTTCTTTTTTCTTTTTTTGCCCTGTTTGTTGTAAAGTAAAACACAAACAGAAGCTACACAAAACAAATCTATAATATAATGAATTATTATAAGATGAACGACCTTAAACAAGCACCCTGGTAAAAAAATGAAACGTTGCCAGCCACACCAGAAACCTCTCCATTTGTCACACCCCAATCACAAGTCCCTCCCTCCCAGAGGACCTGATTTTTATGGTAATCAGTTTCCTGCATTTCTTGATAGTTTCATTAACCAAATGTATATCCCTGGATGCTCTGAGTCTTGCCAACTAAAAAAAGATTCTTTGATATACCTTTTAAGTCTTTTAAAACCTACAGGTTTTCTCTCCTTCCTTTTTTTTCCCCCTTACAATTGATCAGCTGAAGAACTGGGCTGTTTGACCTTTAGGATTTCTCACAACCTGGATTTTTCTGATTACACACTCATGGTGCAGCTTGTATGACTTGTAAGTTGACAGTTGGACCCAGAGGCTTTGATCAGGCTCAGGTGCCATCTCAGTGACCACGACTATTGGCACTGGAGTCTTCTTTCATTGAGAAGCACATAATTGCTGGTTGTCTTTTTGCAAAGTTAATAGCTGTTTATGCTCAATGCCTAGAATTGATTAGGGATTGCAAAACGGTGATATTCTAATTATATCATCTGTTTTAGTTATTAGCTGGAATGTTTTTATAAAGAGACATTTCCCCTTAACTATTATTTGGTTACCAAGTGGTACAGTTCCTGTAGGAAAGGCAGGCTAGATAAATGCCTTTTCATTTATTTATCAGTTTTCAAGGTAATAAGTTTGTTCCCTGTCATCCTCAATTTTCATTACTTTATCAAGTTTTCCTCCTCAGAAAGGGAGAAAGGGAGCCCTGGCTGGCCAGTTTCAAGAATTCATAGGTGCTAGGCTGTGCCAGTGTCTTCAGACCTCATCTGCTATATTGGATTAGACAAAACCCCTCCCATTGTCAGCTCCTGTTCTAAAATTAGCTCATCATATGTTCCAGTGAATACTTGCTGGCTATTTTGGGGTTCTCCTCTTTTCATATCTATCAGATACCCTTCTGCTTTTTCCGGTGTAGATGCTAATACCATACAGGTCATGTGGCTGTTGGTTTGTCCACAACTGCTTATATTTTAGGTTTGTGAGGAATATCTTAGCACCAAGTTTGGTTGTAAATGTTTTCCATGGAATTTTGGTTTTGCTCTCTAGTTGCTTGGTCTGTTTTTATGTGGAGATCAGGAGGATTAAAAAAAAAAACCTCACTGCTACCAATGCCATCTTCCCAGAAAGGGGTTGAATCGTAGAAGAATTAGAGTAGAATTGAGAATAACTAAGGTTTCTGAGTTGGAAGATTTGGTGAATGGTAATTTCATGGATGAGGATTAAAAATAGAAGAGGAGAAAGGTATTAAGTGGAAGATAAGATCAGTTTTTGATTTCTTAGATTTAAAATGCTTATGAGATACCCTAATAGAAATGCCTTCTTAAAAAATGTGCTTCTAGAATTTGATAGAGAGAGCTAGGTGATGAAAGATGAACACTTCGAAGGTAACTGAAGCCATTATAAGTTGGAGAAATTAGTATTTTTGGTAAAAATTACAGTGTGAAAAACCAGTAGAATAGAAATCATGCAATTGAAGATGAAAGAGACACTAATAAGCATTTGTGAGTGAGTAGTTTTATGTATTTTCCATAAATATGTGCAGCAAATGCAGGTTTACAGAGCAGTGATCCAAAGATGACACTGTTCAAAACTCCAGTTATATGGATGCAACAGTGTTTGGTTATTAGGTGAATGTAGGTGCTATATATGCTAAGTATAATATTAAGAGAATGAATTTATAAAATCTGAGTATTTTTCCTATTAGAAAAATAGATGTTAAATGTTCATAAAAATAAAATGCTTAGGTGAAGATGTTAACTATTCATAAGCTGCAAGATTTAATATTTTAAGTAGGCTATAGTATATTATCACAGGTCCTCTATTTCAAGAGTGGGTGAAAAAGTCTTCTCTCTTATGAGCTATTCCAGATACTCAGATGCTCTGACCTCAAAGGGGATTTTTTAAATAGTGTGCACATTTGGACATTCCTTTTTAAAACTTTCATTAGCATTAAATAGCATCCCAATGACTTACTTTTGACCTCTGTCTTTTCCTTTCTTCTTTTTCTTCTTCTTCCTAAAATTAGGCCAGTCTTCAGAGACCTGAGATTAAACTTGAATCACTAAAAGAAGATATTAAGGAATTCTTTAAAATATCAGGTTTGTAAGTTGCTTTTTTTTCCTTCTCTGATTCTTTAAGGCAAAATAAGGAAATACTTTATTTTGAGGGAATACTGTATCCACAGCCAATTACTCATCCAAAATTGTGAAACAGTGGCTGGATAGGTTTCTATCTGGGGAGAATTAGAACTTTCAGATATTTCTGCAGAAACGCTGCAAAAATTCAGGAACACTGTGGGAATGACTGCTTTACATTAATCAGTTTTAAATACTGTTTACCTTCCTGGTCAAAATACATCCTGAATGTATTAAGAATCTCCCTAGTTAAGTAACTTGTCTTTTACCTTTCATTTGTGGCTTTTTTCCTTCTCTGCTTCTTTTCTCTCCTATGTTTCTTTTCTCTCCTCTTTTCTACCCTTTCAAAGAAAACAGAAGAAAATCCCAACTTTTTTTAGAGCAAGCTGTTTAGCAGCCCTTGCACATGGGACCTGAGATATTAAGTGGTTTACTTGCCCATATAAGTTCAAGTAGTTAGCAGCCAAGCGAACTGATCTGACTGATGGTGCCTCATAATAATCTACTTCTCTTGTTTAGGAGTTTAATGACTAGTTAATTGTCACGAATTACTTGTAATCTTTGTCAAGTGCCTGGCTATTTCTTGCCCTTCCCTTGGCACATTTCTCATAGCTCTGGTAGTGCGATAGCCAAAGATTTTGGCATTCATTGAGTACCTTAACAGTGGAAGAAGGAAATATTCATCTCATCTTAAGAAAATGGTGCCATAGTTTTATAATAATAAATCATGTTGATGACTTTGCTACTTAGTGTTAGCCAAGGGATATTGGTAAATATATAAGAAATAATTCCTTAGTATAACACTTTACACAGCAACTGGAAGTTGATAAAGTTCTTTCACAAATGAATGTGATGTTAAAGTTTTTGTGAGATAAATTTAATTATAATGTATGTTTATTTTTAAAACTAATATGTTTGTATATTTTATTCCTTTTTTTTAATAGGTTGGGAGAAGAAACTTCAGAATGCTGTGTATAGTGAACTGAATGTGTGAGTTTTTCCCACCTATTTTGAGATACTCTTATGTTTAGCTGTATTTGCTTTGTAAGTAACGAATATAGTATTGCTATGTGTACTCATTGTTATTATTTCTCAGTATTTATATGGCATTTCAAGTAAGTTAATACTATTAAAAATTACAGTCTTGCCTGAGAATTAATAGGTGGGGTTTTTTTATTGCCAAAATTTTTATACTAATTCATTTATCCAGTGTAATTAGAAAATATGATATTTCTCATTAGTTAATAGTTTGGATAATTTAAGCTTACCAATGTTCTTCTTATTGTTGCCATTTTGGATATTATCCTTCTGTCTTTGTAAACTGATCATTTTAAACACAATTAACTCTTTTTTTAAAAAATTGGTGTCATTATTAAGAACATTAATGTTTTTATTTATCTGGATTTGTTCTCAGAGTCTGCTGAAGTGTACAGAACTATTTGTCATTACAAAAAATATAGATCCCAAATGTTAGCTTTTGTAGTTTATTTAAGGTTCCATTATTCATCAGTTATTTATTTCTAGCACTATACCAGGCACTGGGAATATAGCATAGAACAATGAACACAATTTCTGCCTTCATGGAGTTTATAATCTAACAGAGTTCTTAAGTCTTTTTTTCTTTTTTTTTCCTGCTATCAATATGTCTCTAGCATTCTCTAGTTTCTCACATTCCCATTTCCAATTTGCTTCTTCTAATCTGCTGTTAGCTGGGAAATGAGATAACCCAGTTTACCAGAATTGTCTCTAAAACAAAGAGACTCAGCTGAATGCTTGTGGATTTGTGCTTAAACACACGTTTTTAAAATTAATATTTGCTTCTTTCGTTATTGCTATCTTCTGAGTTGGTTTTTGACCTCTTAAATAACGTCACATATAAAATGCTATCTATTAACTGAAGTTGATTGTGATCATGCCTTTGGTTCTAGTCACCAAAGGAAAAGACATTTATCATGACAAGTAAGGTTTCAAAATTCCCCAAATGTAGTAGAAATACCACGGGTTGATTAGACTAATATGGATATGGTGATTTATCTCTCTGCCTGTTAAAGCTTGTAACTTCAGTGTCTTTGTCTCTGATACGGGCAGAATAAAAACATCTTCTGTGTATAATTCCAAATATTAGATTTTCATCTGAGGAGATATTAGTGATGATTACTATTTTTGTGGCATAATGCATTCCTGAAAATTGTTCTGTGAGACAGAGTGCCTTTTTACTTGCTGGCAAGGACAGTATTTCATTCATTGTCATATCTTTGATATCCTACATAATAGACATTAAATAAATATTTTATTTTGAATATTTTGAATAACTTGTTGAGATATTTGAAGGAGCCCAATAATACTACGTTTTTCCTCACTTGGGTTCTGAACAAATTGAGAAAATAAAATAAAACATAAAGACAAATGGGGGATCAAAATCATACTTTTATTTGTGGTAAAGACTGGGTAGGAGGACATAGCTTAGTGCAAGAGCAAAATAAGCTGTTTAACTGAACTCCAGGCTTAAATAGACTTAACCTTCTAGTTAAATAGCATTGGTGAGTATGTTCAGCTTATTCTTCCAAAATTTAAAAGTTGGAGAAGGCATTAAACCTCTTCTGTGGTGTAATGAGTAAAGCTCTGGAGAGAGGCCAAGAATGTTACAGTGAGGGAGCTCTTTTCATGTGGGAGGCCACATCTGGAGTGAGAAGAAGTGTTTCCTAACGTAAGTCAGAAGAATAAAGTGGACTTAGCATATTCTGTTGCATTTTTCATTGGCAAAAACCATGATGGATAAGTAAAGAAAGCAAAAGTGAAGTAGAAATATTTATTGTTAAGTAATTGGAACTGAAAAAAAAATCCATACTCTCATTACTGATAGAAGTGTGGACATGTGAGCTATACAGGTCATACATGGAATTTGCTCATGTCATTTTACTTATTTTAGTAATCATTCCAAATATTTTAGTCAGATTTTTATTTAACAAATATAGCAGAAAAATTTCTGTATTCTGTTATTACATGAACCTTGTAACTCTAGCCCAGGTTAGTTCTTTCCACTTCAAAACTGCCTACTTTGTTTAACTATTATTGTGTTAATAACTACTTAATATTATGTTGATGACAAGTTACATTGATTGAATGCTTATTTTATGTCCAGCACTGTGGTAAGCACTTTATAGGTATTACCTTGTATTAGGTAGTCTTTATAACCACCCTATGAAGTAGAATTTATAATTATCATCATTTTACAGAAGAGAGAAATGAGTCTTAGACCACTTAAGTAACTTGCTGAAGATCATATAGCTAGTAAATGGCAGTGCTAGGGTTTCACCTCTAGCTGTCTGATTCTAAAGCCATACATTTTACTACATCTCACATATACAGTAAATCCCCTACATATGAACCTTCAGGTTGAGAACTTTCAAAGATGCGAACGTGCCTTCACATGTCCAATCACGTAAGTTAGTTCACGTGTCTGGCATACATTGTCACATGCATGCACCCTCTACAAGTGGTTGTGCTTTTGTGAACTTTACTGTACAGTACTGTATAGAGTACAGTAGTACAGTATCTTTATTTCAAGCTAGATCTGCAAAAGGACAACTTCATTGAACTCCTTTCTGTGCAACAAGAGGAGCTTTCTAATGAAGACCTGATGGAATTGGAGGCCCAGGGAGAGGAGGAAGAGAGACAAGAGGAAGAAGAAATAACTGAAAAGCCCAAGAGATTCACAACATAGGAAACGGCAAGAGGATTTTCTTTATCTGAGGAGGCACTGTTAGTTTTTGAGGCACAGGACCTGAACGTAGAATGGTACACGAAGGTTGCAGCAGCCGTTCAGAATGCAATCCAGTGCTCCCTTGTCATCTTCGATGAGAAAAAAAGAGCTACTACCCAGACATCACTGGATCGGTTTTTCAAGAGGGTAGATAGAACTGAATCCAGCAAGGAACCAGAACCTGTGCCGTCAATGTCAGGCGTTCCCCTACATACCCAGTTCCAAGTTGTGAACTTTCAAAGATGCAAACGTGCATCTGATTCCAGCAAGGAACCAGAACCTGTGCCGTCAATGTCAGGCGTGAGTGAAATTGCAGCTTGCCCTCCGTCTCCTATTGCTGAGATTCTTCAGCTCTACCATCCCCCACCTCCTCTCCCTCCTCCAGTCAGTAGCTCTTCTTGCCTGTTCACTTGATGCTAGACCCTGTATGCCAGCTGTTGTACTGTAGTACTGTACTTTTCAAGGTGCTGTACTGTTAAGATTAAAAATGTTTTCTTTATTTTTTGTGTTTGTTTTTTATGTATTATTTGTATGAAATGTATTATCAATCTATTACAGTTTGGAACTATATAGCTGATTGTATTAGTTGGGTAGCTAGGCTAACTTTGTTGTTCTTATGAACAAATTGGACTTACGATCGCACTCTCGGAACGGAACTCGTTCATATGTAGGGGACTTACTGTATTTACATCTTGTTTCTTAACTAGATTAAAAGTGTTCTGGGGCGGAGCCTGTGCCCCACAACGGGAGAGGCCACAGCAGTGAGAGGCCCGTGTACCGCAAAAAAAAAAAAAAAAAAAGTGTTCTGAAACAAGAATTATGTCTTACATTTCTTTGAGTATCTCCTATAGCATCAAATAAATGATTTTGAGTCAGCAAGTAGTTACTGAGCCACCCACCAATGCTGGCACAAAATATTTGTTGAATTGAGGAAACTTAGTGTAACTGTTAATCCTAAACTTACTGTAAAGATTTAAGAAAGTCATTACATTGAAAATGTACCGATTTCTTTCTGTGTCCTATTCTTTACTGTATTTTGTGTAGAGCAGTTTATAAAGAAATAGAAGACCTATTGTTTTCCCTTAAGGAATATAAATTAAAGAAATATATAAACCTTTTTAAACCTTCTATATATGTATATATTATAAAAAAACATGTACTGTAGTCTACTGCTGTAGTAGATATATGCAAGTGTCTACCATACCTTGGAGTGGTATAAATGCTGAACTACAGTGGGTCCAAAATGGAAAGATTTTAGATAATGAGTACATTACACTAGACCACAAGATTGGGTAAGTCTTTATAGACATTCACGGTGTTCTCTGGAAGAGTCCTCAGGTGGTAGTCTTGGGCACCTCCAAAGTGTCCTAATCATAGCTCTTCTTTGCCCTCTTAGTTGTTTGTTTGTTTTTTATCTTTATTGGAGTGTAATTGCTTCACAATACTGTGTTAGTTTCTGTTGTACACCAAAGTGAATCAGCCATATGCATACACATGTCCCCATATCCCCTCCCTCTTGAGCCTCCCTCCCATCCTCCCTATCCCACCCATCTAGGTCATTGCAAAGCACCGAGCTGATCTCCCTGTGCTATGCTGCTATGCTGCTATGTTGAAGCTGCTGCTTCCCACTAGCTAACTATTTTACATTAGGTAGTGTATATATGTCGATGCTACTCTCATTTCGCCACAGCTTCCCCCTCCCACCCCGTGTCCTCAAGTCCATTCTCTATGCCTATCTCTTTATTCCTGTCCTGCAACTGTGTTCATCAGTACCATTTTGGTTTTTTTTTAGATTCCATATATATGTGTTAGCACATGGTATTTGTTTTTCTCTTTCTGACTTACTTCACTCTGTATGACAGACTCTAGGTCCATTCTCCTCACTACAAATAACTCAATTTCATTTCTTTTTATGGCTAAGTAATATTCCATTGTATACATGTGCCACATCCTCTCCATCCATCCGTCAGTGGACACAAAGGCTACTTCCATGTCCTGGCTATTGCAAATAGAGCTGCAGTGAACACTGTGTTACATGACTCTTTCCGAACTATGGTTTTCTCAGGGTATATGCCCAATACTGGGATTGCTGGGTCATATGGTAGTTCTGTTTTTAGTTTTTTAAGGAACCTCCATACTGTTTTCCATAGTGGCTGTAACAATTTACATTCCCACCAACAGTGCAAGAGGGTTCCCTTTTCACCACAACCCTTCCAGCATTTATTGTTTCTAAATTTTTTGATGATGGCCATTCTGACCGTTATGAGGTGATACCTCATTGTGCTTTTGATTTGCATTTCTCTAATAATTAATGATGTTGAACATCTTTTCATGTGCCTCTTGGCCATCTGTATGTCTTCCTTGGTGAGTCTAGTTAGGTCTTCCACCCATTTTTTTAATTGGATTGTTTGTTTTTTTGACGTTGAGCTCCATGAGCTGTTTGTATATTTTGGAGATTAATCCTTGGTCGATTGTTTCATTTGCAACTATTTTCTCCCATTCTGAGGGTTGTCTTTTTGTCTTACTTATGGTTTCCTTTGTTGTGCAAAAGCTTTTAAGTTCAATTAAGACCCATTTTTAAATTTCTGTTTCTATTTCTGTTACTCTAGGAGGTGGGTCAGAAAAGATCTTGTTGTGGTTTATGTCAAAGTGTGTTTTTCCTATGTTTTCCTCTAAAAGTTTTATAGTGTCTGGTCTTACATTTAGGTCTTTAATCCATCATGAGTTTATTTTTGTGTATGGTGTTAGATAGTGTTCTAATGTCATTCTTTTACATGTAGCTGTCCAATTTTCCCAGCACCACTTATTGATGTGGCTGTCTTTTCTCCATTGTATGTTCTTGCCTCTTTCTCATAAATTAGGTGACCATATGTGCGTGGGTTTATCTCTGGGCATTCTATCCTGTACCATTGATGTATATTTCTGTTTTTGTTCCAGTACCATACTGTCTTGACTACTGTAGCTTTTTGGTATTGTTTAAAGTCAGGGAGCCTGATTCCTCCAACTCTGTTTTTCTTTCTCAAGATTGCTTTGGCTCTTCGGGCTCTTTTGTGTTTCCATATGAATTGTAAAATTTTTTGCTCTAATTCTGTGAAGAATGCCATTGGTAGTTTGATAGGGATTGCATTGAATCTGTAGATTGCTTTGGGTAGTATAGTCGTTTGCAGAATATTGATTCTTCCAATCCAAGAGCATAGTATATTTCTCCATCTGTTTATGTCATCCTTGATTTCTTTCATCAGTGTTTTATAGTTTTCTGAGTACAGGTCTCTTGCCTCCTTAGGTAGGTTTATTCCTAGGTATTTTATTCTTTGTGCTGCGATGGTAAATGGGATTGTTTCCTTAATTTCTTGTTCTGATTTTTCATCGTTGGTGTATAGTAATGCAAGAGATTTCTGTGCATTAATTTTGTATCCTGCAACCTTACCGAATTCATTGATTAGTTCTAGTAGTTTTCTGGTGGCATCCTTAGGATTTTCTCTGTATCGTATCATGTCATCTGCAAAGAGTGACAGTTTTACTTCTTCTTTTCCAATTTGTATTCCTTTTATTTCTTTTTTTTCTCTGGTTGCCATGGCCAGGAAATACAAAACTATGTTGAATAAGAGTGGCGAGAGTGGTCATCCTTGTCTTGTTCCTGATCTTAGTGGAAATGGTTTCAGTTTTTCACCGTTGAGAACGATGTTGGCTGTGGGTTTGTCATATATGGGCTTTACTATGTTGAGGTAGGTTCCCTCTATGCTCATTTTCTGGAGAGTTTTTATCAAATGGGTGTTGAATTTTGTCACAAGCTTTTTCTTCATCTATTGAGATGATCATATGGTTTTTATTCCTAAATTTGTTAATGTGGTGTATCACATTGATTGATTTGCATATACTGAAGAATCCTTGCATCCCTGGGATAAACCCCACTTGATCATGGTGTATGATCTGTTTAATGTGTTGTTGGATTCTGTTTGCTAGTATTTTGTTGAGGATTTTTGTGTCCATGTTCTTCAGTGATATTGGCCTGTAATTTTCTTGTTTTGTGATATCTTTCTCTGGTTTTGATATCAGGGTGATGGTGGCCTTGTAAAATGAGCTTGGGAGTGTTCCTTCCTCTGCAATTTTTTGGAAGAATTTGAGAAGGATCAGTGTTAGCTCTTCTCTAAATGTTTGATAGAATTCACCTGTGAAGCTATCTGGCCCTGAACTTTTGTTTGTTGGAAGATTTTTAATTACAGTTTCAATTTCATTACTTGTGATGGTCCGTATATATTTTCTAATTCTTCCTGGTTCAGTCTTGGAAAATTGTACCTTTTCAAGAATTTGTCCATTTCCTCGTGGTTGTGCATTTTTTTGGCATGTAGTTGTTTGTAGTAGTCTCTTACAATCCTTTGTGTTTCTGCCGTGTCAGTTGTGATTTCTCCTTTTTCCTTTCTAATTTTATTGATTTGCATCCTCTCCCTTTTATTCTTGATGAGTCTGGCTAAGGGTTTATCAATTTTTATCTTCTCAAAGAGCAAGCTTTTAGTGTTATTGATCTTTCCTATTGTTTTCTTTGTTTCTATTTCATTTATTTCTACTCTGATCTTTATGATTTCTTTCCTTCTACTGACTTTGGGTTTTCTTTGTTCTTCTTTCCATAGTTGTTTTAAGTGTAGGGTTAGATTGTTTCCTTGAGATTTTTCTTATTTCTTGAGGTGAGATTGAATTGCTATAAACTTCCCTCTTAGAACTGCTTTTGCTGTGTCCCATAGGTTTTGGGTCATTGTGTTTTCGTTGTCATTTGTTTCTATATATTTTTAAATTTCATTTTTCTTGTTTCTTGAGGTGAGATTGAATTGCTATAAACTTCCCTCTTAGAACTGCTTTTGCTGTGTCCCATAGGTTTTGGGTCATTGTGTTTTCGTTGTCATTTGTTTCTATATATTTTTAAATTTCTTCTTTGATTTCTTCATAGATCTCTTGGTTATTTAGCAGTGCACTGTTTAGCCTCCATGTGTTTGTGTTTTTTACAGTTTTTTTTTCCTGTAATTGATTTCCAATCTCATAGCATTGTGGTCAGAAAAGATGCTGGATACAATTTCAATTTCCTTAAATTTTCCGAGGCTTGATTTGTGACCCAAGATGTGATCTATCCTGGAGAATGTTCCATGTGCACTTGAGAGGAAAGTGTATTCTGCCACTTTTGGGTGGAATGGTCTATAAATATCAATTAAATCTATGTGGTCTATTGTATCATTTAAAGCGTGTGTTTCCTTATTTATTTTCTGTTTGGGTGACCTGTCCATTGGTGTAAGTGGGATGTTAAAGTCCCCTACTATTATTGTGTTACTGTCAATTTCTTCTTTCATGGTTGTTAGCATTTGCCTTATGTATTGAGGTGCTCCTATGTTGGGTGCATAAACATTTATAATTGTTATATCTTCTTCTTGGATTGATCCTTTTATCATTACGTAGTGTCCCTCCTTATCTCTTGTAACAATCTTTACTTTAAAGTCTATTTTATCTGATACAAGTATTGTTACTCCAACTTTCTTTTGATTTCCATTAGCATGGAATATCTTTTTCCATCCCTTCACTTTCAGTCTGTATGTGTCCTTAGGTCTGAAGTGGGTCTCTTGTAGGCAGCATATATATGGGTCTTGTTTTCGTACCCATTCAGTCTGTGTCTTTTGGTTGTAGCATTTAATCCATTTACATTCAAGGTTATTATCGATATGTATGTTCCTGTTACCATTTTCTTAATTGTTTTGGGTTTGTTTTTGTGGGTCTTTTTCTTCTCTTGTGTTTCCCACCTAGAGAAGTTTCTTTAGCATTTGTCAAGTTGGTTTGATGGTGATGAATTCTCTTAGCTTTTGCTTGTCTGAAAAGCTTTTGACTTCTCCATCCAATCTGAATGAGATCTTTGCTGGGTAGAGTAATCTTGGTTGTAGGTTTTTCTCTTTCATCACTTTAAGTGTATCCTGCCACTCCTTTCTGTCTTGCAGAGTTTCCGCTGAAAAATCAGCTGGTAACCTTATGGGGATTCCTTTGTGTGTTATATTTTGTTTTTCCCCTGCTGCTTTTAATATTTTTTCTTTGAATTTAATTTTTGTTAGTTTCATTAATTTATGTCTTGGTGTGTTTTTCCTAGGGTTTATTCTGAATGGGACTCTGTGTGCTTCCTGGACTTGGGTGACTATTTTGTTTCCCACGTTAGGGGAGTTTTTGACTATAGTCTCTTCAAATATTTTCTCAGTCCCTTTCTTTTTCTCTTCTTCTTCTGGGACCCCTACATTCAAATGTTGGTGAGTTTAGTGTTGTCCCAGAGGTCTCTGAGATTATCTTCAATTCTTTTCATTCTTTTTTCTTTATTCTGCTCCTCAGCAGTTATTTCCACCATTTTGTCTTCCAACTCACTTATTCGTTCTTCTGCCTCAGTTATTCTGTTATTGATTCCTTCTAGTGTATTTTTCATTTCAGTTATTGTGTTGTTCATCTCTGTTTGTTCTTTAGTTCTTCTAGATCTTTGTTAAACATTTCTTGTCTTTTGTCAATCCGTACCTCCATTCTATTTCTGAGATTGTGATTCTTTTTTTTTATTTTACTAAAAAAAATTTTTTAACATCTTTATTGGAGTTTAATTGCTTCACAATGGTGTGTCAGTTTCTGCTTTATAGCAAAGTGAATCAGCTATACATATACATATATCCCCATATCTACTCCCTCTTGCATCTCCCTCGCACCCTCCCTATCCCACCCCTATAGGTGGTCACAGAGCACTGAGCTCATCTCCTTGTGCTATGCAGCTGCTTCCCACTAGCTATCTATTTTACATTTGGTAGTATATATAAGTCCATGCCACTCTCTCATTTTGGCCCAGCTTACCCTTCCCCCTCTGTGTGTCTTCAAGTCCATTCTCTATGTCTGCATCTTTATTCCTGTCCTGCCCCTAGGTTATTCAGAACCATTCTTTTTGTTTTGTTTGTTTTTATATTATATATATATATGTAAGCATATGGTATTTTTTTTTCTCTTTCCAACCCACTCAACTCTGTATGACGGTCTTTAGGTCCATCCACCTCACTACAGATAACTCAATTTCGTTTCCTTTTATGGCTGAGTAATGTTCCATTGTATACATATGCCACATCCTCTCCATCCATTCATCAGTCAGTGGACACCCAGGCCACTTCCATGTCCTGGATATTGCAAATAGAGCTTCAATGAACATGGTGGTACATGACTCTTTCTGAACTATAGTTTTCTCAGAGTATATGCCCAGTAGTGGGATTGCTGGGTTGTATGGTAGTTCTATTTTTAGATTTTTAAGGAACCTCCATACTGATCTCCATAGTGGCTGTATTAATTTACATTACCACCAACAGTGCAAGAGGGTTCTCTTTTCTCCACACCCTTTCCAGCATTTATTCTTTCTAGATTTTTTGATGATGGCCATTCTGACCGGTGTGAGGTGATACCTCATTGTAGTTTTGATTTCCATTTCTCCAATGATTAGTGATGTTGAGCATCCTTTCATGTGTTTGTTGGCAATCTTTATATCTTCTTTGGAGAAATGTCTATTTAGGTCTCTTGCCCATATTTGGATTGGGTTGTTTGTTTTTTTGATATTGAGCTACATGAGCTGCTTATAAATTTGGAGATTAATCCTTTGTCTTATGTCAGAGTATTCTTCCTATGTTTTCCTGTAAGAGTTTTATAGTGTCTCATCTTACATTTAGGTCTTTAATCCATTTTGAGTTTATTTTTGTGTATGGTGTTAGGGAGTGTTCTAATTTCATTCTTTTACATGTAGCTGTCCAGTTTTCCCAGCAGCACTTATTGAAGAGGCTGTCTTTTCGCCATTGTATATTCTTGCCTCCTTTATCAAAAATAAGGTGACCATATTTGCGTGGGTTTATCTCTGGGCTTTCTATCCAGTTCCATTCATCTATATTTCTGTTTTTGTGCCAGTACCATACTGTCTTGATTACTATAGCTTTGTAGTATAGTCTGATGTCCAGGAGCCTGTTTCCTCCAGCTCCGTTTTTCTTTTTCAAGATTGCCTTGGCTATTCGGGGGTCTTTTGTGTTTCCATACAAATTGTGAAAGTTTTTGTTGTAGTTCTGTGAAAAATGCTGTTGGTAGTTTGAGAGGGATTGCATTGAATCTGTAGATTGCTTTGTGTAGTATAGTCATTTTCACAATGTTGATTCTTCCAATCCAAGAACATGGTATATCTCTCCATCTGTTTGTATCATCTTTAATTCCTTTCTTCAGTGTCTTATCGTTTTCTGCATACAGATCTTTTGTCTCCTTAGATAGGTTTATTCCTAGGTATTTTATTCTTTTTGTTGCAGTGGTAAATGGGAGTGTTTCCTTAATTTCTCTTTCAGATTTTTCATCATTAGTGTATAGGAATGCAAGAGATTTCTGTGCATTAATTTTGTATCCTGCTACTTTACCAAATTCATTGATTAACTCTAGTAGTTTTCTGGTAGCATCTTTAGGATTTCCTATGTATAGTATTATGTCATCTGCAAACAGTGACTGCTTTACTTTTTCTTTTCCAATTTTGTTTCCTTTTATTTGTTTTTCTTCTCTGAATGCTGTGGCTAAAGCTTCCAAAACTATGTTGAATAATAGTGTTGAGAGTGGACAACCTTGTGTTTGGTTCATCTTTACTGTTTTTTCTCTGAATTGTTTTTCAGGTAGATTGCCTATTTCCTCTTCATTTATTTGTTCTTGTAGGTTTTTATCTGGCTCCTTCATCTGTCACATATTTTTTTGCCGTCTCTTTTTTTTTTTTTTTGAGTGGCACTGTTTTTCTGTCTTACTGGTTGTTTGGCCTGAGGCTTCCAGCACTGGAGTTTGTAGGCTGTTGGGTAGAGCTGGGTCTTGGTGCTGAGATGAGGACCTCTGTGAGACCTCAGTGTGATGAATAGTCCCTCGTGTCTGAGGTTTTCTGTTAGTCCAGTGGTTCGGACTTGGAGCTCCCACCGCAGGAGCTTGGGCCCGACCCCTGGCTCGTGAACCAAGATCCTGCAAGCCACATGGGGTGGCAAAAAAAAAAAAAAAAAAAAAAAAAGAGAGAACAATAACCAAGTTAAAAAAAATTAGACTAGGAAACTAACAGATATATTAGAAAGTATATAAAAATAAAAATATAGATGAATCAACAACCAGAAGGTACAACAGTACCACAGTAGTAAAAAAGAGGAGGGAAGAGAAAAAAAAGGGGCAGGTGGGGAAGGCCTTGGCTCTGGAGGGCGGGACCTAAGCAAGGGCAAGTTTTGGGCAGTGGGCAGGGCCTATGTTTAGGACCCACAGGGCTGGAAAAGGCCCTGTGGGCTGTGGGAGGTGGGGCATAGGCTCAACGGAACAGAAGGGGCCCAGGTATGCTCCCCACCCTTGGTCTCAGAGGGCAGGGGAACTCACCTGGGAGCCCAGCAGGATTCCTAGGCTCGAGTGGTTGGGGCAAACGCCCTCCTCTCCTCTCCTGTTCCTCCAGTTGCAGAGGGGCCCTCCCGCCTGCCTCTCCTTTTATTCCCTCGACCTCCTTCCTATTCCCCCAAGACCAATGCAGCCATGGGGAGTGGGAGCCCTTGGAGGGCAGGGGACTGGGTTGGGAGCTCAGCAGTCTCCCCATGCCCAAGTCGGTGGGGCAAATGCCCTCAGCTCCTCCTCCACTCTTCCCTGAGGGCCCCTCCCATGTGCCTCTCCTGATCTCCCCAGCCTCAGGGGTGCTGATCCTATCTGGCCTCCACTTTTACTCCCCCCTCAGTCCCCCCACATCCTACCAGTTCACTTGGAGGCTCCTCCCGTTTCCTTGGGCGTTAGGGTCCTCCACCAGCAGCCGGCAGGGAAGCTAATTATGGGGAGACGCTAACTCAGCGTCTTCCCACACTGCCATCTTGACTCCACCCTGCCCTCTTAGTTTTAAATATTACTCTATGCTTGTTATGTGTTATGTACAGAGCTAGGTGCTAGGATAGTGAACAAGCTAGGCAGATAGTCTTTGCTTTTTATGGAGCTTACATCGCAGTGGCGCACAGAGAATTTAAAGAGGCAATTATAGTACAATATAGTAAGCGCTATAATAGGGTAAGTACAAGGAGTACGTAGGGCAGGCACCTAACTCAGATTGGGGATGTCATGATGACTTATCACAGGAAATAATACTTAGACTGAGATCAAAAAGCTGAAGCTGGATTTAGTCAGGGGAAGGGGTAGAGAAGAAAAGTGCTTTAGGTACAAAAGAACAACAGGTTCAGAGGTGTTTAGAGGTGGATAAGAATGCAGTATATTGGAGGAGCAAAAGTTGTACGGCAACAAAAGTTGGAAGGTAGAGAGGAAAGGGGCATAGGAAACAATTATGCTAGATCTTTAGGCAAGGATGTGCTTCTTACTCAAGGATTTGTAGACTGGATCCTAAAAGCATTTGGGTGCCATTTTAGGATTTTAAGCAAAGTAGTGACATAACCACATTTGCATTTTATTTATTCAACAATGTACTGGATATCTAGTATGTGCCAGGCCTTATGCTAGACACTGGAAATACAATCACCGGTGAATAAGGAAGACACTGCTTCTGACTAACTGCCAGGCAAATTGGCAAATAGGTTGAAAATAGTGTGGAAGCAGGGGAGACTGCTTATGAATCTGTCAGATGAATGCAGGCGAGAAATGTTGGTTGCCTAAAACAGGGTCAGTGGAGTAGAGAAGATGAGTGGCATTTATGGAGATTTAGGGAGGCAGGAAGAGGGAGGAGTCGAGTGATATGCAGGTTTCTGCCTTGTTCCTATCTACTGACCCTCATCTCTTTGTATTACTAAATGTAAAATACATGAGGACAGAGATTTTATTTTATTTTGTTTTATTCTGTTGTATTCTATTCTATTTCATTTTATTTATTTTTTTGGCTGCGCGATGTGGCATATGAGATCTTCCCCGATGAGGGATCGAACCCGTGCCCCCTCCATTGAGAGTGTGGAGTCTTAATCACTGTACCTCCAGAGAAGTCCCAAGGACAGAGATTTTAACATGTTTTGTTCACTGCTGTATCTCTATTACCTTGAACTCTTAGTAGGTTCTCATTAAATATTTACAATTGAATAAATATCTAACTTTATTTTGGTTTAATATGAATGATTTGGGGTTATCACTTCTTACCTTTTTTTATGGATAAATTTCTTTGAGCATTAAATAACCCTTAAGATCATCAGTAAGTGCTCTCAAGTTTCAATCCTAAATTTCTAAGCTTTATTAAGTTTAGAAATAATTACCATTAAAATGGAAGAATTTTTAAGTTATATTTAATTATAAATCACTTGTCTCTTTAAAATTATGTAGTGAGTGGTATAAAATATATAGCTTTTAAACGATCTTGCATATAAGAAGAAATACTGAGGCATCTAGAGATTATCAATTTTTTTTTCACTTGTGAGTGGGGAAAGGTGATTTGTTTAGGTACATGGAATGCAGATTTTAGTAGAAATAAACAATTAGCCAGAAATAATCAGTTAGTGAAACTGCCTGGTGTGCCCCTTTGGATGTCCCCCTTTGGATGAGGAATTTCTTGAGAATTCAGTGTATGGTTCTTGATTATTAGAACATGGTTGCTTTGCTATAGGTACAAGTTATATGATTAATTTCAATGGGAGCTATATGTTGTGAAAGAGATTGAAAACTCTAAGTAAATGTTAAATTGTTGTGTTCTCCTATTGCCTTCTCTATGATTTTATATCACTCTGTGCCTCAGTCATTACATTTCAACCATCCTGGCTTTTTCTGATTTTTAAACATTCCATATTTTCCCACCTCAGAGTCTTCTGCTTGCTGTCCTTTTACTTGGGATGTTCTTCCCCCAGATCTTTGAATGGTTGGCTCCTTTTCACCCATGTCTTGGTTCAAATATTAGCTTTTCTAGACACCTTCCTTGCCCTTCCAAATCACTTTAGACTCTATCCTGCTCTCATTTTCTCATGGCACTTATTACTATTTTATATTATTCTATTGATTTATTTATTTGTTTTTATAAATATTGACTCTTTCTTCACTAGAATATTAGGTACATAAGAACAGGAGATAACTGTCTTAATCCTACCATATACTTAGTACTTAGAATGGCTCAAATATTTGTTGAATAAATAAATCTGTTTTCTTAATAAAAAACAATACATTTTGAATATAAAATGTAATGTTACATAGAAAACATAATTTTCAAGACATTAAATTTTTAAAATTTTATTAAATTTGTGAATTAATGTAGTATATAATATATTAATACTAAAACATGGCTATTACAAAAGATAGTATTTTTACTATCATTTCAATCCTATGGAAAAGGAAATAGGGAGAAATGAGAAAAGTTGATATATTAGTAAGTTAATGGACTTTTTTAGACTTCAGACTTAAAAAAATTTCTCTAAGTGTTATAGTACTTACATACAAAAATTAACAGTTGTGAGAATTTTCATATGAGCACTTACAGAGCTAAATAATTTTAAAATTACCTAAATTTATGATTTCACTTTAACTTGTAACAAGTCATTAAATTGTTAATTTAAAACTACAATACTAGTAGGATAAGAATTAAAGTTTTGTTAGGTTGTTGTACCTTGTGTAAGCACATAGAACTGCTAACAAACATCTATTTCATTTATATCATGGGCTACAGAGGTAAGTAATTTCTAACCAGGCAAACTGATTAATTATTAAGAGTAATGTATATACTTTTCAATTCTTAGCATAAGGGAAAATTGTATCAAATACATAACTCTGACTTCTTTGTCCCCTATATATGCTTTTGTGGTGCTTTTGTAGTTTTTCTTGCCTGCCTTCTGGTTTGTAAACCTTTTGAGGGCAGGGGCCTGTTTACCTGTATATAACCAGTACATGGCAGTGGGCTGTCAGGTCTGTGATTATTGAGTGAATAAATAAAAAAAGCATGCATTCTTTGTTTTTTTTTTTAAAAAGAGTAATGTATAATACTCAGCTTCCTCTTTTTGTCCCTAGGTTTCCTTTACCCAGTCATCCTGCTGCACCTCCTGAACATCTTAAAGAACCTTTGGTATACATGAGGAAAGCACAGGTTGGCTACTGTTCATTTTAATTTTATTTTTCCATACCAAGTTATATAATGCAGAGTGAAAGATCCTTATTAATATTAGGACTATATTTATTATATGGAAGACTGGGTAAAGACCACTGAAGTGAGGTGAATAGTATTTGCATACTCTTTATTTTCAGTAACCAAGGATTGCACTTACTTAAATATAGTAATCTTGAAAATGTTGAGTAGAAGAAAAAAACATCATGTACTATACTGACCTAAAATTTAAAATATCATAAAAGTAAATATTATGAAACAATATGTTCCTAATGTTCTGTGATATTAAAGGAATGAAATGGGAATGAACTGACTCACTCTTCCCTTAAAATTTTAGCTTTTGACACCAGTATTACTGATACTATATTTGAAACATTTGTTTCCACAGCAGGTTATACATACTAATTGTATTCTGTTACAGAACCCAAATGAACCTTGTATCTAAAATGCACTGAAAACAACTAAAAGTCACTTTAAAAGCATAAAATAAAATAATTTTAACAGAAAAACTGTAAAAAGCTGTTAAAGTAGAAACTTAATAAGTTCTATCACATGCCCCTAATTCTTTTAGCTGGCCTTTGCCTTGGCCCTGTGTGGTCTACCTGCCTATTAGATGGCACTATTCATTAGCCTTCCTCACAGTGCTGGGGACTCTAACTAACACTGCTGAGGCATTTAATGGGCCTCATAAGTCAACCTTCTTTCTCCATCATAGTCTCATAAATTATTATGAAAATTTTCAGATACACCCCAAAGAACTCCAGTGAACCCATCACCCAGCTTCAACAGTTATCATAGTAGTTCTGCTGCTCCTGAGAAGTGTTCTGCTTGCTTTGAGTTACCATGCTCCACAGTGGTAGATGTTAGGCAGGTTTTTCTTTTTCTGCTTTTGTATTCATTTTAAAAACCCTCAAAATTAGAGGGTGAAAGGAAGCAATATAAACAAAAACCATGGAGATATTTGAGGAAATACGTAATATGTTTCTATCTCTAGGTGGTACTTTAGGGCTAGCAATCAGACAGTATTTATTATCGATGTGTCATAAATCATAATCATCACATGATACATGTACGAAATAATTGCTCTTTTGTTGTAAAGATATAAACTCAAGAATATAAAAGTAAATGCTTGGGTCTAAGAATTTATGGCAAAATTTCTGAAAGTTTTAGAGAAAGTATCAGTTTTAGCATAAGTATAAAAAACAAAACACAAAAGTTGGTTTTCTATTAAGACTGAAGAGATACAGAGATAAATAACAGGTCTGTTCTTAAAGCCTACTGCTAGTTGCTGAGACTATATGTGAATGGTAAATATATGTATTGTGTATATGTATGGTACTCCTCTCTTTTCTCTCCAGGCTTACCTGCTAGATCCAGAGTTGGCATGCTACAGCCCATGGGCCAGATCTGCCCTGCCACCTGTTTTTGTATGGGTAGCAAGCTAGGAATTTTATTATTTTTTTTAACATTTTCAACTGGTTGAAAAATCAAAAGAAGAATAATATTTTGTGATCCATGAAACTTATAGGAATTAATAAAATATGTTTTATTGGAAAAGAGTCATGCTCCTTTATTTACATATTGGCTATGTCTGCTTTTGCACTACTACGTCAGACTTAAATAGTTGCTTTAGAGATGTTATGACCTGCAAAGCTTAAATTTTTTACTATCTGCCTTTTTACAGAAAGTTTGCAGATCCCTGCACTAAATTAGTCCCTTTAAGAGCAGGGACTGTGCTTTTAATCCTCAGCATCAGAACACTCTCAGTAAATGTTTGATGAAATACAGTTGACTCTTGAACAACATGGGTTTGAACTGCATGAATCCACTTATATGTGGATTTTTTTCAATGCTAAATACTACAGTACTACACTAACCTGGGCTGGTTGAATTTGCAGATGCAGTACCACAGGAATGGAGGGACAAATGTTAAGTTATACTCGAATTTTCCACTGTGTGGAGTGTTGGCATCCCTAACCTCCAAGATGTTCAAGAGTCAGCTGTAATTGATTCTTTTTTGTTTGTTTGAAATTCAAGAATTTTTAAATTATTTATCAAAATCACAGAAGTGACATTTTTACAGTCTTTTTATGTGGGTCTCTAAATCTGCAAGACTGAAGATTTTTTTTTTGTTGTAATTTTTTTTAACATCTTTATTGGAGTATAGTTGCTTTACAATGGTGTGTTAGTTTCTGCTTTATAACAAAGTGAATCAGCTATACATTTACATATATCACCATATCTCCTCCCTCTTGCGTCTCCCTCCCACCCTCCCTATCACACCCCTCTCGGTGGTCACAAAGCACTGAGCTGATCTCCCTGTGCTATTTGGCTGCTTCCCACTAGCTATCTATTTTACATTTGGTAGTGTATATGTGTCAGTGCTACTCTTTCACTTTGTCGCAGCTTACCTTTCCCTCTCCCCACGTCCTCTACGTCTACCTCTTTATTCCTGTCCTGCCCCTAGGTCATCAAACCCTTTTTTTTTTTTTTTTTTTTAGATTCCATATATATGTGTTAGCATACAGTATTTGTTTTTCTCTTTCTCACTTACTTTACTCTGTATTACAGACTCTAGGTCCATCCACCTCACTACAAATAACTCAGTTTCATTTCTTTTAATGGCTGAGTAATATTCCATTGTATGCATGTGCCACATCCTTTCCATCCATTCATCTGTCGATGGACACAAAGGCTGCTTCCATGTCCTGGCTATTGCAAATAGAGCTAGCTGCAATGAACGTTGTGGTACATGACTCTTTCTGAACTATGGTTTTCTCAGGGTATATGCCCAATAGTGGGATTGCTGGGTCATATGGTGGTTCTGTTTTTAGTTTCTAAGGAACCTCCATACTGTTCTCCATAGTGGCTGTATCAATTTACATTCCCACCAACAGTGCAAGAGGGTTCCCTTTTCTCCACACCCGCTCCAGCATTTATTGTTTGTAGATTTTTTGATGATGGCCATTCTGACCATTATGAGGTGATACCTCATTGTGCTTTTTATTTCTTTTTTTTTGCGGTACGCAGGCCTCTCACTGTTGTGGCCTCTCCTGTTGCGGAGCACAGGCTCCGGACCATTTCTCTAATGATTAGTGATGTTGAGCAGTCTTTCATGTGTTTGTTGGCAATCTGTATATCTTCTTTGGAGAAATGTCTATTTAGGTCTTCTGCCCATTTGTGGACTGGGTTGTTTGTTTTTTTGATATTGAGCTGCCTGAGCTGCTTGTATATTGTGCAGATCAATCCTTTGTCGGTTGCTTTGTTTGCAAATATTTTCTTCCACTCTGAGGATTGCCTTTTCACCTTGCTTATGGTTTCCTTTGCTGTGCAAGAGCTTTTAAGTTTCATTAGGTCCCATTTGTTTATTTTTGCTTTTAGTTCCATTTCTCTAGGAGGTGCGTCAAAAAGGATCTTGCTGTGATCTATGTCATAGAGTGTTATGCCTATGTTTTCCTCTAAGAGTTATATAGTGTCTGGCCTTACATTTAGGTCTTTAATCATTTTGCCTTTATTTTTGTGTACGGTGTTAGGGAGTGTTCTAATTTCATTCTTTTACATGTAGCTGTCCAGTTTTCCCAGCAACACTTATTGAAGAGGCTATCTTTTCTCCATTGTATAGTCTCGCTTCCTGTATCAAAGATAGGGTGACCATATGTACTTGGGTTTATCTCTGGGCTTTCTATCCTGTTCCATTGATCTATATTTCTGTTTTTGTGCCAGTACCATAGTGTCTTGATTACTATAGCTTTGTAGTATAGTGTGATGTCAGGGAGCCTGATTCCTCCAGCTCTGTTTTTCTTTCTCAAGATTGCTTTGGCTATTCGGGGTCTTTGTGTTTCCATACAAATTGT